>NC_054478.1:153035179-153340763 GCF_017639515.1 Carcharodon carcharias | reverse complement strand
GAGAGGTTCCGGAACCTGCGCTGTGCGTCCCTGCTTCTGCCCTGGGTGTTGAGGCTGGTTATGGTTGTCTTCGTTGTCAGGAGTATGTGCCACCTTCACCCAGAATAAATAAAAGAAGGAGGGGGTTATTTTAAGTCTTCAGCTCTTTCAGGAGTCCAGTGAGAAAGGTATGGACCCTCCACCGGCCGTTCTAAAGAAAAGGAAAGAAAGAAAAGTACAGCACAGGAACAGACCCTTCGGCCCTCCAAGCCTGCGTCGATCATATTGCCCGTCAACTAAAACATTTTGCACTTCCAGGGTCCATATCCCTCTATTCCCAGCCTATTCATGTATTTGTCAAGCTGTCTCTTAAACACCACTATCAAACCTGCTTCCACCACCTCCTCTGGCAGCGAATTCCAGACACTCACTACCCTCGGTGTAAAAAACCTGCCCCCCACATCTCCTCTATAGTTTTCTCCTCTCACCTTAAATCTATGTCCCCTATTAATTGACTCTTCCACCCTGGGAAAAAGCTTCTGACTATCTACTCTGTCCATGCCACTCATAATTTTGTAAACTTCTATCAAGTCGCCCCTCAATCTCCGTCGCTCCAGTGAGAACAATCTGAGTTTCTCCAACCTCTCCTCATAGCTAATAACCTCCAGACCAGGCAGCATCCTGGTAAACCTCCTCTGCACCCTCTCCAACGCCTCCATATCCTTCTGGTAATGCGGTGGCCAGAATTGCACACAATATTCCAAATGTGGCCTAACCAAGGTTCTATACAGCTGCAGCATGACTTCCCAGCTTTTATACTCAATACCCCTGCCAATGAAGGCAAGCATGTCATATGCCTTCCTGACTACCTTATCCACCTGTGTTGTCACTTTCAGTGACCTGTGGACCTGTGCACCCAGATCCCTCTGCCCGTCGATGCACTTAAGGGTTCTGCCATTTACTGTATAATTCCTGCCTGTATTAGACCTTCCAAAATGCATTACCTCACATTTGTCCGGATTAAACTCCATCTGCCATTTCTACGCCCAAGTATCCAGCCGTTCTATATCCTGTTGTATCCTTTGACAATCCTCTTCACTATCTGCAACTCCTCCAACCTTAGTGTCATCTGCAAACTTACTAATTAGCCCAGTTACATTTTCTTCCAAATCATTTATGTATATTACAGACAGCAAACACAAAGGTTCCTGTCCAGCTCAATGCACTGAGGGACACATGGACCGACCAGAACACCGGCAGAAAAGAAATACCACCAACTGGAGCCTGTCCCGGCGACCGGGATTACTCGCTAGAAAGTCCCAGAGTTCCCCAATGGAGATGAGGAGGGAGTCGACAGGGGGCAACAAAGACCCCGTCACCTCACCTGGCTCCAACAACTCTAGGCAACCGGTGGTGCTCGCTATCGACACCCCAACCTCCTCCGGGTCGTCACCTCCGGCGTCTGACCCCTCCCCCACATTGAGTGCTGGAGTTGGCTCCGAGCAGCCAGTTGGCTCAGCCTCTGCCTCAATCCCACCCCCAGGATCCGGTCTCCTTTTCGGTGTCTGGGTCAGAGGGTGGCAGGGACTCAGAGTGCCACTCTGCCTCAGGCACCGGGTCACCAGGCGAATCTGGAAAGAGTTGCGGGCTCAGAGCTGTCGCGACTGGTGCCAAAGGCCGAGCCAGAGCGGGGAAGCCCCCCTCGTCACTGCCACCCAACGGCCCAGTTATAGAGGCCATGAAGGGAGTGCTGCAGCCCCCTAGCTGGCCAGCTGGCATCTTGGGTGTACGAGGTGGTCTGGACGGGGGCTCCAGCTCCTCCCAGAGGGCAGAGCGAGGACTTACAGGGCAGAGACGTTACCACCACTTCACTGGGGGAGGAGACACATCCGACCTCGAGAGTCATGAGGTTGCCCCTCCCAGGGGTGACGTCTCTTCCCGAGTAGATTGGGAAATTGGGAGCCTCCATCTGCAAGGCTCCCGCAACCTGGTCCAGCCCCTCCTAGACGCTCCACCCTCTGGGGTTTGGGCAGGTTCACCCTTTTTAATAACACCACCAGCTCGGGGTCGTGACCCACCGACGCAGAACCCGGGGACCCCTGTGGGGGCAATGCCATGCAGGGACCTCAAATCCACATTCCCGCCTACCCCAGGTAACCCTTCACCCCCTTGCTTATGAAGTATCTAGCTACCTCTGCCTGAAAGATATTCAAAGGCTCTGCCTCTACCAGCTTTTGAGGAAGAGAGTTCCAAATTCCCACAACCCTTAAGAGTAAAACAATCCTCATCTCTGTCTTAAATCGGCGACTCATTATTAAACAGTGACCCCTCGTTCTAGATTCTCCCCCAAGAGGAAACATCGTCTCCACACCCACCCTGTCCAAGACCCCTCAGGGTCTTAAAGGATTTGATCAAGTCACCTTTAACTCTTCTAATCTCCAGCAGATACAAGCCTAACCTGTCCAACCTTTCCACATAAGACACCCCACCCATTCCTGGTATTAGCCTAGTAACCCTTCTCTGAACTGCTTCTAAAGCATTTACACCCTTTGTTAAATAAGGAAACCTGTACTGTACACAATGCTCCAGATGTGATCTGACCAGTGCCCTGCATAACTGCATAACATAACCTCCCTACTTTTATATTTAATTCCCCTCACAATAACGATTAACATTCTATTAGCTTTCTTAATTATTTTTTGCACCTGCACACTAACCTTTTGCAATTCATGCACTAGGACACCCAGATCCCTCTGATTCTCAGAGCTCTGCAATCTCTCACCATTTAGATAATAAGCTTCCGTATAATATGTCCTGTTGAAATGGACAATTTCACATTTTCCCACATTATAGTCCATTTGCCAAATCTCTGTCCGCTCACCTAACCTACATATATCGTTTTGTAGCCTCCTTATGCCTTCTTCACACTTTACTTTCCTGCCTATCTTTGTGTCATCAGCAAATTTAGCAACCATCCCTTCCAACCCTTCATCCAAGTCATTTATATAAATTGTAAACAGTGGAGGCCACAGAACTGATCCCTGTGACTCACCACTTGTCACATCCTGACAACCAGCAAAAGACCCATTTGTGCCTATTTTCTGCTTCTTGTTAGCTAGTCAATCTTCTATCCAGGCCAATATATTACCCAGCTCCCACCCCAGACACCATGAGATTTTAATTTCCACAATAACCTTTGATGTGGCAGCTTATCAAATGCCATCTGGAAATATAAATACAATACATCCACTGGTCTCCCTTTATCCACAGCACATGTGACTCCTTCAAAGAACTCCAATAAATTGGTTAAACATGATTTCTCTTTCACAAAACCATGTTGGCTCTGCCTGACTATCTTGAATTTATCTAAGTGACCTGCTATACTATCTTTAATAACAGCTTCGAACATTTTCCCTCTGACAGATGTTAATCTAACCGGCCTGTAGTTTCCTGTTTTCTGTCACCCTCCTTTTTTTGCATGAAGGCGTTACATTCGCTATTTTCCAATCTAATAGAACTTCCCCGAATTAAGGGAATTTAGGTAAATTAAAACCAAGACATCAACTATCTCACTAGTCACTACTTTTAAGACCCTAGGATGAAATCCATCAAGGCCCAGGGCCTTGTCAACTCGCAGTTCCAAGGGTCTGCTAAGTACCACTTCCCTGGTGATAATAATTTTCTTGAATTCATCCCTCCCTTCCAGTTCTTGATTTACAGCTATTTCTGGGATATTACCTGTATCCTCTATAGTGAAGACCAATGCAAAATGCTGGTTCAATTCATGTACCATCGCCTTATTTTCCATGATTAGTTCCCCAGACTCACTTTCTATAGGACTAACACTCACTTTGTTAATTCTTATCTTTTTTAAATAACTGTTGAAACTCTTACTATCTGTTTTGATATGACTAGCGAGCTTTCTCTTACACTCTAAATTTGCCCCTCCTTAATGATCTTTGATGTTTTTTATACTCTGTTGAATCTTCTGACCTGCTACCCATCTTTATGCAAGGATGTGCTTTTTTCTTAAGTTTGAAACTATCTTTAACTTTTCTAGGTAACCACGGATAGCGGGTCCTCCCCTTGAAATTATTGTTTTTTGTTGGAGTGTATCCATTCCATGTATTCTGAAATATTCACTTAAATGTTCACCACTGCATCTCTACTGACCTACCCCTTAACCTAAATTTCCAGTTCACATTCACTAGCTCAGCTTTTATGCCTTCATAATTGCCCTTATTTAAGTTTAAAAAACAAGTCTTAGACCCACTCTCCTCTCCCTCAAATTGAATGTAAGATTCAATCATATTCTGGTCACTGCTACCTTGAGGAGCCTTCACTATGAGGTCATTAATTAATCTAGTCTCATAGCACAATACCAGGGCTGGTATAGCCTGTTCTTTGGGTGGCTCCAGAAAGTGCTGATCTAAGATATTATACTGAAAACATTACATGAATTTGTCATCGATGCTACCTTTGCCCATCTGATCACTCCAGTCAATATGTAGATTAAACCCCCCATGATAATCGCTGTGCCTTTCTGAGATGCTCCCACTCTGTCTTCTTTGATACCCTATCCTACTGTGTGGTTACTGTAGGAGGTCTGTACACCACTCCCACAAGTGACTTCTGGTCTTTATCATTTCTCATGCCTAACTAAATCGCTTCTATATGCTGGTTTGCTGAACTAAGGTCATCCCTCTCTACTGTGCTAATGTCACCTTTAAGTAAAAGGGCCAGTCCTCCACCCTTTCCTAACTTCCAGCCCTCCCTAAACATCACATACCCTTCAATACTCAGATCCCAATGTTTACCATCCTGCAGCTGTGTCTCTGTAATGGTGAATAGATTGTGCTTATTAGTCTCTGTTTGCACTATCAATGAATCTGTTTTCTTTCGAATGCCATGTGAATTCGGATACAGAGCCTTAAGTTTTGTCCTTCTACTACTTTTGTAACCTCTAGCCTTATCTGTTGATTTACTGTTAGACTTGTACTCTCTGTCCCTTCCTGTCCCAGTATATTTATTACTTCCCATACTAATACCTCCCTTTCTTACCTCGTCTCTACTCTCTGATTCACCACATCTTCTCACATTTGACCCCTTGCCCCCACTATTCAAATTAAAACCCTTCCTACTTCTGTAGTTATGTGATTCACAAGAACACTCATCCCAGCATGGTTCAGGTGTACAGCACCTCAATGGTACAGCCCCCAGTCTCCCCAGTGCTGGTGCCAGTGCCCCACAAACCAGAATCCACTTCCCCCCCACACCAGTTTTTGAGCCATCTATCCACCTCTCTCTTTTTATGTAGCCAATGCCAATTTGCATGTGGTTCAGGTAATAATCCAGAAGTTATAACCTTTAAGGCGATGATTATTAATTTTGTCCAAGTTCCTCATACTCTCTATTCAGAACCTTTCTCCTAGTTCTACATATGTCGTACATGGACCATGACCACTGGATCCTCCCCCTCCCACTGCAAGTTCCTCTCTGCCCTGAGCAGATGTCCCAAACCCTGGCACCAGGCAGGCAGCACAGCCCTCTGGACTCTCGCTCTTTGCTGCAGAGAACAGTGTCAATCCCCTTCACTACTCCCACTACATTCCTTTTTGGACCCCACACTGGAATGGCTTCCTGTACCATGGTGTCATGGTCAGTTTGTTCATCCACCCTGCAGCCCTCACTCTCACCCAAACAAGCTGAGAGAACATCAATCCTGTTGGACAATTACAAAGGCCAAGGTTCCTGTACTCCTGCCCTCTGTGTCCCCTGACCTGTCTCACTCACAGTCACACCCTCCTGTCCCTGACCACTGACCAAATCAGAAGACCCAGTCCTATGTGGTGTGACTGCCCCTGGTATAAAGCATCCAAGTAACTTTGCCCCTCCCTGGTGTGTCACAGAGTCTGCAGCTCAGCCTCCAGATCAGTGACTCGGAGTCGAAGTTCCTCCAGCCACAATCACTGTAGACGTGTTTACCCTGGATGACAGTGGTATCAAGGAGATCCCACACACTGCAGACCTGACACGTTACTGGTCTCAGCATTCTTAATGCATTTCATTTAGTTACTTAATTATATTATTCACTTATTTATGCTGCTTTTTAATATATTTTATTAACCTTACCACAAGTTTGTATCTATTATAAATCTTAGAGCAGGAACAGGCCTTAACCACTTACCAGATACTTACCTAATAGCCTACTCCTTTCCCTGTAGTACAGCAAGACCCAATTCATTGTTATATAAATACCCTCATTGACTTTGTGGCTTCAGCCTTTCCCTTTATCAAAAAACTCTTTCGGGATTCCCATGGAATTCCTAAATCTGGATGAGAAAGGAGGAACAGATGGATGGAGGTGAGTTACATCGAATAAGAGCTGTGTAGCTGTTTCTAATTCAGGAAACATTTACCTGAGTGTGAATTCCGAGCTCCCTATCAAGAGTCCTGCTTATCAGTTACAATCATGTCTTGATCATCCAGGGGCCCTGTCAGGCATGGCGTGGTGTATTTACAATTGAAGGTAGGACCTTATTCCCTGTGGATATTGAATAGAGAAGCCATACTGAATATTGGTTTGAAAAGATCGCTGTGCCCACAGAACAGCCACTGGACAGCAGGTGATGGTTCTGTGTCGATTTCACAAACCAGTCAAGGAACTGACTCACTATCTCACAAGGACAAAAGCTACATCCCAGCCTAAAAGGTCTCAATTACGCATATCCTGAAAAATGGTCAGAAGGTATTCGGGAACTGAATGGACCGGTTGAAATGAAGCAATAGCTTTAACCCATCAATGTGTTTGTCTTAATTAATGGGACAGTAATCCAGGAATAATAAAGCAGGATGTGACTCATCAATCTAAGGACACCACCATATTTGGTAAAGCAGCTACAGCTGTGAGCATTCACATGGTCGAACAGCCAATATTTGTCCTTTTGAATCTTTGAACAAGAAATGCTGTCTGCAGAAAGCGACACAGGAAAAACATCAACACTGAGGTACTATCGAAACCCCACTAAACCTGGGCTTTCTCTGGACCATACAACAGGCAACTATCTACTTGGACATCAGCCCACACAACCACTGGCTGCTCATTAGATGAAAATGACCATAAACCAATCTCATCCCTTCAAGAGGATTCTGGAAAACCTCTTCTACCCCGGCTGTTGAAATCGCTTAACCGACTCTGCAACTAAAGAAGACTTTTCAGCAGGCCTGCAACCTTGATCGTTAGATTACATCAGACGAGCGATATCTGAACATTCCCTTCATTTGCTCCATAAGTTATAACTGTACGCTATCTTTTACCCCTCTGACTTCTCCTGAGTGCGCTTGTGTGAACGATTGATTTTGTAAGTGATGTCACATCAATTTTTGGGTTATTTAATGTTTTAAAGGACAATCATCATTTCTAAAATTAATTCCTAAAATTCTGCTCCTTTACAATTTCTCAACTTCACACTCAGGGGGTTAAAATAGACACATATGCCATTCTTACACTTTATATTGACTGATCGCAGTTTGGAAAGGGAATGGATGTATCAGAGGTTCCCCTTCACCATGACCATGACACCTCCATTATCGCCTTCTGCCCCTTAACTACCACGTATAATCTTTAACCTATCTACCACTATCTTAATGTGCTTGTCATAGCAACAGCACAGCCTAGGCAGGAATAAAGGTCAGAAAACGATTTTCCTCATATCGATACCATTTAATTTCGGTACCATTGAATCGTGTATGACAAGCAATGAGGTACATCCTTTTGAACCAGTTCTGCTGGTCATTCTACATGGTATGAGTAAGTATGATGACAGGTTGCTGCACTGAACTGGGATTCGGGAGAAGGATGTTGCATTGCTATGCTGTGAGTGTACCTATGCCTGGTGAACCGCAGTGACTCACCACTACCTTCTCAAGGGTGGTTACAGATGGATAATAAATGCAGATCTTCCCAAAGACAACCACATTCCAAGCATGGATATAAGGAAACCCGTTGTGTTTGGTCATGAGGTGACACTACAGCCACTGACAGTCATACTGACTGACCGCTCCTGCTGGCTCACTGACACTCTCACAGTCCCTCCGTCTGACTGGTTAAGCTCGCCCGATGTGATGTCAGCCTGAGATAGCTCTCTCATTCTTGTAGATAATGGAGGGACCCTGTGGCACATTGACACCTACACTGACTGCCTGATCAGTGTCATTGAATAACAAACTGTTTAAACTAAGAGGGGATTAAACTGCTCACCTGAGTGGATTACATCTGCAAACAATAAAAAAAGTAAGAAAAGAGGTAGTAGGGGCATTATTCAGTTGAAAGGGGAATTGGTGCCAGTGGATGGACAGACAACTGGTGTTATTACTGAACGTGAAATGGAGGGAGAACAAACCCAGAGATATACAGACCAAATAGTTTAACATCAATGATCGGAAAGGTAATGGAATCTTTAATCAAAGATGTAACAAAAAAAATCCAGAGAATGAAATATTCATCTAGGTTCCAAAAGGGAAGATCTGTGCAGAAAACCTGAATGAATTCTTTGAAGAAGTAACAGGAAGAGTGGATAAGGGTAAAGTAATAGTTACAATATACAAGATGTGTTTGAGGCATGTCATGAAGAGATATTAATGTCTATAATGTTATTGGAAATTATTTTTAAATTGGAATTGTAGAAGATCTGTGTGTGTGTGTGTGTGTGTGTGTGTGTGTGTGTGTGTGTGTGTGTGTGTGAATGTGTGTGTGTGTCTTAATTGGATTAAAGACAGCTAGTCTGTGTGCTTTGATGTATAGTAGTTTGAAATTCTGATTAGATAAATGTAAGGAGGAGAAGGTAAAGTGCATATTTGCATTGGTTGAATAAACCATTCAAAAGAATGAGTGAAATCTTGCACCTTGCTGGGAGACACCAAGCGATATGTTTATATTACTAACAAAATTGGTGGAATTAAAGGATTATCATTAGGAGAGGTAACATTAAAATAGCCTAGTAATACAATAGAAAATATACATTCAAAGGGGAAGTTTGGTATAAATAGAAATGAGTTTGCGTGTTTAAGTCAGAGGCATTTAAGATCTAATCAGTCTGTAAGCCTAAAACTGTGTCTGCAAAGGAACCAAACTGCAAGGAACCGCATTTTGAATTTGTAAGGTCAAATGTGCTTTGCCAGTTGTTTGTTTGAAGCCTATGAGTTATTGTTACCTTGGTAAAGATTTACCTGGGAGTGAGTAATTTTGGGATTTGTTTAAAAGTTATTTTAGTAGTAATCTGTAGACATGTGTATGTGTTTAATTTGCTGTTAAATTAATAAATGTTTAATTTAGCTCAAGTTTTAAAAAAACCTTGGGGCTCGGTGGTCTTATTCCTGGAATCAGAGCTGCATCTCAAACATACAATCACCATCACTAGAGAAAAAGTACTGAGCAAAATATTGGGATTAAAGGGTGACAAGTCCCCAAACCTGATGGCCTACATCTCAGGATCTTAAAGGAAGTGGCAGCGGAGATAGTGGATGCATTGGCTATAATATTCCAAAATTCCCTGGATTCTGGAAAGTTTCCAGTAGATTGGAAAAATGCTAAAATAATGCCCTTATTCAAAAAGGGGGCAGCGGGGGGGGGGGGGGGGGGGGGGGGTTGGGTGGGGGGGGGGGGGGGGGTGGGAGAGGCAGAAAGTAGGAAACTATAGACCAGTTAGTTTAACGTCTATTGTTGGAATCTATTATTAAGTGAGTAGTAATGGGGGGCATTTGGAAAGTCAAGTGCAATCCATCAGAGTCAGCATGGTTTTATGAAGAGTAAATCATATTTGACTAATTTGCTAGAGTTCTTTGAAGATGTGACAAGCAAAGTGGATAATGGGGATCCTGTAGATGTAGTATATCTGGACTTCCAGAAGGCCTTTGATAAGGTGCCGCACAAAAGATTAATACACAAGATAAGATCACGTGGAGTTAGGGGTAATATATTAGCTTGGATAGAGGATTGGCTAACCAACAGAAAGCAGAGAGTCAGGATAAATGGGTCTTTTTCTGGATGGCAAGCTGTAACTAGTGGGGTGCCACAGGGTTCGGTCCTTGGGCCTTAACCATTTACAATCGATATTAATGACTTGGATTCAAGGATAGAAGGTACAATAGCTAAACTTGCAGGCAACATCAAAATAGGTGGGAAAGCAAGTTGCAGTGAAGAAATAAGAAATTTAAAAATGGATATGGACAGGTTAGGTGAATGGGCCAAAATTTGGCAGATGGAGTTTAATGTGGATAAGTGTGAGGTTATCCATTTTGGTCAGAGGAATAAAAGGGCCACTTATTTTTAACTTTTGAGAAACTTCAGAATGCTTCAGTGCAGAGGGATCTGGGTGTCCTCGTGCATGAATTGCTGAAAGCTAGTGTGCAGGTACAGCAGGTAATAAGGAAGACAAATGGAATTTTGGCATTTATTGTTAAACAAATAGAGTATAAAAATAGGGAAGTGTTGTTGCAACTGTCCAAGGCATTGGTGAGACCGCACCTGGAGTGCTGTGCACAGTTTTGTTCCCCTTACTTGAGGAGGGATGTAGTTGCATTGGAGGCGGTTCAGAGGAGGTTCACTAGATTGATTCCAGAGATGTAGGGCTTGTCTTATGAGGAGAGATTGAGCAGTTTAGGCCTATACTCGCTAGAGTTTAGAAGGATGAGAGGAGATCTAATTGAGGTATATAAGATGCCAAAGGAGATAGACAAAGTAGACGTGGAGTGGATGTTTCCCCTTGTGGGACATTCTAGAATGAGAGGCCATAGTTTTAGGCTAAGAGGATTTAAATCAGAGATGAGGAGGAATTACTTTTCTCAAAGGATCGTGAATCTGTGGAATTCACTACCTCAGAGTGCAGTGGATGCTGGGACGCTGAATAAATTTAAGGAGGAAATAGACAGATTTTTAATTAGTAACAGGTTGAAAGGTTATGGGGAGAGGGCTGGAAATTGGAGTTGAGGCTGAAATTAGATCAGCCATGATCGTATTGAATGGTGGGGCAGGCTCGAGGGGCTGAATTGTCTACTCCTGGTCCTAGTTCTTATGTTCTTATTTTCATACCAATTAAAAATATAGGTTATGACAGTTGTTCAAGTCTCCCTCTGGGATTTAAGTAACTCAGTCTTTACCAACTGCTGTGTCATAACAGGCAAAGACTATAGTTGTATTGAAAAGGAAGATAGACAACTACTGGAGAGTGTGATTCCCACTGCAGACTTCATCCATCTTCACAGCCATTGATGTGTGCCTTTGCTTCACTTATGCATCGGTTCCAGTTCTGAGGACATGAAACGTACTTTTTAATTGAAGTTTGTCTCTCTAGAAGATCCACCCAGATCAATGGAGCAGCCTCACCTTGTGCAGGTTCCAGCTGGAATACTCTTGGTGAAGACAAGGGTGAGCAGAGCCACAACTGCCCTGCCTCCCTGGAGAATGAGAAGCCGTGTCATCGGGAAGGTATGACACGCAGAGCCTATGAGCCCATTTTGGTTTCTCAGTCTGGACAATTTTGGACAACCTATGGAGCACCTTTTATAGCCCTTCTCTCAAGTAAGGTGAGCAGAAGTGCCCCTTAAAGTGACTATCCTGCAACTCCTGCACAGCAGTATGACAGCAACTGTTTGCAATGGATGAGAGACCAAAATCTTTCGTTTCTGGACGGGTGTCAAACAAGGCCGTGCGATTGTGTCAATTCTCTTCACTTTCGACATCAGCCTGCTCACGGCTCTCATTCTTCAGTAACTTCCACAGGGGGGCCATGATAGGGTTTGACTTGAACAGGAAGCTGTTTAACCTCAGCAGGCTGAGAGGTGTGAGGAAGGTGATTCTGGTACATTTCCACAACTTCCAATATGTCCACACTGCAACTGATATTCAGGCCACCCTCCTATTCTTCAACTCCACATAGAAAAAGCCTTGTCTCTCCCTCAACATCAGCAAAAAATAAAATTCTCCTTCATCTCCCCTCCGGACGAGCACCTAGATTGCAGGTGATGGGGAGATTTCAGAACTCGAATGCTTCTCATATCTCAGTGGCCACCTTTCTCAAAAGGTTGCCGGAGAAGAGGGTCTCCAGCACACAATCCAGTGAAGCCTTCCAAAGATTGCAACATTGGGTCTTTGACTACAGAGGCAGGACAAAGCCTTCAGTCTATGACCCTGTTGTTGTCACCAGCCTTCATTATGGCGGTGAGACTTAGGTCACCAACCAAAGACACCTTTGGGTACTGGAGAATTTCCACCAGTGCTTTCTCCTCAGGATACTCAAAGTCAAGTGGAGGAGGCAGACAAACAAACTCCAGTATCGTTACTGAAGTCAGCTCCTCCTGCATCACCACCATTGATCATGTGAAATCAGCTCCACTGGTCTGGACGTTACCTCCACACGTCAGATAATTGGCTTCCAAAATAGCCCCGCTTTTCCCAACTTGAGGGTGGACCCCGGTCTCAAGGACAGAGAAAACATTGTAAGGGCAAACTCGAAGCCTCATTGAGAAGGGGACAAATTGACAGGTGTGAGGAAGTTGCCTGAAACTCCACTATATGGCGTTACTTCATTAGAAAAGCCACGAGGCAGCTGGAGAACGACTGCATAAGCTGTGCTGCAGAGAAACAATGAACGTGGGAGGAGAGAGCAGAACGCTGGCTTGAGAATCCCCCTTCCTCAGGGCAACTGTTGTCCTCTCTGCCCAAAGACCTGCGGCTCCAGGATTGGTCCTGAGTCACCTGAGGACACACCAGTGATGAAAGCTGGCACAGTGAGGGATTGGCAATGATGGTGAGGTGAGTACATGAGGGAGGAATGAACAGGAAGGTGTGCTCAGTGGATTAGATAGAGTAGAGCAGCAGTATGTGCATGCGGAGCCTAAACATCAGCAGAGATCCATTGGGCACAACAGCCTGGTTCTTTGCTGTTTATTCCGAATATCCCAACAAGAACAGGAATTTCACAAGTTGCTCCAGATGAACATTATGAAGCAAAACTTGACATTTAAGGTGAGGGGCAGAGGAAACAGCTTGGAGAAAGAGGAAGGTTTTAAGGAGCATTTTAAAGGAGGGACGTGAGGTGAGGAGGAATCGGATGTGAATGCCAAAGCTCCTGGTCTTGGCATTGCCGCCAATGGTGGAGCGATTAAAACTGGTGAATCTCAGGAGGCCGGAATTCGAGGTTCTGAGCTATCAGGAGCATTGTGGAGCTGGAGGAGGTTCCCGAGACAAGAAGGGGCAAAGGGCATGGAGGGATTTGAAAAAAAAGGATGAGAATTTTTAAATTGCGGTATTTCTGCAGGATCCAATGTGGGTCAGAGAGAAGTGGGAGCGATGGGGGACGGGACTTGGTGTGAATAAGACACGGGCAGCATCGTTTAAATGACATTAAGTTTATGACATCAGAACTCTTCCCATTTTATTTGTAAGTTTCTGAAAGAATATGAGGTGGTTCAAAAGCAACGTTCTGCACAACATGTTCCCATTTCTTCACAAGCTGTTATTTTATTGTCTCTACCACAGTCAAAGCTTTACGAGATTCCATTATTAGATCCACAGTGGATGTAAGCTATTGGACTGCTGGCTGCACAGGTCTAATATGACCTGCTTTGAAAGGTAGCTAATGGGATGAAAACCTTTGCAGTCTTTCTCATATTTCCGGTGATGGCTGGGGTAACTCGCTATCTTCAAAGAGCTAGATGGATCACAAATCTTTGTAGAAACCTCCTGATGATCAGCGCTGAGAATTAATGAAAATAAAATCAAGAATTATGCACATGTCTCTGCCCATTAGATTAGTGACCAGTAGAGATATGGTAAATGTCCTAGACCACACCTAGAGGAGACAGGTAGAAATGGTGAGAAGGAAAATGAAGTGTTTCACACCAGTCAATTCACCAGGGTAGGAGCTTAGCAGCATCTGACCACGGGGACATCCAGCGATGTAGAACTGGTCTTGCAGGCGATTGGCTGTGAAGATGCTTTCTAAGAGAGAGCTTTAAAATGAGAACATCATGTAAGGAGGTGGAGGCTGAATTGAGGCCATAGCTGAACATCAGCAAACGCTGCATTGGAAAAGTAAACAAAATAGGAGCAGATGGGAGAGCTGTGTGAATGTGAGTGTGTCCCAGATGACAGAGCTGTGTGTCTGTGTGTCCCTGAAGAGAGAGCTGTGTGTTTGTGAGTGTGTCCTCGATGACAGAGCTGTGTGTCTGTGAGTGTGTCCTCAATGACAGAGCTGTGTGTCTGTGAGTGTGTCCCTGATGACAGAGCTGTGTGTCTGTGAGTGTGTCCTCGATGACAGAGCTGTGTGTCTGTGAGTGTGTCCTCGATGACAGAGCTGTGTGTCTGTGGGTGTGTCCCTGATGACAGAGCTGTGTGTCTGTGAGTGTGTCCTCGATGACAGAGCTGTGTGTCTGTGAGTGTGTCCTCGATGACAGAGCTGTGTGTCTGTGAGTGTGTCCCTGATGACAGAGCTGTGTGCCTGTGAGTGTGTATCAGATGGCAGAGCTGTGTGTCTGTGAGTGCGTCCCTGATGACAGAGCTGTGTGTCTGTGAGTGTGTATCAGATGGCAGAGCTGTGTGTCTGTGAGTGCGTCTCTGATGACAGAGCTGTGTGTCTGTGAGTGTGTCCCTGATGACAGAGCTGTGTGTCTGTGAGTGTGTCCCCGATGACAAAGCTGTGTGTCTGTGATTGTGTCAGGATGACAGAGCTGTGTGTCTGTGAGTGAGTCTCTGATGACAAAGCTGTGTGTCTGTGAGTGTGTATCTGATGACAGAGCTGTGTGTCTGTGAATGTGTCTCCGATGACAGAGCTGTGTGTCTGAGTGTGTCCCTGATGGCAGAGCCGTGTGCCTGTGAGTGTGTATCTGATGGCAGAGCTCTGTGTCTGTGAGTGTGTCCCTGATGACAGAGCTGTGTGTCTGTGAGTGTGTCCCCGATGACAGAGCTGTGTGTCTGTGAGTGTGTCTCTGATGACAGAGCTGTGTGTCTGTGAGTGTGTCTCTGATGACAGAGCTGTGTGAATGTGACTGTGTCCCCGATGACAGAGCTGTGTGTGTGTGAGTGTGTCCCTGATGACAGAGATGTGTGTCTGTGAGTGTGTCCCCGATGACAAAGCTGTGTGTCTGTGATTGTGTCAGGATCACAGAGCTGTGTGTCTGAGAGTGTGTCCCCGATGACAGAGCTCTGTGTCTGTAAGAGTGTCCCCGATGACAGAGCTGTGTGTCTGTGAGTGTGTCCCCGATGACAGAGTTGTGTGTCTGTGAATGTGTCCCCGATGACAGAGCTGTGTGTCTGTGAGTGTGTCCCCGATGTCAGAGCTGTGTGTCTGTGAGCATGTCAGGATGACAGAGTTGTGTGTCTGTGAGTGTGCTCCTGATGACAGAGCTGTGTGTCTGTGATTGTGACCCCGATATCAGAGCTGTGTGTCTGTGAGTGTGACCACGATGTCAGAGCTGTGTGTCTGTGACTGTGTGCCTGATGACAGAGCTGTGTGTCATTGAGTGTGTCCCCGATTTCAGAGCTGTGTGTCTGTGAGTTTGTACCTGATGACAGAGCTGTTTGTCTGTGAGTGTGGCACTGATCGCAGAGCTGTGTGCCTCTGAGGTTGACCACGATTTCAGAGCTGTGGGTCTGTGAGGGTGTCCCCGATGACAGAGCTGTGTGTCTGTGAGTATGTCAGGATGACAGAGCTGCGTGTCTGTGAGTGTGTCCCCAATGGCAGAGCTGTGTGTCTGTGAGTGTGTCCCCGATGACAGAGCTGTGTGTCTGTGAGTGTGTCCCCGATTTCAGAGCTGTGTGTCTGTGAGTTTGTACATGATGACAGAGCTCTGTGTCTGTAAATGTGCCCCGATGACAGAGCTGTGTGTCTGTGAGGGTGTCCTCGATTGCAGAGCTGTGTGTCTGTGACTATGTCAACGATGGGAGAGCTGTGTGTCTGTGAGTGTGAACCTGATGATAAAGCTGTGTGTCTGTGAGTGTGAACCGGAAGATAGAGCTGTGTGCCTGTGAGTGTGTCAGGATGACAGAGCTGTGTGTCTGTGAGTGTGAACCTGATGACACAGCTGTGTGTTTGTCAGTGTGACCTTGATGACAGAGCTGTGTGTCTGTGAGTGTGTCCCTGATGACAGAGCTGTGTGTCTGAGAGTGTGTCCCCGATGACAGAGCTGTGTGATTGTGATTGTGTCCCTGATGACAGAGCTGTGTGTCTGAGAGCGTGTCCCCGATGACAGAGCTCTGTGTCTGTAAGTGTGTCCCCGATGACAGAGCTGTGTGTCTGTGAGTGTGTCAGGATGACAGAGCTGTGTGTCTGTGAGTGTGTCCCCGATGTCAGAGCTGTGTGTCTGTGAGTGTGTCCCTAATGACAGAGCTGTGTGTCTGTGAGTGTGTATCCGATGACAAAGCTGTGTGTCTGTGAGTGTGTCCCCAATGACAGAGCTGTGTGTCTGTGAGTGTGTCTCCGATGTCAGAGCTGTGTGTCTGTGAGTGTGTCTCCGATGTCAGAGCTGTGTGTCTGTGAGTTTGTCCCTGATGACAGAGCTGTGTGTCTGTGAGTGTGAACCTGATGACACAGCTGTGTGTTTGTCAGTGTGACCTTGATGACAGAGCTGTGTGTCTGTGAGTGTGTCCCTGATGACAGAGCTGTGTGTCTGAGAGTGTGTCCCCGATGACAGAGCTGTGTGATTGTGATTGTGTCCCTGATGACAGAGCTGTGTGTCTGTGAGTGTGTCCCCGATGACAGAGCTGTGTGTCTGTGAGTGTGTCCCCGATTTCAGAGCTGTGTGTCTGTGAGTTTGTACATGATGACAGAGCTCTGTGTCTGTAAATGTGCCCCGATGACAGAGCTATGTGTCTGTGAGGGTGTCCTCGATTGCAGAGCTGTGTGTCTGTGACTATGTCAACGATGGGAGAGCTGTGTGTCTGTGAGTGTGACCCTGATGATAAAGCTGTGTGTCTGTGAGTGTGAACCGGAAGATAGAGCTGTGTGCCTGTGAGTGTGTCAGGATGACAGAGCTGTGTGTCTGTGAGTGTGAACCTGATGACACAGCTGTGTGTTTGTCAGTGTGACCTTGATGACAGAGCTGTGTGTCTGTGAGTGTGTCCCTGATGACAGAGCTGTGTGTCTGAGAGTGTGTCCCCGATGACAGAGCTGTGTGATTGTGATTGTGTCCCTGATGACAGAGCTGTGTGTCTGAGAGCGTGTCCCCGATGACAGAGCTCTGTGTCTGTAAGTGTGTCCCCGATGACAGAGCTGTGTGTCTGTGAGTGTGTCAGGATGACAGAGCTGTGTGTCTGTGAGTGTGTCCCCGATGTCAGAGCTGTGTGTCTGTGAGTGTGTCCCTAATGACAGAGCTGTGTGTCTGTGAGTGTGTATCCGATGACAAAGCTGTGTGTCTGTGAGTGTGTCCCCAATGACAGAGCTGTGTGTCTGTGAGTGTGTCTCCGATGTCAGAGCTGTGTGTCTGTGAGTGTGTCTCCGATGTCAGAGCTGTGTGTCTGTGAGTTTGTCCCTGATGACCGAGCTGTTTGTCTGTGAGTGTGTCTCCGTTGACATAGCTGTTTGTCTGTGAGTGTGCCCCGATGTCAGAGCAGTGGGTCTGTGAGGGTGTCCCCAATTACAGAGCTTTGTGTCAGTTAGTGTGTCCCCGATGACAGAGCTGTGTGTCTATGACTGTGTCCCTAATGACAGAGCTGTGAGACTGTGAGTGTGTACCCGATGACAGAGCTGTGTGACTGTGAGTGTGTCTCCAATGACAGAGCTGTGTGTCTGTGAATGTGGCACTGATAGCAGAGCTGTGTGTCTGTGAGTGTGACCCCGATGACAGAGCTGTGTGTCTGAGAGTGTGTCCCCGATGACAGAGCAGTGTGTCTGTGAGTGTGTCAGGATGACAGAGCTGTGTGTCTGTGAGTGTGTCCCCGATGTCAGAGCTGTGTGTCTGTGATTGTGTCCCTAATGACAGAGCTGTGTGTCTGTGAGTGTGTATCCGATGAAAAAGCTGTGTGTCTGTGAGTGTGTATCCAATGTCAGAGCTGTGTGTCTGTGAGTGTGTCCCTAATGACAGAGCTGTGTGTCTGTGAGTGTGTATCCGATGACAAAGCTGTGTGTCTGTGAGTATGTATCCGATGGCAGAGCTGTGCGTCTGTGAGTGTGTCTCTGATGACAAAGCTATGTGTCTGTGAGTGTGTCCCCAATGACAGAGCTGTGTGTCTGTGAGTGCGTCTCTGATGACAGAGCTGTGTGTCTATGAGTGTGTCCCCGATGACAGAGCTGTGTGTCTGTGAGTGTGTCCCCGATGACAGAGCTGTGTTTCAGTGAGTGTGTATCCTATGTCAGAGCTTTGTGTCTGTGAGTGTGTCCCTGATGACAGAGCTGTGTGACTTTAACTGTTTCCCGGATGACAGAGCTGTATGTCTGTGAGTGTGTATCCGATGACAGAGCTGTGTGTCTGTGATTGTGTTCCCGATGACAGAGCTGTGTGACTTTAAGTGTTTCCCGGATGACAGAGCTGTGTGTCTGTGAGTGTGTATCCGATGACAGAGCTGTGTGTCTGTGAGTGTGTTCCCGATGACAGAGCTGTGTGACTGTGAGTGTGTCTCTGATTACAAAGCTGTGTGTCTGTGACTGTGTATCCGATTGCAGAGCTGTGTGTCTGTGAGTGTGTCCCTAATGACAGAGCTGTGTGTCTGTGAGTGTGTATCCGATGACAAAGCTGTGTGTCTGTGAGTGTGTATCCGATGTCAGAGCTGTGTGTCTGTGAGTGTGTCTCTGATGACAGCTGTGTGTCTGTGAGTGTGTCTCTGATAACAGAGCTGTGAGTCTGTGAGTGTGTCCCTGATGACAGAGCTGTGTGTCTGTGAGTGTGTCCCCGATGACAGAGCTGTATCTCTGTAAGTGTGTCTCCGATGTCAGAGCTGTGTGTCTGTGAGTGTGTCAGGATGACAGAGCTGTGTGTCTGTGAGTGTTTCTCCGATGTCAGAGCTGTGTGTCTGTGAGTGTGTCCCCGATGTCAGAGCTGTGTGTCTGTGAGTTTGTCCCTGATGACCGAGCTGTTTGTCTGTGAGTGTGTCTACGTTGACAGAGCTGTTTGTCTGTGAGTGTGCCCCGATATCAGAGCTGTGGGTCTGTGAAGGTGTCCCCGATTACAGAGCGTTGTGTCTGTGAGTGTGTCCCCGATGACAGAGCTGTGTGTCTGTGAGTGTTTATACGATGACAGAGTTGTGTGACTGTGAGTGTGGCACTGATAGCAGAGCTGTGTGTCTGTGAGTGTGTCCCCGATGTCAGAGCTGTGTGTCTGTGAGTGTGTATCCGATGTCAGAGCTGTGTGTCTGTGAGTGTGTCCCCGATGACAGAGCTGTGTGTCTGTGAGTGTGTATCCGATAGCAGAGCTGTGTGTCTGTGATTGTGTCAGGATGCGAGAGCTGTGTGTCTGTGAGTGTGTCTCTGATGACAGAGCTGTGTGTCTGTGAGTATGTCCCTGATGACAGAGCTGTGTGTCTGTGAGTGTGTCTCTGATGACAGAGCTGTGTGTCTGTGAGTGTGTCTCTGATGACGGAGCTGTGTGTCTCTGAGTGTGTCCCTGATGACAGAGCTGTGTGTCTGTGAGTGTGTCCCGAATGACAAAGCTGTGTGTCTGTGAGTGTGTATCCGATGGCAGAGCTGTATGTCTGTGAGTGCGTCTCTGATGACAAAGCTGTGTGTCTTTGAGTGTGTCCCCGATGACAGAGCTGTGTGTCTGTGAGTGTGTCCCTGATGACAGAGCTGTGTGTCTGTGAGTATGTCAGGATGACAGAGCTGTGTGTCTTTGAGTGTGTCAGGATGACAGAGCTGTGTGTCTGTGAGTGCGTCCCTGATGACAGAGCTGTGTGTCTCTGAGTGTGTATCCGATGACAGAGCTGTGTGTCTGTGAGTGTGTCCCCGATGACAGAGCTGTGTGACTATGAGTGTGTCTCTGATTACAAAGCTGTGTGTCTGTGACTGTGTATCCGATGGCAGAGCTGTGTGTCTGTTTTTGTGTCCCTAATGACAGAGCTGTGTGTCTGTGAGTGTGTATCCGATGACAAAGCTGTGTGTCTGTGAGGGTGTATCCGATGGCAGAGCTGTGTGTCTGTGAATGTTTCTCTGATGACAAAGCTGTGTGTCTGTGAATGTGTCCCCGATGACAGAGCTGTGTGTCTGTGAGTGTGTCTCTGATGACAGAGTTGTGTGTCTGTGAGTGTGTCTCTGATGACAGAGCTGTGTGAATGTGACTGTGTCCCCGATGACAGAGCTGTGTGTCTGTGAGTGTGTCCCTGATGACAGAGATGTGTGTCTGTGAGTGTGTCCCCGATGACAAAGCTGTGTGTCTGTGATTGTGTCAGGATCACAGAGCTGTGTGTCTGAGAGTGTGTCCCCGATGACAGAGCTCTGTGTCTGTAAGAGTGTCCCCGATGACAGAGCTGTGTGTCTGTGAGTGTGTCCCCGATGACAGAGCTATGTGTCTGTGAATGTGTCCCCGATGACAGAGCTGTGTGTCTGTGAGTGTGTCCCCGATGTCAGAGCTGTGTGTCTGTGAGCATGTCAGGATGACAGAGTTGTGTGTCTGTGAGTGTGCTCCTGATGACAGAGCTGTGTGTCTGTGATTGTGACCCCGATATCAGAGCTGTGTGTCTGTGAGTGTGACCACGATGTCAGAGCTGTGTGTCTGTGACTGTGTGCCTGATGACAGAGCTGTGTGTCATTGAGTGTGTCCCCGATTTCAGAGCTGTGTGTCTGTGAGTTTGTACCTGATGACAGAGCTGTTTGTCTGTGAGTGTGGCACTGATCGCAGAGCTGTGTGCCTCTGAGGTTGACCACGATTTCAGAGCTGTGGGTCTGTGAGGGTGTCCCCGATGACAGAGCTGTGTGTCTGTGAGTATGTCAGGATGACAGAGCTGCGTGTCTGTGAGTGTGTCTCTGATGACAGAGCTGTGTGTCTGTGAGTGTGTCTCTGATGACAGAGCTGTGTGTCTGTGAGTGTGTCCCTGATGACAGAGCTGTGTGTCTGTGAGTGTGTCCCGAATGACAAAGCTGTGTGTCTGTGAGTGTGTATCCGATGGCAGAGCTGTATGTCTGTGAGTGCGTCTCTGATGACAAAGCTGTGTGTCTTTGAGTGTGTCCCCGATGACAGAGCTGTGTGTCTGTGAGTGTGTCCCTGATGACAGAGCTGTGTGTCTGTGAGTATGTCAGGATGACAGAGCTGTGTGTCTTTGAGTGTGTCAGGATGACAGAGCGGTGTGTCTGTGAGTGCGTCCCCGATGACAGAGCTGTGTGTCTCTGAGTGTGTATCCGATGACAGAGCTGTGTGTCTGTGAGTGTGTCCCCGATGACAGAGCTGTGTGACTATGAGTGTGTCTCTGATTACAAAGCTGTGTGTCTGTGAGTGTGTATCCGATGTCAGAGCTGTGTGTCTATTTTTGTGTCCCTAATGACAGCACTGTGTGTCTGTGAGTGTGTATCCGATGACAAAGCTGTGTGTCTGTGAGGGTGTATCCGATGGCAGAGCTGTGTGTCTGTGAATGTTTCTCTGATGACAAAGCTGTGTGTATGTGAATGTGTCCCCGATGACAGAGCTGTGTGTCTGCGAGTGTGTCCCCGATTACAGAGCTGTGTGTCTGTGAGTGTGTCCCTGATGACAGAGCTGTGTGTCTGTGAGTGTGTCAGGATGACAGAGCTGTGTGTCTGTGAGTGTTTCTCCGATGTCAGAGCTGTGTGTCTGTGAGTGTTTCCCCGATGTCAGAGCTGTGTGTCTGTGAGTTTGTCTCTGATGACCGAGCTGTTTGTCTGTGAGTGTGTCTCCGTTGACAGAGCAGTTTGTCTGTGAGTGTGCCCCGATATCAGAGCTGTGGGTCTGTGAAGGTGTCCCCGATTACAGAGCGTTGTGTCTGTGAGTGTGTCCCCGATGACAGAGCTGTGTGTCTGTGAGTGTTTATACGATGACAGAGCTGTGTGACTGTGAGTGTGGCACTGATAGCAGAGCTGTGTGTCTGTGAGTGTGTCCCCAATGACAGAGCTGTGTGTCTGTGAGTGTGTCCCCGATGTCAGAGCTGTGTGTCTGTGAGTGTGTATCCGATGGCAGAGCTGTGTGTCTGTGAGTGTGTCCCCGATGACAGAGCTGTGTGTCTGTGAGTGTGTATCCGATGGCAGAGCTGTGTGTCTGTGATTGTGTCAGGATGCGAGAGCTGTGTGTCTGTGAGTGTGTCTCTGATGACAGAGCTGTGTGTCTGTGAGTGTGTCTCTGATGACAGAGCTGTATGTCTGTGAGTGTGTCCCTGATGACAGAGCTGTGTGTCTGTGCGTGTGTCCCTGATGACAGAGCTGTGTGTCTGTGAGTGTGTCTCTGATGACAGAGCTGTGTGTCTGTGAGTGTGTCTCTGATGACAGAGCTGTGTGTCTGTGAGTGTGTCCCTGATGACAGAGCTGTGTGTCTGTGAGTGTGTCCCTAATGAAAAAGCTGTGTGTCTGTGAGTGTGTATCCGATGGCAGAGCTGTATGTCTGTGAGTGCGTCTCTGATGACAAAGCTGTGAGTCTTTGAGTGTGTCCCCGATGACAGAGCTGTGTGTCTGTGTGTGTGTCCCTGATGACAGAGCTGTGTGTCTGTGAGTATGTCAGGGTGACAGAGCTGTGTGTCTGTGAGTGTGTCAGGATGACAGAGCTGTGTGTCTGTGAGTGTGTCCCCGATGACAGAGCTGTGTGTCTGTGAGTGTGTATCCGATGACAGAGCTGTGTGTCTGTGAGTGTGTCCCTAATGACAGAGCTGTGTGTCTGTGAGTGTGTATCCGATGACAAAGCTATGTGTCTGTGAGTGTGTATCCGATGTCAGAGCTGTGTGTCTGTGAGAGTTTCCCTAATGACAGAGCTTTGTATCTGTGAGTGTGTATCCGATGACAAAGCTGTGTGTCTGTGTGTATCCGATGTCAGAGCTGTGTGTCTGTGAGAGCGTCCCTAATGACAGAGCTGTGTGTCTGTGAGTGTGTATCCGATGACAAAGCTGTGTGTCTGTGAGTGTGTATCCGAAGGCAGAGCTGTGTGTCTGTGAGTGTGTCTCTGATGACAGCTGTGTGTCTGTGAGTGTGTCTCTGATAACAGAGCTGTGAGTCTGTGAGTGTGTCCCTGATGACAGAGATGTGTGTCTGTGAGTGTGTCCCCGATGACAGAGCTGTATCTCTGTAAGTGTGTCTCCGATGTCAGAGCTGTGTGTCTGTGAGTGTTTCTCCGATGTCAGAGCTGTGTGTCTGTGAGTGTGTCCCCGATGTCAGAGCTGTGTGTCTGTGAGTTTGTCCCTGATGACCGAGCTGTTTGTCTGTGAGTGTGTCTACGTTGACAGAGCTGTTTGTCTGTGAGTGTGCCCCGATATCAGAGCTGTGGGTCTGTGAAGGTGTCCCCGATTACAGAGCGTTTTGTCTGTGAGTGTGTCCCCGATGACAGAGCTGTGTGTCTGTGAGTGTTTATACGATGACAGAGTTGTGTGACTGTGAGTGTGGCACTGATAGCAGAGCTGTGTGTCTGTGAGTCTGTCCCTGATGTCAGAGCTGTGTGTCTGTGAGTGTGTATCCGATGTCAGAGCTGTGTGTCTGTGAGTGTGTCTCCGATGACAGAGCTGTGTGTCTGTGAGTGTGTATCCGATAGCAGAGCTGTGTGTCTGTGATTGTGTCAGGATGCGAGAGCTGTGTGTCTGTGAGTGTGTCTCTGATGACAGAGCTGTGTGTCTGTGAGTATGTCCCTGATGACAGAGCTGTGTGTCTGTGAGTGTGTCTCTGATGACAGAGCTGTGTGTCTGTGAGTGTGTCTCTGATGACAGAGCTGTGTGTCTGTGAGTGTGTCCCTGATGACAGAGCTGTGTGTCTGTGAGTTGTGTCCCGAATGACAACGCTGTGTGTCTGTGAGTGTGTATCCAATGGCAGAGCTGTATTTCTGTGAGTGCGTCTCTGATGAGAAAGCTGTGTGTCTGTGAGTGCGTCCCCGATGACAGAGCTGTGTGTCTCTGAGTGTGTATCCGATGACGGAGCTGTGTGTCTGTGAGTGTGTCCCCGATGACAGAGCTGTGTGACTATGAGTGTGTCTCTGATTACAAAGCTGTGAGTCTGTGACTGTGTATCCGATGGCAGAGCTGTGTGTCTGTTTTTGTGTCCCTAATGACAGAGCTGTGTGTCTGTGAGTGTGTATCCGATGACAAAGCTGTGTGTCTGTGAGGGTGTATCCGATGGCAGAGCTGTGTGTCTGTGAATGTTTCTCTGATGACAAAGCTGTGTGTCTGTGAATGTGTCGCCGATGACAGAGCTGTGTGTCTGCGAGTGTGTCCCCGATTACAGAGCTGTGTGTCTGTGAGTGTGTCCCTGATGACAGAGCTGTGTGTCTGTGAGTGTGTCAGGATGACAGAGCTGTGTGTCTGTGAGTGTTTCTCCGATGTCAGAGCTGTGTGTCTGTGAGTGTTTCCCCGATGTCAGAGCTGTGTGTCTGTGAGTTTGTCCCTGATGACCGAGCTGTTTGTCTGTGAGTGTGTCTCCGTTGACAGAGCAGTTTGTCTGTGAGTGTGCCCCGATATCAGAGCTGTGGGTCTGTGAAGGTGTCCCCGATTACAGAGCTGTGTGTCTGTGAGTGTTTATACGATGACAGAGCTGTGTGACTGTGAGTGTGGCACTGATCGCAGAGCTGTGTGTCTGTGAGTGTGTCCCCAATGACAGAGCTGTGTGTCTGTGAGTGTGTCCCCGATGTCAGAGCTGTGTGTCTGTGAGTGTGTATCCGATGGCAGAGCTGTGTGTCTGTGAGTGGTTCCCCGATGGCAGAGCTGTGTGTCTGCGATTGTGTCAGGATGCGAGAGCTCTGTGTCTGTGAGTGTGTCTCTGATGACAGAGCTGTGTGTCTGTGAGTGTGTCTCTGATGACAGAGCTGTATGTCTGTGAGTGTGTCCCTGATGACAGAGCTGTGTGTCTGTGCGTGTGTCCCTGATGACAGAGCTGTGTGTCTGTGAGTGTGTCTCTGATGACAGAGCTGTGTGTCTGTGAGTGTGTCTCTGATGACAGAGCTGTGTGTCTGTGAGTGTGTCCCTGATGACAGAGCTGTGTGTCTGTGAGTGTGTCCCTAATGAAAAAGCTGTGTGTCTGTGAGTGTGTATCCGATGGCAGAGCTGTATGTCTGTGAGTGCGTCTCTGATGACAAAGCTGTGAGTCTTTGCGTGTGTCCCCGATGACAGAGCTGTGTGTCTGTGAGTGTGTCTCCGATGTCAGAGCTGTGTGTCTGTGAGTGTGTCAGGATGACAGAGCTGTGTGTCTGTGAGTGTTTCTCCGATGTCAGAGCTGTGTGTCTGTGAGTGTGTCCCCGATGTCAGAGCTGTGTGTCTGTGAGTTTGTCCCTGATGACCGAGCTGTTTGTCTGTGAGTGTGTCTACGTTGACAGAGCTGTTTGTCTGTGAGTGTGCCCCGATATCAGAGCTGTGTGTCTGTGAGTGTTTATACGATGACAGAGTTGTGTGACTGTGAGTGTGGCACTGATAGCAGAGCTGTGTGTCTGTGAGTCTGTCCCCGATGTCAGAGCTGTGTGTCTGTGAGTGTGTATCCGATGTCAGAGCTGTGTGTCTGTGAGTGTGTCCCCGATGACAGAGCTGTGTGTCTGTGAGTGTGTATCCGATAGCAGAGCTGTGTGTCTGTGATTGTGTCAGGATGCGAGAGCTGTGTGTCTGTGAGTGTGTCTCTGATGACAGAGCTGTGTGTCTGTGAGTATGTCCCTGATGACAGAGCTGTTTGTCTGTGAGTGTGTCTCTGATGACAGAGCTGTGTGTCTGTGAGTGTGTCTCTGATGACAGAGCTGTGTGTCTGTGAGTGTGTCCCTGATGACAGAGCTGTGTGTCTGTGAGTGTGTCCCGAATGACAAAGCTGTGTGTCTGTGAGTGTGTCCCTGATGGCAGAGCTGTATTTCTGTGAGTGCGTCTCTGATGACAAAGCTGTGTGTCTGTGAGTGCGTCCCCGATGACAGAGCTGTGTGTCTCTGAGTGTGTATCCGATGACAGAGCTGTGTGTCTGTGAGTGTGTCCCCGATGACAGAGCTGTGTGACTATGAGTGTGTCTCTGATTACAAAGCTGTGTGTCTGTGACTGTGTATCCGATGGCAGAGCTGTGTGTCTGTTTTTGTGTCCCTAATGACAGAGCTGTGTGTCTGTGAGTGTGTATCCGATGACAAAGCTGTGTGTCTGTGAGGGTGTATCCGATGGCAGAGCTGTGTGTCTGTGAATGTTTCTCTGATGACAAAGCTGTGTGTCTGTGAGTGTGTCCCCGATGACAGAGCTGTGTGTCTGTGAGTGTGTCTCTGATGACAGAGTTGTGTGTCTGTGAGTGTGTCTCTGATGACAGAGCTGTGTGAATGTGACTGTGTCCCCGATGACAGAGCTGTGTGTCTGTGAGTGTGTCCCTGATGACAGAGATGTGTGTCTGTGAGTGTGTCCCCGATGACAAAGCTGTGTGTCTGTGATTGTGTCAGGATCACAGAGCTGTGTGTCTGAGAGTGTGTCCCCGATGACAGAGCTCTGTGTCTGTAAGAGTGTCCCCGATGACAGAGCTGTGTGTCTGTGAGTGTGTCCCCGATGACAGAGCTGTGTGTCTGTGAATGTGTCCCCGATGACAGAGCTGTGTGTCTGTGAGTGTGTCCCCGATGTCAGAGCTGTGTGTCTGTGAGCATGTCAGGATGACAGAGTTGTGTGTCTGTGAGTGTGCTCCTGATGACAGAGCTGTGTGTCTGTGATTGTGACCCCGATATTAGAGCTGTGTGTCTGTGAGTGTGACCACGATGTCAGAGCTGTGTGTCTGTGACTGTGTGCCTGATGACAGAGCTGTGTGTCATTGAGTGTGTCCCCGATTTCAGAGCTGTGTGTCTGTGAGTTTGTACCTGATGACAGAGCTGTTTGTCTGTGAGTGTGGCACTGATCGCAGAGCTGTGTGCCTCTGAGGTTGACCACGATTTCAGAGCTGTGGGTCTGTGAGGGTGTCCCCGATGACAGAGCTGTGTGTCTGTGAGTATGTCAGGATGACAGAGCTGCGTGTCTGTGAGTGTGTCCCCAATGGCAGAGCTGTGTGTCTGTGAGTGTGTCCCCGATGACAGAGCTGTGTGTCTGTGAGTGTGTCCCCGATTTCAGAGCTGTGTGTCTGTGAGTTTGTACATGATGACAGAGCTCTGTGTCTGTAAATGTGCCCCGATGACAGAGCTGTGTGTCTGTGAGGGTGTCCTCGATTGCAGAGCTGTGTGTCTGTGACTATGTCAACGATGGGAGAGCTGTGTGTCTGTGAGTGTGACCCTGATGATAAAGCTGTGTGTCTGTGAGTGTGAACCGGAAGATAGAGCTGTGTGCCTGTGAGTGTGTCAGGATGACAGAGCTGTGTGTCTGTGAGTGTGAACCTGATGACACAGCTGTGTGTTTGTCAGTGTGACCTTGATGACAGAGCCGTGTGTCTGTGAGTGTGTCCCTGATGACAGAGCTGTGTGTCTGAGAGTGTGTCCCCGATGACAGAGCTGTGTGTCTGAGAGCGTGTCCCCGATGACAGAGCTCTGTGTCTGTAAGTGTGTCCCCGATGACAGAGCTGTGTGTCTGTGAGTGTGTCAGGATGACAGAGCTGTGTGTCTGTGAGTGTGTCCCCGATGTCAGAGCTGTGTGTCTGTGAGTGTGTCCCTAATGACAGAGCTGTGTGTCTGTGAGTGTGTATCCGATGACAAAGCTGTGTGTCTGTGAGTGTGTCCCCAATGACAGAGCTGTGTGTCTGTGAGTGTGTCTCCGATGTCAGAGCTGTGTGTCTGTGAGTGTTTCCCCGATGTCAGAGCTGTGTGTCTGTGAGTTTGTCCCTGATGACCGAGCTGTTTGTCTGTGAGTGTGTCTCCGTTGACATAGCTGTTTGTCTGTGAGTGTGCCCCGATGTCAGAGCAGTGGGTCTGTGAGGGTGTCCCCAATTACAGAGCTTTGTGTCAGTTAGTGTGTCCCCGATGACAGAGCTGTGTGTCTATGACTGTGTCCCTAATGACAGAGCTGTGAGACTGTGAGTGTGTACCCGATGACAGAGCTGTGTGACTGTGAGTGTGTCTCCAATGACAGAGCTGTGTGTCTGTGAATGTGTCACTGATAGCAGAGCTGTGTGTCTGTGAGTGTGACCCCGATGACAGAGCTGTGTGTCTGAGAGTGTGTCCCCGATGACAGAGCTGTGTGTCTGTGAGTGTGTCAGGATGACAGAGCTGTGTGTCTGTGAGTGTGTCCCCGATGTCAGAGCTGTGTGTCTGTGATTGTGTCCCTAATGACAGAGCTGTGTGTCTGTGAGTGTGTATCCGATGAAAAAGCTGTGTGTCTGTGAGTGTGTATCCAATGTCAGAGCTGTGTGTCTGTGAGTGTGTCCCTAATGACAGAGCTGTGTGTCTGTGAGTGTGTATCCGATGACAAAGCTGTGTGTCTGTGAGTATGTATCCGATGGCAGAGCTGTGCGTCTGTGAGTGTGTCTCTGATGACAAAGCTATGTGTCTGTGAGTGTGTCCCCAATGACAGAGCTGTGTGTCTGTGAGTGCGTCTCTGATGACAGAGCTGTGTGTCTATGAGTGTGTCCCCGATGACAGAGCTGTGTGTCTGTGAGTGTGTCCCCGATGACAGAGCTGTGTTTCAGTGAGTGTGTATCCTATGTCAGAGCTGTGTGTCTGTGAGTGTGTCCCTGATGACAGAGCTGTTTGACTTTAAGTGTTTCCCGGATGACAGAGCTGTGTGTCTGTGAGTGTGTATCCGATGAAAGAGCTGTGTGTCTGTGAGTGTGTTCCCGATGACAGAGCTGTGTGACTGTGAGTGTGTCTCTGATTACAAAGCTGTGTGTCTGTGACTGTGTATCCGATTGCAGAGCTGTGTGTCTGTGAGTGTGTCCCTAATGACAGAGCTGTGTGTCTGTGAGTGTGTATCCGATGACCGAGCTGTTTGTCTGTGAGTGTGTCTACGTTGACAGAGCTGTTTGTCTGTGAGTGTGCCCCGATATCAGAGCTGTGGGTCTGTGAAGGTGTCCCCGATTACAGAGCGTTGTGTCTGTGAGTGTGTCCCCGATGACAGAGCTGTGTGTCTGTGAGTGTTTATACGATGACAGAGTTGTGTGACTGTGGGTGTGGCACTGATAGCAGAGCTGTGTGTCTGTGAGTCTGTCCCCGATGTCAGAGCTGTGTGTCTGTGAGTGTGTATCCGATGTCAGAGCTGTGTGTCTGTGAGTGTGTCCCCGATGACAGAGCTGTGTGTCTGTGAGTGTGTATCCGATAGCAGAGCTGTGTGTCTGTGATTGTGTCAGGATGCGAGAGCTGTGTGTCTGTGAGTGTGTCTCTGATGACAGAGCTGTGTGTCTGTGAGTTTGTCCCTGATGACAGAGCTGTGTGTCTGTGAGTGTGTCTCTGATGACAGAGCTGTGTGTCTGTGAGTGTGTCTCTGATGACAGAGCTGTGTGTCTGTGAGTGTGTCCCTGATGACAGAGCTGTGTGTCTGTGAGTGTGTCCCGAATGACAAAGCTGTGTGTCTGTGAGTGTGTATCCGATGGCAGAGCTGTATGTCTGTGAGTGCGTCTCTGATGACAAAGCTGTGTGTCTTTGAGTGTGTCCCCGATGACAGAGCTGTGTGTCTGTGAGTGTGTCCCTGATGACAGAGCTGTGTGTCTGTGAGTATGTCAGGATGACAGAGCTGTGTGTCTTTGAGTGTGTCAGGATGACAGAGCTGTGTGTCTGTGAGTGCGTCCCCGATGACAGAGCTGTGTGTCTCTGAGTGTGTATCCGATGACAGAGCTGTGTGTCTGTGAGTGTGTCCCCGATGACAGAGCTGTGTGACTATGAGTGTGTCTCTGATTACAAAGCTGTGTGTCTGTGACTGTGTATCCGATGGCAGAGCTGTGTGTCTGTTTTTGTGTCCCTAATGACAGAGCTGTGTGTCTGTGAGTGTGTATCCGATGACAAAGCTGTGTGTCTGTGAGGGTGTATCCGATGGCAGAGCTGTGTGTCTGTGAATGTTTCTCTGATGACAAAGCTGTGTTTCTGTGAATGTGTCCCCGATGACAGAGCTGTGTGTCTGCGAGTGTGTCCCCGATTACAGAGCTGTGTGTCTGTGAGTGTGTCCCTGATGACAGAGCTGTGTGTCTGTGAGTGTGTCAGGATGACAGAGCTGTGTGTCTGTGAGTGTTTCTCCGATGTCAGAGCTGTGTGTCTGTGAGTGTTTCCCCGATGTCAGAGCTGTGTGTCTGTGAGTTTGTCCCTGATGACCGAGCTGTTTGTCTGTGAGTGTGTCTCCGTTGACAGAGCAGTTTGTCTGTGAGTGTGCCCCGATATCAGAGCTGTGGGTCTGTGAAGGTGTCCCCGATTACAGAGCGTTGTGTCTGTGAGTGTGTCCCCGATGACAGAGCTGTGTGTCTGTGAGTGTTTATACGATGACAGAGCTGTGTGACTGTGAGTGTGGCACTGATAGCAGAGCTGTGTGTCTGTGAGTGTGTCCCCAATGACAGAGCTGTGTGTCTGTGAGTGTGTCCCCGATGTCAGAGCTGTGTGTCTGTGAGTGTGTATCCGATGGCAGAGCTGTGTGTCTGTGAGTGTGTCCCCGATGACAGAGCTGTGTGTCTGTGAGTGTGTATCCGATGGCAGAGCTGTGTGTCTGTGAGTGTGTCCCCGATGACAGAGCTGTGTGTCTGTGAGTGTGTTCCCGATGACAGAGCTGTGTGACTGTGAGTGTGTCTCTGATTACAAAGCTGTGTGTCTGTGACTGTGTATCCGATTGCAGAGCTGTGTGTCTGTGAGTGTGTCCCTAATGACAGAGCTGTGTGTCTGTGAGTGTGTATCCGATGACAAAGCTGTGTGTCTGTGAGTGTGTATCCGATGTCAGAGCTGTGTGTCTGTGAGTGTGTCTCTGATGACAGCTGTGTGTCTGTGAGTGTGTCTCTGATAACAGAGCTGTGAGTCTGTGAGTGTGTCCCTGATGACAGAGCTGTGTGTCTGTGAGTGTGTCCCCGATGACAGAGCTGTATGTCTGTAAGTGTGTCTCCGATGTCAGAGCTGTGTGTCTGTGAGTGTGTCAGGATGACAGAGCTGTGTGTCTGTGAGTGTTTCTCCGATGTCAGAGCTGTGTGTCTGTGAGTGTGTCCCCGATGTCAGAGCTGTGTGTCTGTGAGTTTGTCCCTGATGACCGAGCTGTTTGTCTGTGAGTGTGTCTACGTTGACAGAGCTGTTTGTCTGTGAGTGTGCCCCGATATCAGAGCTGTGGGTCTGTGAAGGTGTCCCCGATTACAGAGCGTTGTGTCTGTGAGTGTGTCCCCGATGACAGAGCTGTGTGTCTGTGAGTGTTTATACGATGACAGAGTTGTGTGACTGTGAGTGTGGCACTGATAGCAGAGCTGTGTGTCTGTGAGTCTGTCCCCGATGTCAGAGCTGTGTGTCTGTGAGTGTGTATCCGATGTCAGAGCTGTGTGTCTGTGAGTGTGTCCCCGATGACAGAGCTGTGTGTCTGTGAGTGTGTATCCGATAGCAGAGCTGTGTGTCTGTGATTGTGTCAGGATGCGAGAGCTGTGTGTCTGTGAGTGTGTCTCTGATGACAGAGCTGTGTGTCTGTGAGTATGTCCCTGATGACAGAGCTGTGTGTCTGTGAGTGTGTCTCTGATGACAGAGCTGTGTGTCTGTGAGTGTGTCTCTGATGACAGAGCTGTGTGTCTGTGAGTGTGTCCCTGATGACAGAGCTGTGTGTCTGTGAGTGTGTCCCGAATGACAAAGCTGTGTGTCTGTGAGTGTGTATCCGATGGCAGAGCTGTATGTCTGTGAGTGCGTCTCTGATGACAAAGCTGTGTGTCTTTGAGTGTGTCCCCGATGACAGAGCTGTGTGTCTGTGAGTGTGTCCCTGATGACAGAGCTGTGTGTCTGTGAGTATGTCAGGATGACAGAGCTGTGTGTCTTTGAGTGTGTCAGGATGACAGAGCTGTGTGTCTGTGAGTGCGTCCCCGATGACAGAGCTGTGTGTCTCTGAGTGTGTATCCGATGACAGAGCTGTGTGTCTGTGACTGTGTCCCCGATGACAGAGCTGTGTGACTATGAGTGTGTCTCTGATTACAAAGCTGTGTGTCTGTGACTGTGTATCCGATGGCAGAGCTGTGTGTCTGTTTTTGTGTCCCTAATGACAGAGCTGTGTGTCTGTGAATGTGTATCCGATGACAAAGCTGTGTGTCTGTGAGGGTGTATCCGATGGCAGAGCTGTGTGTCTGTGAATGTTTCTCTGATGACAAAGCTGTGTGTCTGTGAATGTGTCCCCGATGACAGAGCTGTGTGTCTGCGAGTGTGTCCCCGATTACAGAGCTGTGTGTCTGTGAGTGTGTCCCTGATGACAGAGCTGTGTGTCTGTGAGTGTGTATCCGATGTCAGAGCTGTGTTTCTGTGAGTGTGTCCCCGATGACAGAGCTGTGTGTCTGTGAGTGTGTATCCGATAGCAGAGCTGTGTGTCTGTGATTGTGTCAGGATGCGAGAGCTGTGTGTCTGTGAGTGTGTCTCTGATGACAGAGCTGTGTGTCTGTGAGTATGTCCCTGATGACAGAGCTGTGTGTCTGTGAGTGTGTCTCTGATGACAGAGCTGTGTGTCTGTGAGTGTGTCTCTGATGACAGAGCTGTGTGTCTGTGAGTGTGTCCCTGATGACAGAGCTGTGTGTCTGTGAGTGTGTCCCGAATGACAAAGCTGTGTGTCTGTGAGTGTGTATCCGATGGCAGAGCTGTATGTCTGTGAGTGCGTCTCTGATGACAAAGCTGTGTGTCTTTGAGTGTGTCCCCGATGACAGAGCTGTGTGTCTGTGAGTGTGTCCCTGATGACAGAGCTGTGTGTCTGTGAGTATGTCAGGATGACAGAGCTGTGTGTCTTTGAGTGTGTCAGGATGACAGAGCTGTGTGTCTGTGAGTGCGTCCCCGATGACAGAGCTGTGTGTCTCTGAGTGTGTATCCGATGACAGAGCTGTGTGTCTGTGACTGTGTCCCCGATGACAGAGCTGTGTGACTATGAGTGTGTCTCTGATTACAAAGCTGTGTGTCTGTGACTGTGTATCCGATGGCAGAGCTGTGTGTCTGTTTTTGTGTCCCTAATGACAGAGCTGTGTGTCTGTGAATGTGTATCCGATGACAAAGCTGTGTGTCTGTGAGGGTGTATCCGATGGCAGAGCTGTGTGTCTGTGAATGTTTCTCTGATGACAAAGCTGTGTGTCTGTGAATGTGTCCCCGATGACAGAGCTGTGTGTCTGCGAGTGTGTCCCCGATTACAGAGCTGTGTGTCTGTGAGTGTGTCCCTGATGACAGAGCTGTGTGTCTGTGAGTGTGTCAGGATGACAGAGCTGTGTGTCTGTGAGTGTTTCTCCGATGTCAGAGCTGTGTGTCTGTGAGTGTTTCCCCGATGTCAGAGCTGTGTGTCTGTGAGTTTGTCCCTGATGACCGAGCTGTTTGTCTGTGAGTGTGTCTCCGTTGACAGAGCAGTTTGTCTGTGAGTGTGCCCCGATATCAGAGCTGTGGGTCTGTGAAGGTGTCCCCGATTACAGAGCGTTGTGTCTGTGAGTGTGTCCCCGATGACAGAGCTGTGTGTCTGTGAGTGTTTATACGATGACAGAGCTGTGTGACTGTGAGTGTGGCACTGATAGCAGAGCTGTGTGTCTGTGAGTGTGTCCCCAATGACAGAGCTGTGTGTCTGTGAGTGTGTCCCCGATGTCAGAGCTGTGTGGCTGTGAGTGTGTATCCGATGGCAGAGCTGTGTGTCTGTGAGTGTGTCCCCGATGACAGAGCTGTGTGTCTGTGAGTGTGTATCCGATGGCAGAGCTGTGTGTCTGTGATTGTGTCAGGATGCGAGAGCTGTGTGTCTGTGAGTGTGTCTCTGATGACAGAGCTGTGTGTCTGTGAGTGTGTCTCTGATGACAGAGCTGTATGTCTGTGAGTGTGTCCCTGATGACAGAGCTGTGTGTCTGTGCGTGTGTCCCTGATGACAGAGCTGTGTGTCTGTGAGTGTGTCTCTGATGACAGAGCTGTGTGTCTGTGAGTGTGTCTCTGATGACAGAGCTGTGTGTCTGTGAGTGTGTCCCTGATGACAGAGCTGTGTGTCTGTGAGTGTGTCCCCGATGTCAGAGCTGTGTGTCTGTGAGCATGTCAGGATGACAGAGTTGTGTGTCTGTGAGTGTGCTCCTGATGACAGAGCTGTGTGTCTGTGATTGTGACCCCGATATTAGAGCTGTGTGTCTGTGAGTGTGACCACGATGTCAGAGCTGTGTGTCTGTGACTGTGTGCCTGATGACAGAGCTGTGTGTCATTGAGTGTGTCCCCGATTTCAGAGCTGTGTGTCTGTGAGTTTGTACCTGATGACAGAGCTGTTTGTCTGTGAGTGTGGCACTGATCGCAGAGCTGTGTGCCTCTGAGGTTGACCACGATTTCAGAGCTGTGGGTCTGTGAGGGTGTCCCCGATGACAGAGCTGTGTGTCTGTGAGTATGTCAGGATGACAGAGCTGCGGTTCTGTGAGTGTGTCCCCAATGGCAGAGCTCTGTGTCTGTGAGTGTGTCCCCGATGACAGAGCTGTGTGTCTGTGAGTGTGTGCCCGATTTCGGAGATGTGTGTCTGTGAGTTTGTACATGATGACAGAGCTCTGTGTCTGTAAATGTGCCCCGATGACAGAGCTGTGTGTCTGTGAGGGTGTCCTCGATTGCAGAGCTGTGTGTCTGTGACTATGTCAACGATGGGAGAGCTGTGTGTCTGTGAGTGTGACCCTGATGATAAAGCTGTGTGTCTGTGAGTGTGAACCGGAAGATAGAGCTGTGTGCCTGTGAGTGTGTCAGGATGACAGAGCTGTGTGTCTGTGAGTGTGAACCTGATGACACAGCTGTGTGTTTGTCAGTGTGACCTTGATGACAGAGCTGTGTGTCTGTGAGTGTGTCCCTGATGACAGAGCTGTGTGTCTGAGAGTGTGTCCCCGATGACAGAGCTGTGTGATTGTGATTGTGTCCCTGATGACAGAGCTGTGTGTCTGAGAGCGTGTCCCCGATGACAGAGCTCTGTGTCTGTAAGTGTGTCCCCGATGACAGAGCTGTGTGTCTGTGAGTGTGTCAGGATGACAGAGCTGTGTGTCTGTGAGTGTGTCCCCGATGTCAGAGCTGTGTGTCTGTGAGTGTGTCCCTAATGACAGAGCTGTGTGTCTGTGAGTGTGTATCCGATGACAAAGCTGTGTGTCTGTGAGTGTGTCCCCAATGACAGAGCTGTGTGTCTGTGAGTGTGTCTCCGATGTCAGAGCTGTGTGTCTGTGAGTGTTTCCCCGATGTCAGAGCTGTGTGTCTGTGAGTTTGTCCCTGATGACCGAGCTGTTTGTCTGTGAGTGTGTCTCCGTTGACATAGCTGTTTGTCTGTGAGTGTGCCCCGATGTCAGAGCAGTGGGTCTGTGAGGGTGTCCCCAATTACAGAGCTTTGTGTCAGTTAGTGTGTCCCCGATGACAGAGCTGTGTGTCTATGACTGTGTCCCTAATGACAGAGCTGTGAGACTGTGAGTGTGTACCCGATGACAGAGCTGTGTGACTGTGAGTGTGTCTCCAATGACAGAGCTGTGTGTCTGTGAATGTGTCACTGATAGCAGAGCTGTGTGTCTGTGAGTGTGACCCCGATGACAGAGCTGTGTGTCTGAGAGTGTGTCCCCGATGACAGAGCTGTGTGTCTGTGAGTGTGTCAGGATGACAGAGCTGTGTGTCTGTGAGTGTGTCCCCGATGTCAGAGCTGTGTGTCTGTGATTGTGTCCCTAATGACAGAGCTGTGTGTCTGTGAGTGTGTATCCGATGAAAAAGCTGTGTGTCTGTGAGTGTGTATCCAATGTCAGAGCTGTGTGTCTGTGAGTGTGTCCCTAATGACAGAGCTGTGTGTCTGTGAGTGTGTATCCGATGACAAAGCTGTGTGTCTGTGAGTATGTATCCGATGTCAGAGCTGTGCGTCTGTGAGTGTGTCTCTGATGACAAAGCTATGTGTCTGTGAGTGTGTCCCCAATGACAGAGCTGTGTGTCTGTGAGTGCGTCTCTGATGACAGAGCTGTGTGTCTATGAGTGTGTCCCCGATGACAGAGCTGTGTGTCTGTGAGTGTGTCCCCGATGACAGAGCTGTGTTTCAGTGAGTGTGTATCCTATGTCAGAGCTGTGTGTCTGTGAGTGTGTCCCTGATGACAGAGCTGTGTGACTTTAAGTGTTTCCCGGATGACAGAGCTGTGTGTCTGTGAGTGTGTATCCGATGAAAGAGCTGTGTGTCTGTGAGTGTGTTCCCGATGACAGAGCTGTGTGACTGTGAGTGTGTCTCTGATTACAAAGCTGTGTGTCTGTGACTGTGTATCCGATTGCAGAGCTGTGTGTCTGTGAGGGTGTCCCTAATGACAGAGCTGTGTGTCTGTGAGTGTGTATCCGATGACAAAGCTGTGTGTCTGTGAGTGTGTATCCGATGTCAGAGCTGTGTGACTGTGAGTGTGTCTCTGATGACAGCTGTGTGTCTGTGAGTGTGTCTCTGATAACAGAGCTGTGAGTCTGTGAGTGTGTCCCTGATGACAGAGCTGTGTGTCTGTGAGTGTGTCCCCGATGACAGAGCTGTATCTCTGTAAGTGTGTCTCCGATGTCAGAGCTGTGTGTCTGTGAGTGTGTCAGGATGACAGAGCTGTGTGTCTGTGAGTGTTTCTCCGATGTCAGAGCTGTGTGTCTGTGAGTGTGTCCCCGATGTCAGAGCTGTGTGTCTGTGAGTTTGTCCCTGATGACCGAGCTGTTTGTCTGTGAGTGTGTCTACGTTGACAGAGCTGTTTGTCTGTGAGTGTGCCCCGATATCAGAGCTGTGGGTCTGTGAAGGTGTCCCCGATTACAGAGCGTTGTGTCTGTGAGTGTGTCCCCGATGACAGAGCTGTGTGTCTGTGAGTGTTTATACGATGACAGAGTTGTGTGACTGTGGGTGTGGCACTGATAGCAGAGCTGTGTGTCTGTGAGTCTGTCCCCGATGTCAGAGCTGTGTGTCTGTGAGTGTGTATCCGATGTCAGAGCTGTGTGTCTGTGAGTGTGTCCCCGATGACAGAGCTGTGTGTCTGTGAGTGTGTATCCGATAGCAGAGCTGTGTGTCTGTGATTGTGTCAGGATGCGAGAGCTGTGTGTCTGTGAGTGTGTCTCTGATGACAGAGCTGTGTGTCTGTGAGTATGTCCCTGATGACAGAGCTGTGTGTCTGTGAGTGTGTCTCTGATGACAGAGCTGTGTGTCTGTGAGTGTGTCTCTGATGACAGAGCTGTGTGTCTGTGAGTGTGTCCCTGATGACAGAGCTGTGTGTCTGTGAGTGTGTCCCGAATGACAAAGCTGTGTGTCTGTGAGTGTGTATCCGATGGCAGAGCTGTATGTCTGTGAGTGCGTCTCTGATGACAAAGCTGTGTGTCTTTGAGTGTGTTCCCGATGACAGAGCTGTGTGTCTGTGAGTGTGTCCCTGATGACAGAGCTGTGTGTCTGTGAGTATGTCAGGATGACAGAGCTGTGTGTCTTTGAGTGTGTCAGGATGACAGAGCTGTGTGTCTGTGAGTGCGTCCCCGATGACAGAGCTGTGTGTCTCTGAGTGTGTATCCGATGACAGAGCTGTGTGTCTGTGAGTGTGTCCCCGATGACAGAGCTGTGTGACTATGAGTGTGTCTCTGATTACAAAGCTGTGTGTCTGTGACTGTGTATCCGATGGCAGAGCTGTGTGTCTGTTTTTGTGTCCCTAATGACAGAGCTGTGTGTCTGTGAGTGTGTATCCGATGACAAAGCTGTGTGTCTGTGAGGGTGTATCCGATGGCAGAGCTGTGTGTCTGTGAATGTTTCTCTGATGACAAAGCTGTGTTTCTGTGAATGTGTCCCCGATGACAGAGCTGTGTGTCTGCGAGTGTGTCCCCGATTACAGAGCTGTGTGTCTGTGAGTGTGTCCCTGATGACAGAGCTGTGTGTCTGTGAGTGTGTCAGGATGACAGAGCTGTGTGTCTGTGAGTGTTTCTCCGATGTCAGAGCTGTGTGTCTGTGGGTGTTTCCCCGATGTCAGAGCTGTGTGTCTGTGAGTTTGTCCCTGATGACCGAGCTGTTTGTCTGTGAGTGTGTCTCCGTTGACAGAGCAGTTTGTCTGTGAGTGTGCCCCGATATCAGAGCTGTGGGTCTGTGAAGGTGTCCCCGATTACAGAGCGTTGTGTCTGTGAGTGTGTCCCCGATGACAGAGCTGTGTGTCTGTGAGTGTTTATACGATGACAGAGCTGTGTGACTGTGAGTGTGGCACTGATAGCAGAGCTGTGTGTCTGTGAGTGTGTCCCCAATGACAGAGCTGTGTGTCAGTGAGTGTGTCCCCGATGTCAGAGCTGTGTGTCTGTGAGTGTGTATCCGATGGCAGAGCTGTGTGTCTGTGAGTGTGTCCCCGATGACAGAGCTGTGTGTCTGTGAGTGTGTATCCGATGGCAGAGCTGTGTGTCTGTGATTGTGTCAGGATGCGAGAGCTGTGTGTCTGTGAGAGTGTCTCTGATGACAGAGCTGTGTGTCTGTGAGTGTGTATCCGATGACAGAGCTGTGTGTCTGTGAGTGTGTTCCCGATGACAGAGCTGTGTGACTGTGAGTGTGTCTCTGATTACAAAGCTGTGTGTCTGTGACTGTGTATCCGATTGCAGAGCTGTGTGTCTGTGAGTGTGTCCCTAATGACAGAGCTGTGTGTCTGTGAGTGTGTATCCGATGACAAAGCTGTGTGTCTGTGAGTGTGTATCCGATGTCAGAGCTGTGTGTCTGTGAGTGTGTCTCTGATGACAGCTGTGTGTCTGTGAGTGTGTCTCTGATAACAGAGCTGTGAGTCTGTGAGTGTGTCCCTGATGACAGAGCTGTGTGTCTGTGAGTGTGTCCCCGATGACAGAGCTGTATCTCTGTAAGTGTGTCTCCGATGTCAGAGCTGTGTGTCTGTGAGTGTGTCAGGATGACAGAGCTGTGTGTCTGTGAGTGTTTCTCCGATGTCAGAGCTGTGTGTCTGTGAGTGTGTCCCCGATGTCAGAGCTGTGTGTCTGTGAGTTTGTCCCTGATGACCGAGCTGTTTGTCTGTGAGTGTGTCTACGTTGACAGAGCTGTTTGTCTGTGAGTGTGCCCCGATATCAGAGCTGTGGGTCTGTGAAGGTGTCCCCGATTACAGAGCGTTGTGTCTGTGAGTGTGTCCCCGATGACAGAGCTGTGTGTCTGTGAGTGTTTATACGATGACAGAGTTGTGTGACTGTGAGTGTGGCACTGATAGCAGAGCTGTGTGTCTGTGAGTCTGTCCCCGATGTCAGAGCTGTGTGTCTGTGAGTGTGTATCCGATGTCAGAGCTGTGTGTCTGTGAGTGTGTCCCCGATGACAGAGCTGTGTGTCTGTGAGTGTGTATCCGATAGCAGAGCTGTGTGTCTGTGATTGTGTCAGGATGCGAGAGCTGTGTGTCTGTGAGTGTGTCTCTGATGACAGAGCTGTGTGTCTGTGAGTATGTCCCTGATGACAGAGCTGTGTGTCTGTGAGTGTGTCTCTGATGACAGAGCTGTGTGTCTGTGAGTGTGTCTCTGATGACAGAGCTGTGTGTCTGTGAGTGTGTCCCTGATGACAGAGCTGTGTGTCTGTGAGTGTGTCCCGAATGACAAAGCTGTGTGTCTGTGAGTGTGTATCCGATGGCAGAGCTGTATGTCTGTGAGTGCGTCTCTGATGACAAAGCTGTGTGTCTTTGAGTGTGTCCCCGATGACAGAGCTGTGTGTCTGTGAGTGTGTCCCTGATGACAGAGCTGTGTGTCTGTGAGTATGTCAGGATGACAGAGCTGTGTGTCTTTGACTGTGTCAGGATGACAGAGCTGTGTGTCTGTGAGTGCGTCCCCGATGACAGAGCTGTGTGTCTCTGAGTGTGTATCCGATGACAGAGCTGTGTGTCTGTGAGTGTGTCCCCGATGACAGAGCTGTGTGACTATGAGTGTGTCTCTGATTACAAAGCTGTGTGTCTGTGACTGTGTATCCGATGGCAGAGCTGTGTGTCTGTTTTTGTGTCCCTAATGACAGAGCTGTGTGTCTGTGAATATGTATCCGATGACAAAGCTGTGTGTCTGTGAGGGTGTATCCGATGGCAGAGCTGTGTGTCTGTGAATGTTTCTCTGATGACAAAGCTGTGTGTCTGTGAATGTGTCCCCGATGACAGAGCTGTGTGTCTGCGAGTGTGTCCCCGATTACAGAGCTGTGTGTCTGTGAGTGTGTCCCTGATGACAGAGCTGTGTGTCTGTGAGTCTGTCAGGATGACAGAGCTGTGTGTCTGTGAGTGTTTCTCCGATGTCAGAGCTGTGTGTCTGTGAGTGTTTCCCCGATGTCAGAGCTGTGTGTCTGTGAGTGTTTCCCCGATGTCAGAGCTGTGTGTCTGTGAGTTTGTCCCTGATGACCGAGCTGTTTGTCTGTGAGTGTGTCTCCGTTGACAGAGCAGTTTGTCTGTGAGTGTGCCCCGATATCAGAGCTGTGGGTCTGTGAAGGTGTCCCCGATTACAGAGCGTTGTGTTCTTGAGTGTGTCCCCGATGACAGAGCTGTGTGTCTGTGAGTGTTTATACGATGACAGAGCTGTGTGACTGTGAGTGTGGCACTGATAGCAGAGCTGTGTGTCTGTGAGTGTGTCCCCAATGACAGAGCTGTGTGTCTGTGAGTGTGTCCCCGATGTCAGAGCTGTGTGTCTGTGAGTGTGTATCCGATGGCAGAGCTGTGTGTCTGTGAGTGTGTCCCCGATGACAGAGCTGTGTGTCTGTGAGTGTGTATCCGATGGCAGAGCTGTGTGTCTGTGATTGTGTCAGGATGCGAGAGCTGTGTGTCTGTGAGTGTGTCTCTGATGACAGAGCTGTGTGTCTGTGAGTGTGTATCCGATGACAGAGCTGTGTGTCTGTGAGTGTGTTCCCGATGACAGAGCTGTGTGACTGTGAGTGTGTCTCTGATTACAAAGCTGTGTGTCTGTGACTGTGTATCCGATTGCAGAGCTGTGTGTCTGTGAGTGTGTCCCTAATGACAGAGCTGTGTGTCTGTGAGTGTGTATCCGATGACAAAGCTGTGTGTCTGTGAGTGTGTATCCGATGTCAGAGCTGTGTGTCTGTGAGTGTGTCTCTGATGACAGCTGTGTGTCTGTGAGTGTGTCTCTGATAACAGAGCTGTGAGTCTGTGAGTGTGTCCCTGATGACAGAGCTGTGTGTCTGTGAGTGTGTCCCCGATGACAGAGCTGTATCTCTGTAAGTGTGTCTCCGATGTCAGAGCTGTGTGTCTGTGAGTGTGTCAGGATGACAGAGCTGTGTGTCTGTGAGTGTTTCTCCGATGTCAGAGCTGTGTGTCTGTGAGTGTGTCCCCGATGTCAGAGCTGTGTGTCTGTGAGTTTGTCCCTGATGACCGAGCTGTTTGTCTGTGAGTGTGTCTACGTTGACAGAGCTGTTTGTCTGTGAGTGTGCCCCGATATCAGAGCTGTGGGTCTGTGAAGGTGTCCCCGATTACAGAGCGTTGTGTCTGTGAGTGTGTCCCCGATGACAGAGCTGTGTGTCTGTGAGCGTTTATACGATGACAGAGTTGTGTGACTGTGAGTGTGGCACTGATAGCAGAGCTGTGTGTCTGTGAGTCTGTCCCCGATGTCAGAGCTGTGTGTCTGTGAGTGTGTATCCGATGTCAGAGCTGTGTGTCTGTGAGTGTGTCCCCGATGACAGAGCTGTGTGTCTGTGAGTGTGTATCCGATAGCAGAGCTGTGTGTCTGTGATTGTGTCAGGATGCGAGAGCTGTGTGTCTGTGAGTGTGTCTCTGATGACAGAGCTGTGTGTCTGTGAGTATGTCCCTGATGACAGAGCTGTGTGTCTGTGAGTGTGTCTCTGATGACAGAGCTGTGTGTCTGTGAGTGTGTCTCTGATGACAGAGCTGTGTGTCTGTGAGTGTGTCCCTGATGACAGAGCTGTGTGTCTGTGAGTGTGTCCCGAATGACAAAGCTGTGTGTCTGTGAGTGTGTATCCGATGGCAGAGCTGTATGTCTGTGAGTGCGTCTCTGATGACAAAGCTGTGTGTCTTTGAGTGTGTCCCCGATGACAGAGCTGTGTGTCTGTGAGTGTGTCCCTGATGACAGAGCTGTGTGTCTGTGAGTATGTCAGGATGACAGAGCTGTGTGTCTTTGAGTGTGTCAGGATGACAGAGCTGTGTGTCTGTGAGTGCGTCCCCGATGACAGAGCTGTGTGTCTCTGAGTGTGTATCCGATGACAGAGCTGTGTGTCTGTGAGTGTGTCCCCGATGACAGAGCTGTGTGACTATGAGTGTGTCTCTGATTACAAAGCTGTGTGTCTGTGACTGTGTATCCGATGGCAGAGCTGTGTGTCTGTTTTTGTGTCCCTAATGACAGAGCTGTGTGTCTGTGAATGTGTATCCGATGACAAAGCTGTGTGTCTGTGAGGGTGTATCCGATGGCAGAGCTGTGTGTCTGTGAATGTTTCTCTGATGACAAAGCTGTGTGTCTGTGAATGTGTCCCCGATGACAGAGCTGTGTGTCTGCGAGTGTGTCCCCGATTACAGAGTTGTGTGTCTGTGAGTGTGTCCCTGATGACAGAGCTGTGTGTCTGTGAGTGTGTCAGGATGACAGAGCTGTGTGTCTGTGAGTGTTTCTCCGATGTCAGAGCTGTGTGTCTGTGAGTGTTTCCCCGATGTCAGAGCTGTGTGTCTGTGAGTTTGTCCCTGATGACCGAGCTGTTTGTCTGTGAGTGTGTCTCCGTTGACAGAGCAGTTTGTCTGTGAGTGTGCCCCGATATCAGAGCTGTGGGTCTGTGAAGGTGTCCCCGATTACAGAGCGTTGTGTCTGTGAGTGTGTCCCCGATGACAGAGCTGTGTGTCTGTGAGTGTTTATACGATGACAGAGCTGTGTGACTGTGAGTGTGGCACTGATAGCAGAGCTGTGTGTCTGTGAGTGTGTCCCCAATGACAGAGCTGTGTGTCAGTGAGTGTGTCCCCGATGTCAGAGCTGTGTGGCTGTGAGTGTGTATCCGATGGCAGAGCTGTGTGTCTGTGAGTGTGTCCCCGATGACAGAGCTGTGTGTCTGTGAGTGTGTATCCGATGGCAGAGCTGTGTGTCTGTGATTGTGTCAGGATGCGAGAGCTGTGTGTCTGTGAGTGTGTCTCTGATGACAGAGCTGTGTGTCTGTGAGTGTGTCTCTGATGACAGAGCTGTATGTCTGTGAGTGTGTCCCTGATGACAGAGCTGTGTGTCTGTGCGTGTGTCCCTGATGACAGAGCTGTGTGTCTGTGAGTGTGTCTCTGATGACAGAGCTGTGTGTCTGTGAGTGTGTCTCTGATGACAGAGCTGTGTGTCTGTGAGTGTGTCCCTGATGACAGAGCTGTGTGTCTGTGAGTGTGTCCCTAATGAAAAAGCTGTGTGTCTGTGAGTGTGTATCCGATGGCAGAGCTGTATGTCTGTGAGTGCGTCTCTGATGACAAAGCTGTGAGTCTTTGAGTGTGTCCACGATGACAGAGCTGTGTGTCTGTGAGTGTGTCCCTGATGACAGAGCTGTGTGTCTGTGAGTATGTCAGGGTGACAGAGCTGTGTGTCTGTGAGTGTGTCAGGATGACAGAGCTGTGTGTCTGTGAGTGTGTCCCCGATGACAGAGCTGTGTGTCTGTGAGTGTGTATCCGATGACAGAGCTGTGTGTCTGTGAGTGTGTCCCTAATGACAGAGCTGTGTGTCTGTGAGTGTGTATCCGATGACAAAGCTGTGTGTCTGTGAGTGTTTCCCTAATGACAGAGCTTTGTATCTGTGATTGTGTATCCGATGACAAAGCTGTGTGTCTGTGTGTATCCGATGTCAGAGCTGTGTGTCTGTGAGAGCGTCCCTAATGACAGAGCTGTGTGTCTGTGAGTGTGTATCCGATTACAAAGCTGTGTGTCTGTGAGTGTGTATCCGAAGGCAGAGCTGTGTGTCTGTGAGTGTGTCTCTGATGACAGCTGTGTGTCTGTGAGTGTGTCTCTGATAACAGAGCTGTGAGTCTGTGAGTGTGTCCCTGATGACAGAGCTGTGTGTCTGTGAGTGTGTCCCCGATGACAGAGCTGTATCTCTGTAAGTGTGTCTCCGATGTCAGAGCTGTGTGTCTGTGAGTGTTTCTCCGATGTCAGAGCTGTGTGTCTGTGAGTGTGTCCCCGATGTCAGAGCTGTGTGTCTGTGAGTTTGTCCCTGATGACCGAGCTGTTTGTCTGTGAGTGTGTCTACGTTGACAGAGCTGTTTGTCTGTGAGTGTGCCCCGATATCAGAGCTGTGGGTCTGTGAAGGTGTCCCCGATTACAGAGCGTTGTGTCTGTGAGTGTGTCCCCGATGACAGAGCTGTGTGTCTGTGAGTGTTTATACGATGACAGAGTTGTGTGACTGTGAGTGTGGCACTGATAGCAGAGCTGTGTGTCTGTGTGTCTGTCCCCGATGTCAGAGCTGTGTGTCTGTGAGTGTGTATCCGATGTCAGAGCTGTGTGTCTGTGAGTGTGTCCCCGATGACAGAGCTGTGTGTCTGTGAGTGTGTATCCGATAGCAGAGCTGTGTGTCTGTGATTGTGTCAGGATGCGAGAGCTGTGTGTCTGTGAGTGTGTCTCTGATGACAGAGCTGTGTGTCTGTGAGTATGTCCCTGATGACAGAGCTGTGTGTCTGTGAGTGTGTCTCTGATGACAGAGCTGTGTGTCTGTGAGTGTGTCTCTGATGACAGAGCTGTGTGTCTGTGAGTGTGTCCCGAATGACAAAGCTGTGTGTCTGTGAGTGTGTATCCGATGGCAGAGCTGTATTTCTGTGAGTGCGTCTCTGATGACAAAGCTGTGTGTCTGTGAGTGCGTCCCCGATGACAGAGCTGTGTGTCTCTGAGTGTGTATCCGATGACAGAGCTGTGTGTCTGTGAGTGTGTCCCCGATGACAGAGCTGTGTGACTATGAGTGTGTCTCTGATTACAAAGCTGTGTGTCTGTGACTGTGTATCCGATGGCAGAGCTGTGTGTCTGTTTTTGTGTCCCTAATGACAGAGCTGTGTGTCTGTGAGTGTGTATCCGATGACAGAGCTGTATGTCTGTGAGTGCGTCTCTGATGACAAAGCTGTGTGTCTTTGAGTGTGTCCCCGATGACAGAGCTGTGTGTCTGTGAGTGTGTCCCTGATGACAGAGCTGTGTGTCTGTGAGTATGTCAGGATGACAGAGCTGTGTGTCTTTGAGTGTGTCAGGATGACAGAGCTGTGTGTCTGTGAGTGCGTCCCCGATGACAGAGCTGTGTGTCTCTGAGTGTGTATCCGATGACAGAGCTGTGTGTCTGTGAGTGTGTCCCCGATGACAGAGCTGTGTGACTATGAGTGTGTCTCTGATTACAAAGCTGTGTGTCTGTGACTGTGTATCCGATGGCAGAGCTGTGTGTCTGTTTTTGTGTCCCTAATGACAGAGCTGTGTGTCTGTGAGTGTGTATCCGATGACAAAGCTGTGTGTCTGTGAGGGTGTATCCGATGGCAGAGCTGTGTGTCTGTGAATGTTTCTCTGATGACAAAGCTGTGTGTCTGTGAATGTGTCCCCGATGACAGAGCTGTGTGTCTGCGAGTGTGTCCCCGATTACAGAGCTGTGTGTCTGTGAGTGTGTCCCTGATGACAGAGCTGTGTGTCTGTGAGTGTGTCAGGATGACAGAGCTGTGTGTCTGTGAGTGTTTCTCCGATGTCAGAGCTGTGTGTCTGTGAGTGTTTCCCCGATGTCAGAGCTGTGTGTCTGTGAGTTTGTCCCTGATGACCGAGCTGTTTGTCTGTGAGTGTGTCTCCGTTGACAGAGCAGTTTGTCTGTGAGTGTGCCCCGATATCAGAGCTGTGGGTCTGTGAAGGTGTCCCCGATTACAGAGCGTTGTGTCTGTGAGTGTGTCCCCGATGACAGAGCTGTGTGTCTGTGAGTGTTTATACGATGACAGAGCTGTGTGACTGTGAGTGTGGCACTGATAGCAGAGCTGTGTGTCTGTGAGTGTGTCCCCAATGACAGAGCTGTGTGTCAGTGAGTGTGTCCCCGATGTCAGAGCTGTGTGTCTGTGAGTGTGTATCCGATGGCAGAGCTGTGTGTCTGTGAGTGGTTCCCCGATGGCAGAGCTGTGTGTCTGCGATTGTGTCAGGATGCGAGAGCTCTGTGTCTGTGAGTGTGTCTCTGATGACAGAGCTGTGTGTCTGTGAGTGTGTCTCTGATGACAGAGCTGTATGTCTGTGAGTGTGTCCCTGATGACAGAGCTGTGTGTCTGTGCGTGTGTCCCTGATGACAGAGCTGTGTGTCTGTGAGTGTGTCTCTGATGACAGAGCTGTGTGACTGTGAGTGTGTCTCTGATGACAGAGCTGTGTGTCTGTGAGTGTGTCCCTGATGACAGAGCTGTGTGTCTGTGAGTGTGTCCCTAATGAAAAAGCTGTGTGTCTGTGAGTGTGTATCCGATGGCAGAGCTGTATGTCTGTGAGTGCGTCTCTGATGACAAAGCTGTGAGTCTTTGAGTGTGTCCCCGATGACAGAGCTGTGTGTCTGTGAGTGTGTCAGGATGACAGAGCTGTGTGTCTGTGAGTGTGTCCCCGATGACAGAGCTGTGTGTCTGTGAGTGTGTATCCGATGACAGAGCTGTGTGTCTGCGAGTGTGTCCCTAATGACAGAGCTGTGTGTCTGTGAGTGTGTATCCGATGACAAAGCTGTGTGTCTGGGAGTGTGTATCCGATGTCAGAGCTGTGTGTCTGTGAGTGTTTCCCTAATGACAGAGCTTTGTATCTGTGAGTGTGTATCCGATGACAAAGCTGTGTGTCTGTGTGTATCCGATGTCAGAGCTGTGTGTCTGTGAGAGCGTCCCTAATGACAGAGCTGTGTGTCTGTGAGTGTGTATCCGATGACAAAGCTGTGTGTCTGTGAGTGTGTATCCGAAGGCAGAGCTGTGTGTCTGTGAGTGTGTCTCTGATGACAGCTGTGTGTCTGTGAGTGTGTCTCTGATAACAGAGCTGTGAGTCTGTGAGTGTGTCCCTGATGACAGAGATGTGTGTCTGTGAGTGTGTCCCCGATGACAGAGCTGTATCTCTGTAAGTGTGTCTCCGATGTCAGAGCTGTGTGTCTGTGAGTGTTTCTCCGATGTCAGAGCTGTGTGTCTGTGAGTGTGTCCCCGATGTCAGAGCTGTGTGTCTGTGAGTTTGTCCCTGATGACCGAGCTGTTTGTCTGTGAGTGTGTCTACGTTGACAGAGCTGTTTGTCTGTGAGTGTGCCCCGATATCAGAGCTGTGGGTCTGTGAAGGTGTCCCCGATTACAGAGCGTTGTGTCTGTGAGTGTGTCCCCGATGACAGAGCTGTGTGTCTGTGAGTGTTTATACGATGACAGAGTTGTGTGACTGTGAGTGTGGCACTGATAGCAGAGCTGTGTGTCTGTGAGTGTGTCCCCGATGACAGAGCTGTGTGTCTGTGAGTGTGTATCCGATGACAGAGCTGTGTGTCTGTGAGTGTGTCCCCGATGACAGAGCTGTGTGACTATGAGTGTGTCTCTGATTACAAAGCTGTGTGTCTGTGACTGTGTATCCGATGGCAGAGCTGTGTGTCTGTGTGTGTGTCCCTAATGACAGAGCTGTGTGTCTGTGAGTGTGTATCCGATGACAAAGCTGTGTGTCTGTGAGTGTGTATCCGATGTCAGAGCTGTGTGTCTGTTTTTTTTGTCCCTAATGACAGAGCTGTGTGTCTGTGAGTGTGTATCCGATGACAAAGCTGTGTGTCTGTGAGTGTGTATCCGATGTCAGAGCTGTGTGTCTGTTTTTTTTGTCCCTAATGACAGAGCTGTGTGTCTGTGAGTGTGTATCCGATGACAAAGCTGTGTGTCTGTGAGGGTGTATCCGATGGCAGAGCTGTGTGTCTGTGAATGTTTCTCTGATGACAAAGCTGTGTGTCTGTGAATGTGTCCCCGATGACAGAGCTGTGTGTCTGTGAGTGTGTCCCCGATTACAGAGCTGTGTGTCTGCGATGTGTGTCCCTGATGACAGAGCTGTGTGTCTGTGAGTGTATCAGGATGACAGAGCTGTGTGGCTGTGAGTGTGTCTCTGATGACAGAGCTGTGTGTCTGTGATTGTGTCTCTGATGAAGGAGCTGTGTGTCTGTGATTGTGTCTCTGATGACAGAGCTGTGTGTCTGTGATTGTGTCGCTGATGACAGAGCTGTGTGTCTGTGAGTGTGCTTCCGATGACAGAGCTGTGTGTCTGTGAGTGTGTATCCGATGACAAAGCTGTGTGTCTGTGAGTGTGTATCCGATGTCAGAGCTGCGTGTCAGTGAGTGTTTCCCTAATGACAGAGCTTTGTATCTGTGAGTGTGTATCCGATGACAAAGCTGTGTGTCTGTGAGTGTGTATCCGATGTCAGAGCTGTGTGTCTGTGAGTGCGTCCCTAATGACAGAGCTGTGTGTCTGTGAGTGTGTATCCGATGACAAAGCTGTGTGTCTGTGAGTGTGTATCCGAAGGCAGAGCTGTGTGTCTGTGAGTGTGAGTCTGATGACAAATCTGTGTGTCTGTGAGTGTGTTTCCAGTGACCGAGCTGTGTGTCTGTGAGTGTGTCTCTGATAACAGAGCTGTGAGTCTGTGAGTGTGTCCCTGATGACAGAGATGTGTGTCTGTGAGTGTGTCCCCGATGACAGATCTGTATCTCTGTAAGTGTGTATCCGATGACAGAGCTGTGTGTCTGTGAGTGTGTTCCCGATGACAGAGCTGTGTGACTGTGAGTGTGTCTCTGATTACCAAGCTGTGTGTCTGTGACTGTGTATCCGATTGCAGAGCTGTGTGTCTGTGTGTGTGTCCCTAATGAGAGAGCTGTGTGTCTGTGAGTGTGTATCCGATGTCAAAGCTGTGTGTCTGTGAGTGTGTATCCGATGTCAGAGCAGTGTGTCTGTGAGTGTTTCCCTAATGACAGAGCTTTGTATCTGTGAGTGTGTATCCGATGACAAAGCTGTGTGTCAGTGAGTGTGTATCCGATGTCAGAGCTGTGTGTCTGTGAGTGCGTCCCTAATGACAGAGCTGTGTGTCTGTGAGTGTGTATCCGATGACAAAGCTGTGTGTCTGTGAGTGTGTATCCGAAGGCAGAGCTGTGTGTCTGTGAGTGTGTCTCTGATGACAAAGCTGTGTGTCTGTGAGTGTGTCCCCAGTGACCGAGCTGTGTGTCTGTGATTGTGTCTCTGATAACAGAGCTGTGAGTCTGTGAGTGTGTCCCTGATGAAAGAGATGTGTGTCTGTGAGTGTGTATCCGATGGCAGAGCTGTGTGTCTGTGAGTGTGTGCCCGATGACAGAGCTGTGTGTCTGTGAGTGTGTACCCGATGGCAGAGCTGTGTGTCTGTGATAGTTTCAGGATGCGAGAGCTGTGTGTCTGTGAGTGTGTCTCTGATGACAGAGCTGTGTGTCTGTGAGTATGTTCCAGATGACAGAGCTGTGTGTCTGTGAGTGTGTCTCTGATGACAGAGCTGTGTGTCTGTGAGTGTGTCTCTGATGGCAGAGCTGTGTGTCTGTGAGTGTGTCCCTGATGACCGAGCTGTGTGTCTGTGAGTGTGTCCCTAATGAAAAAGCTTTGTGTCTGTGAGTGTGTATCCGATGGCAGAGCTGTATGTCTGTGAGTGCGTCTCTGATGACAAAGCTGTGTGTCTTTGAGTGTGTCCCCGATGACAGAGCTGTGTGTCTGTGAGTGTGTCCCTGATGACAGAGCTGTGTGTCTGTGAGTATGTCAGGGTGACAGAGCTGTGTGTCTGTGAGTGTGTCAGAATGACAGAGCTGTGTGTCTGTGAGTGTGTCCCCGATGACAGAGCTGTGTGTCTGTGAGTGTGTATCCGATGACAGAGCTGTGTGTCTGTGAGTGTGTCCCCGATGACAGAGCTGTGTGACTATGAGTGTGTCTCTGATTACAAAGCTGTGTGTCTGTGAGTGTGTATCCGATGGCAGAGCTGTGTGTCTGTGAGTGTGTCCCTAATGACAGAGCTGTGTGTCTGTGTGTGTGTATCCGATGACAAAGCTGTGTGTCTGTGAGTGTGTATCCGATGTCAGAGCTGTGTGTCTGTTTTTGTGTCCCTAATGACAGAGCTGTGTTTCTGTGAGTGTGCATCCGATGACAAAGCTGTGTGTCTGTGAGGGTGTATCCGATGGCAGAGCTGTGTGTCTGTGAATGTTTCTCTGATGACAAAGCTGTGTGTCTGTGAATGTGTCCCCGATGACAGAGCTGTGTGTCTGTGAGTGTGTCCCCGATTACAGAGCTGTGTGTCTGCGATGTGTGTCCCTGATGACAGAGCTGTGTGTCTGTGAGTGTGTCAGGATGACAGAGCTGTGTGGCTGTGAGTGTGTCTCTGATGACAGAGCTGTGTGTCTGTGATTGTGTCCCTGATGAAGGAGCTGTGTGTCTGTGATTGTGTCTCTGATGACAGAGCTGTGTGTCTGTGATTGTGTCGCTGATGACAGAGCTGTGTGTCTGTGAGTGTGTCTCCGATGACAGAGCTGTGTGTCTGTGAGTGTGTATCCGATGACAAAGCTGTGTGTCTGTGAGTGTGTATCCGATGTCAGAGCTGCGTGTCTGTGAGTGTTTCCCTAATGACAGAGCTTTGTATCTGTGAGTGTGTATCCGATGACAAAGCTGTGTGTCTGTGAGTGTGTCTCTGATAACAGAGCTGTGAGTCTGTGAGTGTGTCCCTGATGACAGAGATGTGTGTCTGTGAGTGTGTCCCCGATGACAGAGCTGTATCTCTGTAAGTGTGTAACCGATGTCAGAGCAGTGTGTCTGTGTGTGTGTCCCTAATGAGACAGCTGTGTGTCTGTGAGTGTGTATCCGATGACAAAGCTGTGTTTCTGTGAGTGTGTATCTGAAGGCAGAGCTGTGTGTCTGTGAGTGTGTCTCTGATGACAAAGCTGTGTGTCTGTGAGTGTGTACCCAGTGACCGAGCTGTGTGTCTGTGAGTGTGTCTCTGATAACAGAGCTGTGAGTCTGTGAGTGTGTCCCTGATGAAAGAGATGTGTGTCTGTGAGTGTGTCCCCGATCACAGAGCTGTATCTCTGTGAGTGTTTCTCCGATGTCAGAGCTGTGTGACTGTGAGTGTGTCCCCGATGTCAGAGCTGTTTGTCTGTGAGTTTGTCCCTGATGACCGAGCTGTTTGTCTGTGAGTGTGTCTCCGTTGAGAGAGCTGTTTGTCTGTGAGTGTGCCCCGATATCAGAGCTGTGGGTCTGTGAAGGTGTCCCCGATTACAGAGCGTTGTGTCTGTGAGTGTGTCCCCGATGACAGAGCGGTGTCTCTGTGAGTGTGTATACGATGACAGAGCTGTGTGACTGTGAGTGTGGCACTGATAGCAGAGCTGTGTGTCTGTGAGTGTGTCCCCGATGTCAGAGCTGTGTGTCTGTGAGTGTGTATCCGATGGCAGAGCTGTGTGTCTGTGAGTGTGTCCCTAATGACAGAGCTGTGTGTCTGTGAGTGTGTATCCGATGACAAAGCTGTGTGTCTGTGAGTGTGTATCCGATGTCAGAGCTGTGTGTCTGTTTTTGTGTCCCTAATGACAGAGCTGTGTGTCTGTGAGGGTGTATCCGATGGCAGAGCTGTGTGTCCGTGAATGTTTCTCTGATGACAAAGCTGTGTGTCTGTGAATGTGTCCCCGATGACAGAGCTGTGTGTCTGTGAGTGTGTCCCCGATGACAGAGCTGTATCTCTGTAATTGTGTCTCCGATGACAGAGCTGTGTGTCTGTGAGTGTTTCTCCGATGTCAGAGCTGTGTGACTGTGAGTGTGTCCCCGATGTCAGAGCTGTGTGTCTGTGAGTTTGTCCCTGATGACCGAGCTGTTTGTCTGTGAGTGTGTCCCCGATGACAGAGCTGTATCTCTGTAATTGTGTATCCGATGTCAGAGCTGTGTGTCTGTGAGTGTGTCCCCGATGACAGAGCTGTGTGTCTGTGAGTGTGTATCCGATAGCAGAGCTGTGTGTCTGTGATTGTGTCAGGATGCGAGAGCTGTGTGTCTGTGAGTGTGTCTCTGATGACAGAGCTGTGTGTCTGTGAGTATGTCCCTGATGACAGAGCTGTGTGTCTGTGAGTGTGTCTCTGATGACAGAGCTGTGTGTCTGTGAGTGTGTCCCCGATGACAGAGCTGTGTGTCTGTGAGTGTGTATCCGATAGCAGAGCTGTGTGTCTGTGATTGTGTCAGGATGCGAGAGCTGTGTGTCTGTGAGTGTGTCTCTGATGACAGAGCTGTGTGTCTGTGAGTATGTCCCTGATGACAGAGCTGTGTGTCTGTGAGTGTGTCTCTGATGACAGAGCTGTGTGTCTGTGAGTGTGTCTCTGATGACAGAGCTGTGTGTCTGTGAGTGTGTCCCTGATGACAGAGCTGTGTGTCTGTGAGTGTGTCCCGAATGACAAAGCTGTGTGTCTGTGAGTGTGTATCCGATGGCAGAGCTGTATGTCTGTGAGTGCGTCTCTGATGACAAAGCTGTGTGTCTTTGAGTGTGTCCCCGATGACAGAGCTGTGTGTCTGTGAGTGTGTCCCTGATGACAGAGCTGTGTGTCTGTGAGTATGTCAGGATGACAGAGCTGTGTGTCTTTGAGTGTGTCAGGATGACAGAGCTGTGTGTCTGTGAGTGCGTCCCCGATGACAGAGCTGTGTGTCTCTGAGTGTGTATCCGATGACAGAGCTGTGTGTCTGTGAGTGTGTCCCCGATGACAGAGCTGTGTGACTATGAGTGTGTCTCTGATTACAAAGCTGTGTGTCTGTGACTGTGTATCCGATGGCAGAGCTGTGTGTCTGTTTTTGTGTCCCTAATGACAGAGCTGTGTGTCTGTGAATGTGTATCCGATGACAAAGCTGTGTGTCTGTGAGGGTGTATCCGATGGCAGAGCTGTGTGTCTGTGAATGTTTCTCTGATGACAAAGCTGTGTGTCTGTGAATGTGTCCCCGATGACAGAGCTGTGTGTCTGCGAGTGTGTCCCCGATTACAGAGCTGTGTGTCTGTGAGTGTGTCCCTGATGACAGAGCTGTGTGTCTGTGAGTGTGTCAGGATGACAGAGCTGTGTGTCTGTGAGTGTTTCTCCGATGTCAGAGCTGTGTGTCTGTGAGTGTTTCCCCGATGTCAGAGCTGTGTAACTGTGAGTTTGTCCCTGATGACCGAGCTGTTTGTCTGTGAGTGTGTCTCCGTTGACAGAGCAGTTTGTCTGTGAGTGTGCCCCGATATCAGAGCTGTGGGTCTGTGAAGGTGTCCCCGATTACAGAGCGTTGTGTCTGTGAGTGTGTCCCCGATGACAGAGCTGTGTGTCTGTGAGTGTTTATACGATGACAGAGCTGTGTGACTGTGAGTGTGGCACTGATAGCAGAGCTGTGTGTCTGTGAGTGTGTCCCCAATGACAGAGCTGTGTGTCTGTGAGTGTGTCCCCGATGTCAGAGCTGTGTGGCTGTGAGTGTGTATCCGATGGCAGAGCTGTGTGTCTGTGAGTGTGTCCCCGATGACAGAGCTGTGTGTCTGTGAGTGTGTATCCGATGGCAGAGCTGTGTGTCTGTGATTGTGTCAGGATGCGAGAGCTGTGTGTCTGTGAGTGTGTCTCTGATGACAGAGCTGTGTGTCTGTGAGTGTGTCTCTGATGACAGAGCTGTATGTCTGTGAGTGTGTCCCTGATGACAGAGCTGTGTGTCTGTGCGTGTGTCCCTGATGACAGAGCTGTGTGTCTGTGAGTGTGTCTCTGATGACAGAGCTGTGTGTCTGTGAGTGTGTCTCTGATGACAGAGCTGTGTGTCTGTGAGTGTGTCCCTGATGACAGAGCTGTGTGTCTGTGAGTGTGTCCCTAATGAAAAAGCTGTGTGTCTGTGAGTGTGTATCCGATGGCAGAGCTGTATGTCTGTGAGTGCGTCTCTGATGACAAAGCTGTGAGTCTTTGAGTGTGTCCACGATGACAGAGCTGTGTGTCTGTGAGTGTGTCCCTGATGACAGAGCTGTGTGTCTGTGAGTATGTCAGGGTGACAGAGCTGTGTGTCTGTGAGTGTGTCAGGATGACAGAGCTGTGTGTCTGTGAGTGTGTCCCCGATGACAGAGCTGTGTGTCTGTGAGTGTGTATCCGATGACAGAGCTGTGTGTCTGTGAGTGTGTCCCTAATGACAGAGCTGTGTGTCTGTGAGTGTGTATCCGATGACAAAGCTGTGTGTCTGTGAGTGTTTCCCTAATGACAGAGCTTTGTATCTGTGATTGTGTATCCGATGACAAAGCTGTGTGTCTGTGTGTATCCGATGTCAGAGCTGTGTGTCTGTGAGAGCGTCCCTAATGACAGAGCTGTGTGTCTGTGAGTGTGTATCCGATGACAAAGCTGTGTGTCTGTGAGTGTGTCTCTGATGACAGCTGTGTGTCTGTGAGTGTGTCTCTGATAACAGAGCTGTGAGTCTGTGAGTGTGTCCCTGATGACAGAGCTGTGTGTCTGTGAGTGTGTCCCCGATGACAGAGCTGTATCTCTGTAAGTGTGTCTCCGATGTCAGAGCTGTGTGTCTGTGAGTGTTTCTCCGATGTCAGAGCTGTGTGTCTGTGAGTGTGTCCCCGATGTCAGAGCTGTGTGTCTGTGAGTTTGTCCCTGATGACCGAGCTGTTTGTCTGTGAGTGTGTCTACGTTGACAGAGCTGTTTGTCTGTGAGTGTGCCCCGATATCAGAGCTGTGGGTCTGTGAAGGTGTCCCCGATTACAGAGCGTTGTGTCTGTGAGTGTGTCCCCGATGACAGAGCTGTGTGACTGTGAGTGTGGCACTGATAGCAGAGCTGTGTGTCTGTGTGTCTGTCCCCGATGTCAGAGCTGTGTGTCTGTGAGTGTGTATCCGATGTCAGAGCTGTGTGTCTGTGAGTGTGTCCCCGATGACAGAGCTGTGTGTCTGTGAGTGTGTATCCGATAGCAGAGCTGTGTGTCTGTGATTGTGTCAGGATGCGAGAGCTGTGTGTCTGTGAGTGTGTCTCTGATGACAGAGCTGTGTGTCTGTGAGTATGTCCCTGATGACAGAGCTGTGTGTCTGTGAGTGTGTCTCTGATGACAGAGCTGTGTGTCTGTGAGTATGTCCCTGATGACAGAGCTGTGTGTCTGTGAGTGTGTCTCTGATGACAGAGCTGTGTGTCTGTGAGTGTGTCTCTGATGACAGAGCTGTGTGTCTGTGAGTGTGTCCCGAATGACAAAGCTGTGTGTCTGTGAGTGTGTATCCGATGGCAGAGCTGTATTTCTGTGAGTGCGTCTCTGATGACAAAGCTGTGTGTCTGTGAGTGCGTCCCCGATGACAGAGCTGTGTGTCTCTGAGTGTGTATCCGATGACAGAGCTGTGTGTCTGTGAGTGTGTCCCCGATGACAGAGCTGTGTGACTATGAGTGTGTCTCTGATTACAAAGCTGTGTGTCTGTGACTGTGTATCCGATGGCAGAGCTGTGTGTCTGTTTTTGTGTCCCTAATGACAGAGCTGTGTGTCTGTGAGTGTGTATCCGATGACAGAGCTGTATGTCTGTGAGTGCGTCTCTGATGACAAAGCTGTGTGTCTTTGAGTGTGTCCCCGATGACAGAGCTGTGTGTCTGTGAGTGTGTCCCTGATGACAGAGCTGTGTGTCTGTGAGTATGTCAGGATGACAGAGCTGTGTGTCTTTGAGTGTGTCAGGATGACAGAGCTGTGTGTCTGTGAGTGCGTCCCCGATGACAGAGCTGTGTGTCTCTGAGTGTGTATCCGATGACAGAGCTGTGTGTCTGTGAGTGTGTCCCCGATGACAGAGCTGTGTGACTATGAGTGTGTCTCTGATTACAAAGCTGTGTGTCTGTGACTGTGTATCCGATGGCAGAGCTGTGTGTCTGTTTTTGTGTCCCTAATGAGAGAGCTGTGTGTCTGTGAGTGTGTATCCGATGACAAAGCTGTGTGTCTGTGAGGGTGTATCCGATGGCAGAGCTGTGTGTCTGTGAATGTTTCTCTGATGACAAAGCTGTGTGTCTGTGAATGTGTCCCCGATGACAGAGCTGTGTGTCTGCGAGTGTGTCCCCGATTACAGAGCTGTGTGTCTGTGAGTGTGTCCCTGATGACAGAGCTGTGTGTCTGTGAGTGTGTCAGGATGACAGAGCTGTGTGTCTGTGAGTGTTTCTCCGATGTCAGAGCTGTGTGTCTGTGAGTGTTTCCCCGATGTCAGAGCTGTGTGTCTGTGAGTTTGTCCCTGATGACCGAGCTGTTTGTCTGTGAGTGTGTCTCCGTTGACAGAGCAGTTTGTCTGTGAGTGTGCCCCGATATCAGAGCTGTGGGTCTGTGAAGGTGTCCCCGATTACAGAGCTGTGTGTCTGTGAGTGTGTCTCTGATGACAGAGCTGTGTGTCTGTGAGTGTGTCCCTGATGACAGAGCTGTGTGTCTGTGAGTGTGTCCCTAATGAAAAAGCTGTGTGTCTGTGAGTGTGTATCCGATGGCAGAGCTGTATGTCTGTGAGTGCGTCTCTGATGACAAAGCTGTGAGTCTTTGAGTGTGTCCACGATGACAGAGCTGTGTGTCTGTGAGTGTGTCCCTGATGACAGAGCTGTGTGTCTGTGAGTATGTCAGGGTGACAGAGCTGTGTGTCTGTGAGTGTGTCAGGATGACAGAGCTGTGTGTCTGTGAGTGTGTCCCCGATGACAGAGCTGTGTGTCTGTGAGTGTGTATCCGATGACAGAGCTGTGTGTCTGTGAGTGTGTCCCTAATGACAGAGCTGTGTGTCTGTGAGTGTGTATCCGATGACAAAGCTGTGTGTCTGTGAGTGTTTCCCTAATGACAGAGCTTTGTATCTGTGATTGTGTATCCGATGACAAAGCTGTGTGTCTGTGTGTATCCGATGTCAGAGCTGTGTGTCTGTGAGAGCGTCCCTAATGACAGAGCTGTGTGTCTGTGAGTGTGTATCCGATGACAAAGCTGTGTGTCTGTGAGTGTGTCTCTGATGACAGCTGTGTGTCTGTGAGTGTGTCTCTGATAACAGAGCTGTGAGTCTGTGAGTGTGTCCCTGATGACAGAGCTGTATCTCTGTAAGTGTGTCTCCGATGTCAGAGCTGTGTGTCTGTGAGTGTTTCTCCGATGTCAGAGCTGTGTGTCTGTGAGTGTGTCCCCGATGTCAGAGCTGTGTGTCTGTGAGTTTGTCCCTGATGACCGAGCTGTTTGTCTGTGAGTGTGTCTACGTTGACAGAGCTGTTTGTCTGTGAGTGTGCCCCGATATCAGAGCTGTGGGTCTGTGAAGGTGTCCCCGATTACAGAGCGTTGTGTCTGTGAGTGTGTCCCCGATGACAGAGCTGTGTGTCTGTGAGTGTTTATACGATGACAGAGTTGTGTGACTGTGAGTGTGGCACTGATAGCAGAGCTGTGTGTCTGTGTGTCTGTCCCCGATGTCAGAGCTGTGTGTCTGTGAGTGTGTATCCGATGTCAGAGCTGTGTGTCTGTGAGTGTGTCCCCGATGACAGAGCTGTGTGTCTGTGAGTGTGTATCCGATAGCAGAGCTGTGTGTCTGTGATTGTGTCAGGATGCGAGAGCTGTGTGTCTGTGAGTGTGTCTCTGATGACAGAGCTGTGTGTCTGTGAGTATGTCCCTGATGACAGAGCTGTGTGTCTGTGAGTGTGTCTCTGATGACAGAGCTGTGTGTCTGTGAGTGTGTCTCTGATGACAGAGCTGTGTGTCTGTGAGTGTGTCCCGAATGACAAAGCTGTGTGTCTGTGAGTGTGTATCCGATGGCAGAGCTGTATTTCTGTGAGTGCGTCTCTGATGACAAAGCTGTGTGTCTGTGAGTGCGTCCCCGATGACAGAGCTGTGTGTCTCTGAGTGTGTATCCGATGACAGAGCTGTGTGTCTGTGAGTGTGTCCCCGATGACAGAGCTGTGTGACTATGAGTGTGTCTCTGATTACAAAGCTGTGTGTCTGTGACTGTGTATCCGATGGCAGAGCTGTGTGTCTGTTTTTGTGTCCCTAATGACAGAGCTGTGTGTCTGTGAGTGTGTATCCGATGACAGAGCTGTATGTCTGTGAGTGCGTCTCTGATGACAAAGCTGTGTGTCTTTGAGTGTGTCCCCGATGACAGAGCTGTGTGTCTGTGAGTGTGTCCCTGATGACAGAGCTGTGTGTCTGTGAGTATGTCAGGATGACAGAGCTGTGTGTCTTTGAGTGTGTCAGGATGACAGAGCTGTGTGTCTGTGAGTGCGTCCCCGATGACAGAGCTGTGTGTCTCTGAGTGTGTATCCGATGACAGAGCTGTGTGTCTGTGAGTGTGTCCCCGATGACAGAGCTGTGTGACTATGAGTGTGTCTCTGATTACAAAGCTGTGTGTCTGTGACTGTGTATCCGATGGCAGAGCTGTGTGTCTGTTTTTGTGTCCCTAATGAGATAGCTGTGTGTCTGTGAGTGTGTATCCGATGACAAAGCTGTGTGTCTGTGAGGGTGTATCCGATGGCAGAGCTGTGTGTCTGTGAATGTTTCTCTGATGACAAAGCTGTGTGTCTGTGAATGTGTCCCCGATGACAGAGCTGTGTGTCTGCGAGTGTGTCCCCGATTACAGAGCTGTGTGTCTGTGAGTGTGTCCCTGATGACAGAGCTGTGTGTCTGTGAGTGTGTCAGGATGACAGAGCTGTGTGTCTGTGAGTGTTTCTCCGATGTCAGAGCTGTGTGTCTGTGAGTGTTTCCCCGATGTCAGAGCTGTGTGTCTGTGAGTTTGTCCCTGATGACCGAGCTGTTTGTCTGTGAGTGTGTCTCCGTTGACAGAGCAGTTTGTCTGTGAGTGTGCCCCGATATCAGAGCTGTGGGTCTGTGAAGGTGTCCCCGATTACAGAGCGTTGTGTCTGTGAGTGTGTCCCCGATGACAGAGCTGTGTGTCTGTGAGTGTTTATACGATGACAGAGCTGTGTGACTGTGAGTGTGGCACTGATAGCAGAGCTGTGTGTCTGTGAGTGTGTCCCCAATGACAGAGCTGTGTGTCAGTGAGTGTGTCCCCGATGTCAGAGCTGTGTGTCTGTGAGTGTGTATCCGATGGCAGAGCTGTGTGTCTGTGAGTGGTTCCCCGATGGCAGAGCTGTGTGTCTGCGATTGTGTCAGGATGTGAGAGCTCTGTGTCTGTGAGTGTGTCTCTGATGACAGAGCTGTGTGTCTGTGAGTGTGTCTCTGATGACAGAGCTGTATGTCTGTGAGTGTGTCCCTGATGACAGAGCTGTGTGTCTGTGCGTGTGTCCCTGATGACAGAGCTGTGTGTCTGTGAGTGTGTCTCTGATGACAGAGCTGTGTGACTGTGAGTGTGTCTCTGATGACAGAGCTGTGTGTCTGTGAGTGTGTCCCTGATGACAGAGCTGTGTGTCTGTGAGTGTGTCCCTAATGAAAAAGCTGTGTGTCTGTGAGTGTGTATCCGATGGCAGAGCTGTATGTCTGTGAGTGCGTATCTGATGACAAAGCTGTGAGTCTTTGAGTGTGTCCCCGATGACAGAGCTGTGTGTCTGTGAGTGTGTCAGGATGACAGAGCTGTGTGTCTGTGAGTGTGTCCCCGATGACAGAGCTGTGTGTCTGTGAGTGTGTATCCGATGACAGAGCTGTGTGTCTGCGAGTGTGTCCCTAATGACAGAGCTGTGTGTCTGTGAGTGTGTATCCGATGACAAAGCTGTGTGTCTGGGAGTGTGTATCCGATGTCAGAGCTGTGTGTCTGTGAGTGTTTCCCTAATGACAGAGCTTTGTATCTGTGAGTGTGTATCCGATGACAAAGCTGTGTGTCTGTGTGTATCCGATGTCAGAGCTGTGTGTCTGTGAGAGCGTCCCTAATGACAGAGCTGTGTGTCTGTGAGTGTGTATCCGATGACAAAGCTGTGTGTCTGTGAGTGTGTCCCCGATGACAGAGCAGTATCTCTGTAAGTGTGTCTCCGATGTCAGAGCTGTGTGTCTGTGAGTGTTTCTCCGATGTCAGAGCTGTGTGTCTGTGAGTGTGTCCCCGATGTCAGAGCTGTGTGTCTGTGAGTTTGTCCCTGATGACCGAGCTGTTTGTCTGTGAGTGTGTCTACGTTGACAGAGCTGTTTGTCTGTGAGTGTGCCCCGATATCAGAGCTGTGGGTCTGTGAAGGTGTCCCCGATTACAGAGCGTTGTGTCTGTGAGTGTGTCCCCGATGACAGAGCTGTGTGTCTGTGAGTGTTTATACGATGACAGAGTTGTGTGACTGTGAGTGTGGCACTGATAGCAGAGCTGTGTGTCTGTGAGTGTGTCCCCGATGACAGAGCTGTGTGTCTGTGAGTGTGTCCCCGATGACAGAGCTGTGTGACTATGAGTGTGTCTCTGATTACAAAGCTGTGTGTCTGTGACTGTGTATCCGATGGCAGAGCTGTGTGTCTGTGTGTGTGTCCCTAATGACAGAGCTGTGTGTCTGTGAGTGTGTATCCGATGACAAAGCTGTGTGTCTGTGAGTGTGTATCCGATGTCAGAGCTGTGTGTCTGTTTTTTTTGTCCCTAATGACAGAGCTGTGTGTCTGTGAGTGTGTATCCGATGACAAAGCTGTGTGTCTGTGAGGGTGTATCCGATGGCAGAGCTGTGTGTCTGTGAATGTTTCTCTGATGACAAAGCTGTGTGTCTGTGAATGTGTCTCCGATGACAGAGCTGTGTGTCTGTGAGTGTGTCCCCGATTACAGAGCTGTGTGTCTGCGATGTGTGTCCCTGATGACAGAGCTGTGTGTCTGTGAGTGTATCAGGATGACAGAGCTGTGTGGCTGTGAGTGTGTCTCTGATGACAGAGCTGTGTGTCTGTGATTGTGTCTCTGATGAAGGAGCTGTGTGTCTGTGATTGTGTCTCTGATGACAGAGCTGTGTGTCTGTGATTGTGTCGCTGATGACAGAGCTGTGTGTCTGTGAGTGTGTCTCCGATGACAGAGCTGTGTGTCTGTGAGTGTGTATCCGATGACAAAGCTGTGTGTCTGTGAGTGTGTATCCGATGTCAGAGCTGCGTGTCAGTGAGTGTTTCCCTAATGACAGAGCTTTGTATCTGTGAGTGTGTATCCGATGACAAAGCTGTGTGTCTGTGAGTGTGTATCCGATGTCAGAGCTGTGTGTCTGTGAGTGCGTCCCTAATGACAGAGCTGTGTGTCTGTGAGTGTGTATCCGATGACAAAGCTGTGTGTCTGTGAGTGTGTATCCGAAGGCAGAGCTGTGTGTCTGTGAGTGTGAGTCTGATGACAAATCTGTGTGTCTGTGAGTATGTTTCCAGTGACCGAGCTGTGTGTCTGTGAGTGTGTCTCTGATAACAGAGCTGTGAGTCTGTGAGTGTGTCCCTGATGACAGAGATGTGTGTCTGTGAGTGTGTCCCCGATGACAGATCTGTATCTCTGTAAGTGTGTATCCGATGACAGAGCTGTGTGTCTGTGAGTGTGTTCCCGATGACAGAGCTGTGTGACTGTGAGTGTGTCTCTGATTACCAAGCTGTGTGTCTGTGACTGTGTATCCGATTGCAGAGCTGTGTGTCTGTGTGTGTGTCCCTAATGAGAGAGCTGTGTGTCTGTGAGTGTGTATCCGATGTCAAAGCTGTGTGTCTGTGAGTGTGTATCCGATGTCAGAGCAGTGTGTCTGTGAGTGTTTCCCTAATGACAGAGCTTTGTATCTGTGAGTGTGTATCCGATGACAAAGCTGTGTGTCAGTGAGTGTGTATCCGATGTCAGAGCTGTGTGTCTGTGAGTGCGTCCCTAATGACAGAGCTGTGTGTCTGTGAGTGTGTATCCGATGACAAAGCTGTGTGTCTGTGAGTGTGTATCCGAAGGCAGAGCTGTGTGTCTGTGAGTGTGTCTCTGATGACAAAGCTGTGTGTCTGTGAGTGTGTCCCCAGTGACCGAGCTGTGTGTCTGTGATTGTGTCTCTGATAACAGAGCTGTGAGTCTGTGAGTGTGTCCCTGATGAAAGAGATGTGTGTCTGTGAGTGTGTATCCGATGGCAGAGCTGTGTGTCTGTGAGTGTGTGCCCGATGACAGAGCTGTGTGTCTGTGAGTGTGTACCCGATGGCAGAGCTGTGTGTCTGTGATAGTTTCAGGATGCGAGAGCTGTGTGTCTGTGAGTGTGTCTCTGATGACAGAGCTGTGTGTCTGTGAGTATGTTCCAGATGACAGAGCTGTGTGTCTGTGAGTGTGTCTCTGATGACAGAGCTGTGTGTCTGTGAGTGTGTCTCTGATGGCAGAGCTGTGTGTCTGTGAGTTTGTCCCTGATGACCGAGCTGTGTGTCTGTGAGTGTGTCCCTAATGAAAAAGCTTTGTGTCTGTGAGTGTGTATCCGATGGCAGAGCTGTATGTCTGTGAGTGCGTCTCTGATGACAAAGCTGTGTGTCTTTGAGTGTGTCCCCGATGACAGAGCTGTGTGTCTGTGAGTGTGTCCCTGATGACAGAGCTGTGTGTCTGTGAGTATGTCAGGGTGACAGAGCTGTGTGTCTGTGAGTGTGTCAGAATGACAGAGCTGTGTGTCTGTGAGTGTGTCCCCGATGACAGAGCTGTGTGTCTGTGAGTGTGTATCCGATGACAGAGCTGGGTGTCTGTGAGTGTGTCCCCGATGACAGAGCTGTGTGACTATGAGTGTGTCTCTGATTAAAAAGCTGTGTGTCTGTGAGTGTGTATCCGATGGCAGAGCTGTGTGTCTGTGAGTTTGTCCCTAATGACAGAGCTGTGTGTCTGTGTGTGTGTATCCGATGACAAAGCTGTGTGTCTGTGAGTGTGTATCCGATGACAAAGCTGTGTGTCTGTGAGTGTGTATCCGATGTCAGAGCTGTGTGTCTGTTTTTGTGTCCCTAATGACAGAGCTGTGTTTCTGTGAGTGTGCATCCGATGACAAAGCTGTGTGTCTGTGAGGGTGTATCCGATGGCAGAGCTGTGTGTCTGTGAATGTTTCTCTGATGACAAAGCTGTGTGTCTGTGAATGTGTCCCCGATGACAGAGCTGTGTGTCTGTGAGTGTGTCCCCGATTACAGAGCTGTGTGTCTGCGATGTGTGTCCCTGATGACAGAGCTGTGTGTCTGTGAGTGTGTCAGGATGACAGAGCTGTGTGGCTGTGAGTGTGTCTCTGATGACAGAGCTGTGTGTCTGTGATTGTGTCCCTGATGAAGGAGCTGTGTGTCTGTGATTGTGTCTCTGATGACAGAGCTGTGTGTCTGTGATTGTGTCGCTGATGACAGAGCTGTGTGTCTGTGAGTGTGTCTCCGATGACAGAGCTGTGTGTCTGTGAGTGTGTATCCGATGACAAAGCTGTGTGTCTGTGAGTGTGTATCCGATGTCAGAGCTGCGTGTCTGTGAGTGTTTCCCTAATGACAGAGCTTTGTATCTGTGAGTGTGTATCCGATGACAAAGCTGTGTGTCTGTGAGTGTGTCTCTGATAACAGAGCTGTGAGTCTGTGAGTGTGTCCCTGATGACAGAGATGTGTGTCTGTGAGTGTGTCCCCGATGACAGAGCTGTATCTCTGTAAGTGTGTATCCGATGACAGAGCTGTGTGTCTGTGAGTGTGTTCCCGATGACAGAGCTGTGTGACTGTGAGTGTGTCTCTGATTACAAAGCTGTGTGTCTGTGACTGTGTAACCGATGTCAGAGCAGTGTGTCTGTGTGTGTGTCCCTAATGAGACAGCTGTGTGTCTGTGAGTGTGTATCCGATGACAGAGCTGTGTGTCTGTGAGTGTGTATCTGAAGGCAGAGCTGTGTGTCTGTGAGTGTGTCTCTGATGACAAAGCTGTGTGTCTGTGAGTGTGTACCCAGTGACCGAGCTGTGTGTCTGTGAGTGTGTCTCTGATAACAGAGCTGTGAGTCTGTGAGTGTGTCCCTGATGAAAGAGATGTGTGTCTGTGAGTGTGTCCCCGATCACAGAGCTGTATCTCTGTGAGTGTTTCTCCGATGTCAGAGCTGTGTGACTGTGAGTGTGTCCCCGATGTCAGAGCTGTTTGTCTGTGAGTTTGTCCCTGATGACCGAGCTGTTTGTCTGTGAGTGTGTCTCCGTTGAGAGAGCTGTTTGTCTGTGAGTGTGCCCCGATATCAGAGCTGTGGGTCTGTGAAGGTGTCCCCGATTACAGAGCGTTGTGTCTGTGAGTGTGTCCCCGATGACAGAGCTGTGTGTCTGTGAGTGTGTATACGATGACAGAGCTGACTGACTGTGAGTGTGGCACTGATAGCAGAGCTGTGTGTCTGTGAGTGTGTATCCGATGACAAAGCTGTGTGTCTGTGAGTGTGTATCCGATGTCAGAGCTGTGTGTCTGTTTTTGTGTCCCTAATGACAGAGCTGTGTGTCTGTGAGGGTGTATCCGATGGCAGAGCTGTGTGTCCGTGAATGTTTCTCTGATGACAAAGCTGTGTGTCTGTGAATGTGTCCCCGATGACAGAGCTGTGTGTCTGTGAGTGTGTCCCCGATGACAGAGCTGTATCTCTGTAATTGTGTCTCCGATGACAGAGCTGTGTGTCTGTGAGTGTTTCTCCGATGTCAGAGCTGTGTGACTGTGAGTGTGTCCCCGATGTCAGAGCTGTGTGTCTGTGAGTTTGTCCCTGATGACCGAGCTGTTTGTCTGTGAGTGTGTCTCCGTTGACAGAGCTGTTTGTCTGTGAGTGTGCCCCGATATCAGAGCTGTGGGTCTGTGAAGGTGTCCCCGATTACAGAGCGTTGTGTCTGTGAGTGTGTCCCCGATGACAGAGCTGTGTGTCTGTGAGTGTTTATACGATGACAGAGCTGTGTGACTGTGAGTGTGGCACTGATAGCAGAGCTGTGTGTCTGTGAGTGTGTCCCCAATGACAGAGCTGTGTGTCAGTGAGTGTGTCCCCGATGTCAGAGCTGTGTGTGTGAGTGTGTATCCGATGGCAGAGCTGTGTGTCTGTGAGTGGTTCCCCGATGGCAGAGCTGTGTGTCTGCGATTGTGTCAGGATGCGAGAGCTCTGTGTCTGTGAGTGTGTCTCTGATGACAGAGCTGTGTGTCTGTGAGTGTGTCTCTGATGACAGAGCTGTATGTCTGTGAGTGTGTCCCTGATGACAGAGCTGTGTGTCTGTGCGTGTGTCCCTGATGACAGAGCTGTGTGTCTGTGAGTGTGTCTCTGATGACAGAGCTGTGTGACTGTAAGTGTGTCTCTGATGACAGAGCTGTGTGTCTGTGAGTGTGTCCCTGATGACAGAGCTGTGTGTCTGTGAGTGTGTCCCTAATGAAAAAGCTGTGTGTCTGTGAGTGTGTATCCGATGGCAGAGCTGTATGTCTGTGAGTGCGTCTCTGATGACAAAGCTGTGAGTCTTTGAGTGTGTCCCCGATGACAGAGCTGTGTGTCTGTGAGTGTGTCAGGATGACAGAGCTGTGTGTCTGTGAGTGTGTCCCCGATGACAGAGCTGTGTGTCTGTGAGTGTGTATCCGATGACAGAGCTGTGTGTCTGCGAGTGTGTCCCTAATGACAGAGCTGTGTGTCTGTGAGTGTGTATCCGATGACAAAGCTGTGTGTCTGGGAGTGTGTATCCGATGTCAGAGCTGTGTGTCTGTGAGTGTTTCCCTAATGACAGAGCTTTGTATCTGTGAGTGTGTATCCGATGACAAAGCTGTGTGTCTGTGTGTATCCGATGTCAGAGCTGTGTGTCTGTGAGAGCGTCCCTAATGACAGAGCTGTGTGTCTGTGAGTGTGTATCCGATGACAAAGCTGTGTGTCTGTGAGTGTGTATCCGAAGGCAGAGCTGTGTGTCTGTGAGTGTGTCTCTGATGACAGCTGTGTGTCTGTGAGTGTGTCTCTGATAACAGAGCTGTGAGTCTGTGAGTGTGTCCCTGATGACAGAGATGTGTGTCTGTGAGTGTGTCCCCGATGACAGAGCTGTATCTCTGTAAGTGTGTCTCCGATGTCAGAGCTGTGTGTCTGTGAGTGTTTCTCCGATGTCAGAGCTGTGTGTCTGTGAGTGTGTCCCCGATGTCAGAGCTGTGTGTCTGTGAGTTTGTCCCTGATGACCGAGCTGTTTGTCTGTGAGTGTGTCTACGTTGACAGAGCTGTTTGTCTGTGAGTGTGCCCCGATATCAGAGCTGTGGGTCTGTGAAGGTGTCCCCGATTACAGAGCGTTGTGTCTGTGAGTGTGTCCCCGATGACAGAGCTGTGTGTCTGTGAGTGTTTATACGATGACAGAGTTGTGTGACTGTGAGTGTGGCACTGATAGCAGAGCTGTGTGTCTGTGAGTGTGTCCCCGATGACAGAGCTGTGTGTCTGTGAGTGTGTATCCGATGACAGAGCTGTGTGTCTGTGAGTGTGTCCCCGATGACAGAGCTGTGTGACTATGAGTGTGTCTCTGATTACAAAGCTGTGTGTCTGTGACTGTGTATCCGATGGCAGAGCTGTGTGTCTGTGTGTGTGTCCCTAATGACAGAGCTGTGTGTCTGTGAGTGTGTATCCGATGACAAAGCTGTGTGTCTGTGAGTGTGTATCCGATGTCAGAGCTGTGTGTCTGTTTTTTTTTGTCCCTAATGACAGAGCTGTGTGTCTGTGAGTGTGTATCCGATGACAAAGCTGTGTGTCTGTGAGGGTGTATCCGATGGCAGAGCTGTGTGTCTGTGAATGTTTCTCTGATGACAAAGCTGTGTGTCTGTGAATGTGTCCCCGATGACAGAGCTGTGTGTCTGTGAGTGTGTCCCCGATTACAGAGCTGTGTGTCTGCGATGTGTGTCCCTGATGACAGAGCTGTGTGTCTGTGAGTGTATCAGGATGACAGAGCTGTGTGGCTGTGAGTGTGTCTCTGATGACAGAGCTGTGTGTCTGTGATTGTGTCTCTGATGAAGGAGCTGTGTGTCTGTGATTGTGTCTCTGATGACAGAGCTGTGTGTCTGTGATTGTGTCGCTGATGACAGAGCTGTGTGTCTGTGAGTGTGTCTCCGATGACAGAGCTGTGTGTCTGTGAGTGTGTATCCGATGACAAAGCTGTGTGTCTGTGAGTGTGTATCCGATGTCAGAGCTGCGTGTCAGTGAGTGTTTCCCTAATGACAGAGCTTTGTATCTGTGAGTGTGTATCCGATGACAAAGCTGTGTGTCTGTGAGTGTGTATCCGATGTCAGAGCTGTGTGTCTGTGAGTGCGTCCCTAATGACAGAGCTGTGTGTCTGTGAGTGTGTATCCGATGACAAAGCTGTGTGTCTGTGAGTGTGTATCCGAAGGCAGAGCTGTGTGTCTGTGAGTGTGAGTCTGATGACAAATCTGTGTGTCTGTGAGTGTGTTTCCAGTGACCGAGCTGTGTGTCTGTGAGTGTGTCTCTGATAACAGAGCTGTGAGTCTGTGAGTGTGTCCCTGATGACAGAGATGTGTGTCTGTGAGTGTGTCCCCGATGACAGATCTGTATCTCTGTAAGTGTGTATCCGATGACAGAGCTGTGTGTCTGTGAGTGTGTTCCCGATGACAGAGCTGTGTGACTGTGAGTGTGTCTCTGATTACCAAGCTGTGTGTCTGTGACTGTGTATCCGATTGCAGAGCTGTGTGTCTGTGTGTGTGTCCCTAATGAGAGAGCTGTGTGTCTGTGAGTGTGTATCCGATGTCAAAGCTGTGTGTCTGTGAGTGTGTATCCGATGTCAGAGCAGTGTGTCTGTGAGTGTTTCCCTAATGACAGAGCTTTGTATCTGTGAGTGTGTATCCGATGACAAAGCTGTGTGTCAGTGAGTGTGTATCCGATGTCAGAGCTGTGTGTCTGTGAGTGCGTCCCTAATGACAGAGCTGTGTGTCTGTGAGTGTGTATCCGATGACAAAGCTGTGTGTCTGTGAGTGTGTATCCGAAGGCAGAGCTGTGTGTCTGTGAGTGTGTCTCTGATGACAAAGCTGTGTGTCTGTGAGTGTGTCCCCAGTGACCGAGCTGTGTGTCTGTGATTGTGTCTCTGATAACAGAGCTGTGAGTCTGTGAGTGTGTCCCTGATGAAAGAGATGTGTGTCTGTGAGTGTGTATCCGATGGCAGAGCTGTGTGTCTGTGAGTGTGTGCCCGATGACAGAGCTGTGTGTCTGTGAGTGTGTACCCGATGGCAGAGCTGTGTGTCTGTGATAGTTTCAGGATGCGAGAGCTGTGTGTCTGTGAGTGTGTCTCTGATGACAGAGCTGTGTGTCTGTGAGTATGTTCCAGATGACAGAGCTGTGTGTCTGTGAGTGTGTCTCTGATGACAGAGCTGTGTGTCTGTGAGTGTGTCTCTGATGGCAGAGCTGTGTGTCTGTGAGTGTGTCCCTGATGACCGAGCTGTGTGTCTGTGAGTGTGTCCCTAATGAAAAAGCTTTGTGTCTGTGAGTGTGTATCCGATGGCAGAGCTGTATGTCTGTGAGTGCGTCTCTGATGACAAAGCTGTGTGTCTTTGAGTGTGTCCCCGATGACAGAGCTGTGTGTCTGTGAGTGTGTCCCTGATGACAGAGCTGTGTGTCTGTGAGTATGTCAGGGTGACAGAGCTGTGTGTCTGTGAGTGTGTCAGAATGACAGAGCTGTGTGTCTGTGAGTGTGTCCCCGATGACAGAGCTGTGTGTCTGTGAGTGCGTCCCTAATGACAGAGCTGTGTGTCTGTGAGTGTGTATCCGATGACAAAGCTGTGTGTCTGTGAGTGTGTATCCGAAGGCAGAGCTGTGTGTCTGTGAGTGTGAGTCTGATGACAAATCTGTGTGTCTGTGAGTGTGTTTCCAGTGACCGAGCTGTGTGTCTGTGAGTGTGTCTCTGATAACAGAGCTGTGAGTCTGTGAGTGTGTCCCTGATGACAGAGATGTGTGTCTGTGAGTGTGTCCCCGATGACAGATCTGTATCTCTGTAAGTGTGTATCCGATGACAGAGCTGTGTGTCTGTGAGTGTGTTCCCGATGACAGAGCTGTGTGACTGTGAGTGTGTCTCTGATTACCAAGCTGTGTGTCTGTGACTGTGTATCCGATTGCAGAGCTGTGTGTCTGTGTGTGTGTCCCTAATGAGAGAGCTGTGTGTCTGTGAGTGTGTATCCGATGTCAAAGCTGTGTGTCTGTGAGTGTGTATCCGATGTCAGAGCAGTGTGTCTGTGAGTGTTTCCCTAATGACAGAGCTTTGTATCTGTGAGTGTGTATCCGATGACAAAGCTGTGTGTCAGTGAGTGTGTATCCGATGTCAGAGCTGTGTGTCTGTGAGTGCGTCCCTAATGACAGAGCTGTGTGTCTGTGAGTGTGTATCCGATGACAAAGCTGTGTGTCTGTGAGTGTGTATCCGAAGGCAGAGCTGTGTGTCTGTGAGTGTGTCTCTGATGACAAAGCTGTGTGTCTGTGAGTGTGTCCCCAGTGACCGAGCTGTGTGTCTGTGATTGTGTCTCTGATAACAGAGCTGTGAGTCTGTGAGTGTGTCCCTGATGAAAGAGATGTGTGTCTGTGAGTGTGTATCCGATGGCAGAGCTGTGTGTCTGTGAGTGTGTGCCCGATGACAGAGCTGTGTGTCTGTGAGTGTGTACCCGATGGCAGAGCTGTGTGTCTGTGATAGTTTCAGGATGCGAGAGCTGTGTGTCTGTGAGTGTGTCTCTGATGACAGAGCTGTGTGTCTGTGAGTATGTTCCAGATGACAGAGCTGTGTGTCTGTGAGTGTGTCTCTGATGACAGAGCTGTGTGTCTGTGAGTGTGTCTCTGATGGCAGAGCTGTGTGTCTGTGAGTGTGTCCCTGATGACCGAGCTGTGTGTCTGTGAGTGTGTCCCTAATGAAAAAGCTTTGTGTCTGTGAGTGTGTATCCGATGGCAGAGCTGTATGTCTGTGAGTGCGTCTCTGATGACAAAGCTGTGTGTCTTTGAGTGTGTCCCCGATGACAGAGCTGTGTGTCTGTGAGTGTGTCCCTGATGACAGAGCTGTGTGTCTGTGAGTATGTCAGGGTGACAGAGCTGTGTGTCTGTGAGTGTGTCAGAATGACAGAGCTGTGTGTCTGTGAGTGTGTCCCCGATGACAGAGCTGTGTGTCTGTGAGTGTGTATCCGATGACAGAGCTGGGTGTCTGTGAGTGTGTCCCCGATGACAGAGCTGTGTGACTATGAGTGTGTCTCTGATTACAAAGCTGTGTGTCTGTGAGTGTGTATCCGATGGCAGAGCTGTGTGTCTGTGAGTGTGTCCCTAATGACAGAGCTGTGTGTCTGTGTGTGTGTATCCGATGACAAAGCTGTGTGTCTGTGAGTGTGTATCCGATGTCAGAGCTGTGTGTCTGTTTTTGTGTCCCTAATGACAGAGCTGTGTTTCTGTGAGTGTGCATCCGATGACAAAGCTGTGTGTCTGTGAGGGTGTATCCGATGGCAGAGCTGTGTGTCTGTGAATGTTTCTCTGATGACAAAGCTGTGTGTCTGTGAATGTGTCCCCGATGACAGAGCTGTGTGTCTGTGAGTGTGTCCCCGATTACAGAGCTGTGTGTCTGCGATGTGTGTCCCTGATGACAGAGCTGTGTGTCTGTGAGTGTGTCAGGATGACAGAGCTGTGTGGCTGTGAGTGTGTCTCTGATGACAGAGCTGTGTGTCTGTGATTGTGTCCCTGATGAAGGAGCTGTGTGTCTGTGATTGTGTCTCTGATGACAGAGCTGTGTGTCTGTGATTGTGTCGCTGATGACAGAGCTGTGTGTCTGTGAGTGTGTCTCCGATGACAGAGCTGTGTGTCTGTGAGTGTGTATCCGATGACAAAGCTGTGTGTCTGTGAGTGTGTATCCGATGTCAGAGCTGCGTGTCTGTGAGTGTTTCCCTAATGACAGAGCTTTGTATCTGTGAGTGTGTATCCGATGACAAAGCTGTGTGTCTGTGAGTGTGTCTCTGATAACAGAGCTGTGAGTCTGTGAGTGTGTCCCTGATGACAGAGATGTGTGTCTGTGAGTGTGTCCCCGATGACAGAGCTGAATCTCTGTAAGTGTGTATCCGATGACAGAGCTGTGTGTCTGTGAGTGTGTTCCCGATGACAGAGCTGTGTGACTGTGAGTGTGTCTCTGATTACAAAGCTGTGTGTCTGTGACTGTGTAACCGATGTCAGAGCAGTGTGTCTGTGTGTGTGTCCCTAATGAGACAGCTGTGTGTCTGTGAGTGTGTATCCGATGACAAAGCTGTGTGTCTGTGAGTGTGTATCCGAAGGCAGAGCTGTGTGTCTGTGAGTGTGTCTCTGATGACAAAGCTGTGTGTCTGTGAGTGTGTACCCAGTGACCGAGCTGTGTGTCTGTGAGTGTGTCTCTGATAACAGAGCTGTGAGTCTGTGAGTGTGTCCCTGATGAAAGAGATGTGTGTCTGTGAGTGTGTCCCCGATCACAGAGCTGTATCTCTGTGAGTGTTTCTCCGATGTCAGAGCTGTGTGACTGTGAGTGTGTCCCCGATGTCAGAGCTGTTTGTCTGTGAGTTTGTCCCTGATGACCGAGCTGTTTGTCTGTGAGTGTGTCTCCGTTGAGAGAGCTGTTTGTCTGTGAGTGTGCCCCGATATCAGAGCTGTGGGTCTGTGAAGGTGTCCCCGATTACAGAGCGTTGTGTCTGTGAGTGTGTCCCCGATGACAGAGCGGTGTCTCTGTGAGTGTGTATACGATGACAGAGCTGTGTGACTGTGAGTGTGGCACTGATAGCAGAGCTGTGTGTCTGTGAGTGTGTCCCCGATGTCAGAGCTGTGTGTCTGTGAGTGTGTATCCGATGGCAGAGCTGTGTGTCTGTGAGTGTGTCCCTAATGACAGAGCTGTGTGTCTGTGAGTGTGTATCCGATGACAAAGCTGTGTGTCTGTGAGTGTGTATCCGATGTCAGAGCTGTGTGTCTGTTTTTGTGTCCCTAATGACAGAGCTGTGTGTCTGTGAGGGTGTATCCGATGGCAGAGCTGTGTGTCCGTGAATGTTTCTCTGATGACAAAGCTGTGTGTCTGTGAATGTGTCCCCGATGACAGAGCTGTGTGTCTGTGAGTGTGTCCCCGATGACAGAGCTGTATCTCTGTAATTGTGTCTCCGATGACAGAGCTGTGTGTCTGTGAGTGTTTCTCCGATGTCAGAGCTGTGTGACTGTGAGTGTGTCCCCGATGTCAGAGCTGTGTGTCTGTGAGTTTGTCCCTGATGACCGAGCTGTTTGTCTGTGAGTGTGTCTCCGTTGACAGAGCTGTTTGTCTGTGAGTGTGCCCCGATATCAGAGCTGTGGGTCTGTGAAGGTGTCCTCGATTACAGAGCGTTGTGTCTGTGAGTGTGTCCCCGATGACAGAGCGGTGTCTCTGTGAGTGTGTATACGATGACAGAGCTGTGTGACTGTGAGTGTGGCACTGATAGCAGAGCTGTGTGTCTGTGAGTGTGTCCCCGATGTCAGAGCTGTGTGTCTGTGAGTGTGTATCCGATGGCAGAGCTGTGTGTCTGTGCGTGTGTCCCTAATGACAGAGCTGTGTGTCTGTGAGTGTGTATCCGATGACAAAGCTGTGTGTCTGTGAGTGTGTATCCGATGTCAGAGCTGTGTGTCTGTTTTTGTGTCCCTAATGACAGAGCTGTGTGTCTGTGAGTGTGTATCCGATGACAAAGCTGTGTGTCTGTGAGGGTGTATCCGATGGCAGAGCTGTGTGTCTGTGAATGTTTCTCTGATGACAAAGCTGTGTGTCTGTGAATGTGTCCCCGATGACAGAGCTGTGTGTCTGTGAGTGTGTTCCCGATTACAGAGCTGTGTGTCTGTGAGTGTGTCCCTGATGACAGAGCTGTATGTCTGTGAGTGTGTCAGGATGACAGAGCTGTGTGTCTGTGAGTGTTTCTCCGATGTCAGAGCTCTGTGTCTGTGAGTGTTTCCCCGATGTCAGAGCTGTGTGTCTGTGAGTTTGTCCCTGATGACCGAGCTGTTTGTCTGTGAGTGTGTCTCCGTTGACAGAGCTGTTTGTCTGTGAGTGTGCCCCGATATCAGAGCTGTGGGTCTGTGAAGGTGTCCCCGATTACAGAGCGTTGTGTCTGTGAGTGTGTCCCCGAAACCAGAGCTGTGTGTCTGTGAGTGTTTATCCGATGGCAGAGCTGTGTGTCTGTGATTGTGTCAGGATGCGAGAGCTGTGTGTCTCTGAGTGTGTCTCTGATGACAGAGCTGTGTGTCTGTGAGTATGTCCCTGATGACAGAGCTGTGTGTCTGTGAGTGTGTCTCTGATGACAGAGCTGTGTGTCTGTGAGTGTGTCTCTGATGACAGAGCTGTGTGTCTGTGAGTGTGTCTCTGATAACAGAGCTGTGAGTCTGTGAGTGTGTCCCTGATGACAGAGATGTTTGTCTATGAGTGTGTCCCCGATGACAGAGCTGTGTGTCTGTGAGTGTGTCCCCGATGACAGAGCTGTATCTCTGTAAGTGTGTATCCGATGACAGAGCTGTGTGTCTGTGAGTGAGTTCCCGATGACAGAGCTGTGTGACTGTGAGTGTGTCTCTGATTACAAAGCTCTGTGTCTGTGACTGTGTATCCGATTGCAGAGCTGTGTGTCTGTGTGTGTGTCCCTAATGACAGAGCTGTGTGTCTGTGAGTGTGTATCCGATGACAAAGCTGTGTGTCTGTGATTGTGTATCCGATGTCAGAGCTGTGTGTCTGTGATTGTTTCCCTAATGACAGAGCTTTGTATCTGTGAGTGTGTATCCGATGACAAAGCTGTGTGTCAGTGAGTGTGTATCCGATGTCAGAGCTGTGTGTCTGTGAGTGCGTCCCTATTGACAGAGCTGTGTGTCTGTGAGTGTGTATCCGATGACAAAGCTGTGTGTCTGTGAGTGTGTATCCAAAGGCAGAGCTGTGTGTCTGTGAGTGTGTCTCTGATGACAAAGCTGTGTGTCTGTGAGTGTGTCCCCAGTGACCGAGCTGTGTGTCTGTGAGTGTGTCTCTGATAACAGAGCCGTGAGTCTGTGAGTGTGTCCCTGATGAAAGAGATGTGTGTCTGTGAGTGTGTCCCCGATGACAGAGCTGTATCTCTGTAAGTGTGTCTCCGATGACAGAGCTGTGTGTCTGTGAGTGTTTCTCCGATGTCAGAGCTGTGTGACTGTGAGTGTGTCCCCGATGTCAGAGCTGTGTGTCTGTGAGTTTGTCCCTGATGACCGAGCTGTTTGTCTGTGAGTGTGTCTCCGTTGACAGAGCTGTTTGTCTGTGAGTGTGCCCCGATATCAGAGCTGTGGGTCTGTGAAGGTGTCCCCGATTACAGAGCGTTGTGTCTGTGAGTGTGTCCCCGATGACAGAGCGGTGTCTCTGTGAGTGTGTATACGATGACAGAGCTGTGTGACTGTGAGTGTGGCATTGATAGCAGAGCTGTGTGTCTGTGAGTGTGTCCCTAATGACAAAGCTGTGTGTCTGTGAGTGTGTATCCGATGGCAGAGCTGTATGTCTGTGAGTGCGTATCTGATGACAAAGCTGTGTGTCTGTGAGTGTGTCCCCGATGACAGAGCTGTGTGTCTGTGAGTGTGTCCCTGATGACAGAGCTGTGTGCCTGTGAGTATGTCAGGATGACAGAGCTGTGTGTCTGTGAGTGTGTCAGGATGACAGAGCTGTGTGTCTGTGAGTGTGTCCCCGATGACAGAGCTGGTTTTCTGTGAGTGTGTATCCGATGACAGAGCTGTGTGTCTGTGAGTGTGTCCCCGATGACAGAGCTGTGTGACTATGAGTGTGTCTCTGTATACAAAGCTGTGTGTCTGTGACTGTGTATCCGATGGCAGAGCTGTGTGTCTATGAGTGTGTCCCTAATGACAGAGCTGTGTGTCTGTGAGTGTGTATCCGATGACAAAGCTGTGTGTCTGTGAGTGTGTATCCGATGTCAGAGCTGTGTGTCTGTTTTTGTGTCCCTAATGACAGAGCTGTGTGTCTGTGAGTGTGTCAGGATGACAGAGCTGTGTGTCTGTGATTGTGTCTCTGATGACAGAGCTGTGTGTCTGTGATTGTGTCTCTGATGACAGAGCTGTGTGTCTGTGATTGTGTCGCTGATGACAGAGCAGTGTGTCTGTGAGTGTGTCTCCGATGACAGAGCTGTGTGTCTGTGAGTGTGTCCCCGATGACAGAGCTGTATCTCTGTAAGTGTGTATCCGATGACAGAGCTGTGTGTCTGTGAGTGTGTCCCTAATGACAGAGTTTTGTGTCTGTGACTGTGTCCCCGATGACAGAGCTGTGTGTCTGTGAGTGTGTATCCGATGTCAGAGCTGTGTGTCTGTGATTGTGTCAGGATGCGAGAGCTGTGTGTCTGTGAGTGTGTTTCTGATGACAGAGCTGTGTGTCTGTGATTGTGTCTCTGATGACAGAGCTGTGTGTCTGTGAGTGTGTCCCTGATGACAGAGCTGTGTGTCTGTGAGTGTGTCCCTAATGACAAAGCTGTGTGTCTGTGAGTGTGTATCCGATGGCAGAGCTTTATGTCTGTGAGTGTGTCCCTGATGACAGAGCTGTGTGTCTGTGAGTGTGTCTCTGATGACAGAGCTGTGTGTCTGTGAGTGTGTCTCTGATGACAGAGCTGTGTGTCTGTGAGTGTGTCCCTGATGACAGAGCTGTGTGTCTGTGAGTGTGTCTCTGATGACAGAGCTGTGTGTCTGTGATTGTGTCTCTGATGACAGAGCTGTGTGTCTGTGAGTGTGTCCCTGATGACAGAGCTGTGTGTCTGTGAGTGTGTCCCTAATGACAAAGCTGTGTGTCTGTGAGGGTGTATCCGATGGCAGAGCTTTATGTCTGTGAGTGCGTCTCTGATGACAAAGCTGTGTGTATCTGAGTGTGTCCCCGATGACAGAGCTGTGTGTCTGTGAGTGTGTCCCTGATGACAGAGCTGTGTGCCTGTGAGTATGTCAGGATGACAGAGCTGTGTGTCTGTGAGTGTGTCAGGATGACAGAGCTGTGTGTCTGTGAGTGTGTCCCCGATGACAGAGCTGTGTGTCTGTGAGTGTTTATCTGATGACAGAGCTGTGTGTCTGTGAGTGTGTCCCCGATGACAGAGCTGTGTGACTATGAGTGTGTCTCTGATTACAAAGCTGTGTGTCTGTGACTGTGTATCCGATGGCAGAGCTGTGTGTCTGTGTGTGTGTCCCTAATGACAGAGCTGTGTGTCTGTGAGTGTGTATCGGATGACAAAGCTGTGTGTCTGTGAGTGTGTATCCGATGTCAGAGCTGTGTGTCTGTTTTTGTGTCCCTAATGACAGAGCTGTGTGTCTGTGAGTGTGTATCCGATGACAAAGCTGTGTGTCTGTGAGGGTGTATCCGATGGCAGAGCTGTGCGTCTGTGAATGTTTCTCTGATGACAAAGCTGTGTGTCTGTGAATGTGTCCCCGATGACAGAGCTGTGTGTCTGTGAGTGTGTCCCCGATTACAGAGCTGTGTGTCTGTGAGTGTGTCCCTGTTGACAGAGCTGTGTGTCTGTGAGTGTGTCCTCGATGACAGAGCTGTGTGTCTGTGAGTGTGTCAGGATGACAGAGCTGTGTGTCTGTATTTTGTCTCTGATGACAGAGCTGTGTGTCTGTGATTGTGTCTCTGATGACAGAGCTGTGTGTCTGTGATTGTGTCTCCGAAGACAGAGCTGTTTGTCTGTGAGTGTGTATCCGATGACAAAGCTGTGTGTCTGTGAGTATGTATCCGATCTCAGAGCTGTGTTTCTGTGAGTGTTTCCCTAATGACAGAGCTTTGTATCTGTGAGTGTGTATCCGATGACAAAGCTGTGTGTCTGTGAGTGTGTATCCGATGTCAGAGCTGTGTGTCTGTGAGTGCGTCCCTAATGACAGAGCTGTGTGTCTGTGAGTGTGTATCCGATGACAAAGCTGTGTGTCTGTGAGTGTGTATCCGAACGCAGAGCTGTGTGTCTGTGAGTGTGTCTCTGATGACGAAGCTGTGTGTCTGTGAGTGTGTCCCCAATGACCGAGCTGTGTGTCTGTGACTGTGTATCCGATGGCAGAGCTGTGTGTCTGTGACTGTGTATACGATGACCGAGCTGTGTGACTGTGAGTGTGGCACTGATAGCAGAGCTGTGTGTCTGTGAGTGTGTCCCCGATGTCAGAGCTGTGTGTCTGTGAGTGTGTATCCGATGGCAGAGCTGTGTGTCTGTGAGTGTGTCCCTAATGACAGAGCTGTGTGTCTGTGAGTGTGTCCCCGATGACAGAGCTGTGTGTCTGTGAGTGTGTATCCGATGGCAGAGCTGTGTGTCTGTGATTGTGTCAGGATGCGAGAGCTGTGTGTCTGTGAGTGTGTCTCTGATGACAGAGCTGTGTGTCTGTGAGTATGTCCCTGATGACAGAGCTGTGTGTCTGTGAGTGTGTCTCTGATGACAGAGCTGTGTGTCTGTGAGTGTGTCTCTGATGACAGAGCTGTGTGTCTGTGAGTGTGTCCCTGATGACAGAGCTGTGTGTCTGTGAGTATGTCAGGATGACAGAGCTGTGTGTCTTTGAGTGTGTCAGGATGACAGAGCTGTGTGTCTGTGAGTGCGTCCCCGATGACAGAGCTGTGTGTCTCTGAGTGTGTATCCGATGACAGAGCTGTGTGTCTGTGACTGTGTCCCCGATGACAGAGCTGTGTGACTATGAGTGTGTCTCTGATTACAAAGCTGTGTGTCTGTGACTGTGTATCCGATGGCAGAGCTGTGTGTCTGTTTTTGTGTCCCTAATGACAGAGCTGTGTGTCTGTGAATGTGTATCCGATGACAAAGCTGTGTGTCTGTGTGGGTGTATCCGATGGCAGAGCTGTATGTCTGTGAGTGCGTCTCTGATGACAAAGCTGTGTGTCTGTGAGTATGTCCCCGATGACAGATCTGTGTGTCTGTGAGTGTGTCCCTGATGACAGAGCTGTGTGTCTGTGAGTATGTCAGGATGACAGAGCTGTGTGTCTGTGAGTGTGTCAGGATGACATAGCTGTGTGTCTGTGAGTGTGTATCCGATGACAAAGCTGTGTGTCTGTGAGTGTGTATCCGATGTCAGAGCTGTGTGTCTGTTTTTGTGTCCCTAATGACAGAGCTGTGTGTCTGTGAGTGTGTATCCGATGACAAAGCTGTGTGTCTGTGAGGGTGTATCCGATGGCAGAGCTGTGTGTCTGTGAATGTTTCTCTGATGACAAAGCTGTGTGTCTGTGAATGTGTCCCCGATGACAGAGCTGTGTGTCTGTGAGTGTGTTCCCGATTACAGAGCTGTGTGTCTGTGAGTGTGTCCCTGATGACAGAGCTGTGTGTCTGTGAGTGTGTCAGGATGACAGAGCTGTGTGCCTGTGAGTGTTTCTCCGATGTCAGAGCTCTGTGTCTGTGAGTGTTTCCCCGATGTCAGAGCTGTGTGTCTGTGAGTTTGTCCCTGATGACCGAGCTGTTTGTCTGTGAGTGTGTCTCCGTTGACAGAGCTGTTTGTCTGTGAGTGTGCCCCGATATCAGAGCTGTGGGTCTGTGAAGGTGTCCCCGATTACAGAGCGTTGTGTCTGTGAGTGTGTCCCCGAAACCAGAGCTGTGTGTCTGTGAGTGTGTATCCGATGGCAGAGCTGTGTGTCTGTGATTGTGTCAGGATGCGAGAGCTGTGTGTCTGTGAGTGTGTCTCTGATGACAGAGCTGTGTGTCTGTGAGTATGTCCCTGATGACAGAGCTGTGTGTCTGTGAGTGTGTCTCTGATGACAGAGCTGTGTGTCTGTGAGTGTGTCTCTGATGACAGAGCTGTGTGTCTGTGAGTGTGTCTCTGATAACAGAGCTGTGAGTCTGTGAGTGTGTCCCTGATGACAGAGATGTTTGTCTATGAGTGTGTCCCCGATGACAGAGCTGTATCTCTGTAAGTGTGTATCCGATGACAGAGCTGTGTGTCTGTGAGTGTGTTCCCGATGACAGAGCTGTGTGACTGTGAGTGTGTCTCTGATTACAAAGCTGTGTGTCTGTGACTGTGTATCCGATTGCAGAGCTGTGTGTCTGTGTGTGTGTCCCTAATGACAGAGCTGTGTGTCTGTGAGTGTGTATCCGATGACAAATCTGTGTGTCTGTGATTGTGTATCCGATGTCAGAGCTGTGTGTCTGTGAGTGTTTCCCTAATGACAGAGCTTTGTATCTGTGAGTGTGTATCCGATGACAAAGCTGTGTGTCAGTGAGTATGTATCCGATGTCAGAGCTGTGTGTCTGTGAGTGCGTCCCTAATGACAGAGCTGTGTGTCTGTGAGTGTGTCTCTGATGACAAAGCTGTGTGTCTGTGAGTGTGTCCCCAGTGACCGAGCTGTGTGTCTGTGAGTGTGTCTCTGATAACAGAGCCGTGAGTCTGTGAGTGTGTCCCTGATGAAAGAGATGTGTGTCTGTGAGTGTGTCCCCGATGACAGAGCTGTATCTCTGTAAGTGTGTCTCCGATGACAGAGCTGTGTGTCTGTGAGTGTTTCTCCGATGTCAGAGCTGTGTGACTGTGAGTGTGTCCCCGATGTCAGAGCTGTGTGTCTGTGAGTTTGTCCCTGATGACCGAGCTGTTTGTCTGTGAGTGTGTCTCCGTTGACAGAGCAGTTTGTCTGTGAGTGTGCCCCGATATCAGAGCTGTGGGTCTGTGAAGGTGTCCCCGATTACAGAGCGTTGTGTCTGTGAGTGTGTCCCCGATGACAGAGCGGTGTCTCTGTGAGTGTGTATACGATGACAGAGCTGTGTGACTGTGAGTGTGGCACTGATAGCAGAGCTGTGTGTCTGTGAGTGTGTCCCTAATGACAAAGCTGTGTGTCTGTGAGTGTGTATCCGATGGCAGAGCTGTATGTCTGTGAGTGCGTATCTGATGACAAAGCTGTGTGTCTGTGAGTGTGTCCCCGATGACAGAGCTGTGTGTCTGTGAGTGTGTTCCTGATGACAGAGCTGTGTGCCTGTGAGTATGTCAGGATGACAGAGCTGTGTGTCTGTGAGTGTGTCAGGATGACAGAGCTGTGTGTCTGTGAGTGTGTCCCCGATGACAGAGCTGGTTTTCTGTGAGTGTGTATCCGATGACAGAGCTGTGTGTCTGTGAGTGTGTCCCCGATGACAGAGCTGTGTGACTATGAGTGTGTCTCTGAATACAAAGCTGTGTGTCTGTGACTGTGTATCCGATGGCAGAGCTGTGTGTCTATGAGTGTGTCCCTAATGACAGAGCTGTGTGTCTGTGAGTGTGTATCCGATGACAAAGCTGTGTGTCTGTGAGTGTGTATCCGATGTCAGAGCTGTGTGTCTGTATTTGTGTCCCTAATGACAGAGCTGTGTGTCTGTGAGTGTGTCAGGATGACAGAGCTGTGTGTCTGTGATTGTGTCTCTGATGACAGAGCTGTGTGTCTGTGATTGTGTCTCTGATGACAGAGCTGTGTGTCTGTGATTGTGTCGCTGATGACAGAGCAGTGTGTCTGTGAGTGTGTCTCCGATGACAGAGCTGTGTGTCTGTGAGTGTGTCCCCGATGACAGAGCTGTATCTCTGTAAGTGTGTATCCGATGACAGAGCTGTGTGTCTGTGAGTGTGTCCCTAATGACAGAGTTTTGTGTCTGTGACTGTGTCCCCGATGACAGAGCTGTGTGTTTGTGAGTGTGTATCCGATGTCAGAGCTGTGTGTCTGTGATTGTGTCAGGATGCGAGAGCTGTGTGTCTGTGAGTGTGTTTCTGATGACAGAGCTGTGTGTCTGTGAGTATGTCCCTGATGACAGAGCTGTGTGTCTGTGAGTGTGTCTCTGATGACAGAGCTGTGTGTCTGTGATTGTGTCTCTGATGACAGAGCTGTGTGCCTGTGAGTGTGTCCCTGATGACAGAGCTGTGTGTCTGTGAGTGTGTCCCTAATGACAAAGCTGTGTTTCTGTGAGTGTGTATCCGATGGCAGAGCTTTATGTCTGTGAGTGCGTCTCTGATGACAAAGCTGTGTGTCTCTGAGTTTGTCCCCGATGACAGAGCTGTGTGTCTGTGAGTGTGTCCCTGATGACAGAGCTGTGTGCCTGTGAGTATGTCAGGATGACAGAGCTGTGTGTCTGTGAGTGTGTCAGGATGACAGAGCTGTGTGTCTGTGAGTGTGTCCCCGATGACAGATCTGTGTTTCTGTGAGTGTTTATCCGATGACAGAGCTGTGTGTCTGTGAGTGTGTCCCCGATGACAGAGCTGTGTGACTATGAGTGTGTCTCTGATTACAAAGCTGTGTGTCTGTGACTGTGTATCCGATGGCAGAGCTGTGTGTCTGTGAGTGTGTCCCTAATGACAGAGCTGTGTGTCTGTGAGTGTGTATCCGATGACAAAGCTGTGTGTCTGTGAGTGTGTATCCGATGTCAGAGCTGTGTGTCTGTTTTTGTGTCCCTAATGACAGAGCTGTGTGTCTGTGAGTGTGTATCCGATGACAAAGCTGTGTGTCTGTGAGGGTGTATCCGATGGCAGAGCTGTGTGTCTGTGAATGTTTCTCTGATGACAAAGCTGTGTGTGTGTGAATGTGTCCCCGATGACAGAGCTGTGTGTCTGTGAGTGTGTCCCCGATTACAGAGCAGTGTGTCTGTGAGTGTGTCCCTGTTGACAGAGCTGTGTGTCTGTGATTGTGTCCTCGATGACAGAGCTGTGTGTCTGTGAGTGTGTCAGGATGACAGAGCTGTGTGTCTGTATTTTGTCTCTGATGACAGAGCTGTGTGTCTGTGATTGTGTCTCTGATGACAGAGCTGTGTGTCTGTGATTGTGTCACTGATGACAGAGCTGTTTGACTGTGAGTGTTTCTCCGATGACAGAGCTGTTTGTCTGTGAGTGTGTATCCGATGACAAAGCTGTGTGTCTGTGAGTATGTATCCGATCTCAGAGCTGTGTTTCTGTGAGTGTTTCCCTAATGACAGAGCTTTGTATCTGTGAGTGTGTATCCGATGACAAAGCTGTGTGTCTGTGAGTGTGTATCCGATGTCAGAGCTGTGTGTCTGTGAGTGTGTATCCGAAGGCAGAGCTGTGTGTCTGTGAGTGTGTCTCTGATGACGAAGCTGTGTGTCTGTGAGTGCGTCCCCAATGACCGAGCTGTGTGTCTGTGACTGTGTATCCGATGGCAGAGCTGTGTGTCTGTGACTGTGTATACGATGACAGAGCTGTGTGACTGTGAGTGTGGCACTGATAGCAGAGCTGTGTGTCTGTGAGTGTGTCCCCGATGTCAGAGCTGTGTGTCTGTGAGTGTGTATCCGATGGCAGAGCTGTGTGTCTGTGAGTGTGTCCCTAATGACAGAGCTGTGTGTCTGTGAGTGTGTCCCCGATGACAGAGCTGTGTGTCTGTGAGTGTGTATCCGATGGCAGAGCTGTGTGTCTGTGAGTGTGTCTCTGATGACGAAGCTGTGTGTGTGTGAGTGTGTCCCCAATTACCGAGCTGTGTGTCTGTGACTGTGTATCCGATGGCAGAGCTGTGTGTCTGTGACTGTGTATACGATGACAGAGCTGTGTGACTGTGAGTGTGGCACTGATAGCAGAGCTGTGTGTCTGTGAGTGTGTCCCCGATGTCAGAGCTGTGTGTCTGTGAGTGTGTATCCGATGGCAGAGCTGTGTGTCTGTGAGTGTGTCCCTAATGACAGAGCTGTGTGTCTGTGAGTGTGTCCCCGATGACAGAGCTGTGTGTCTGTGAGTGTGTATCCGATGGCAGAGCTGTGTGTCTGTGATTGTGTCAGGATGCGAGAGCTGTGCGTCTGTGAGTGTGTCTCTGATGACAGAGCTGTGTGTCTGTGAGTATGTCCCTGATGACAGAGCTGTGTGTCTGTGAGTGTGTCTCTGATGACAGAGCTTTGTGTCTGTGCGTGTGTCTCTGATGACAGAGCTGTGTGTCTGTGAGTGTGTCCCTGATGACAGAGCTGTGTTTCTGTGAGTGTGTCCCGAATGACAAAGCTGTGTGATGTGAGTGTGTATCCGATGGCAGAGCTGTATGTCTGTGAGTGCGTCTCTGATGACAAAGCTGTGTGTCTGTGAGTATGTCCCCGATGACAGATCTGTGTGTCTGTGAGTGTGTCCCTGATGACAGAGCTGTGTGTCTGTGAGTATGTCAGGATGACAGAGCTGTGTGTCTGTGAGTGTGTCAGGATGACATAGCTGTGTGTCTGTAAGTGTGTCCCCGATGACAGAGCTGTTTTTCTGTGAGTGTGTATCTGATGACAGAGCTGTGTGTCTGTGAGTGTGTCCCCGATGACAGAGCTGTGTGACTATGAGTGTGTCTCTGATTACAAAGCTGTGTGTCTGTGACTGTGTATCCGATGGCAGAGCTGTGTGTCTGTGAGTGTGTCCCTAATGACAGAGCTGTGTGTCTGTGAGTGTGTATCCGATGACAAACCTGTGTGTCTGTGAGTGTGTATCCGATGTCAGAGCTGTGTGTCTGTTTTTGTGTACCTAATGACAGAGCTGTGTGTCTGTGAGTGTGTATCCGATGACAAAGCTGTGTGTCTGTGAGGGTGTATCCGCTGGCAGAGCTGTGTGTCTGTGAATGTTTCTCTGATGACACAGCTGTGTGTCTGTGAATGTGTCCCCGATGACAGAGCTGTGTGTCTGTGAGTGTGTCCCCGATTACAGAGCTGTGTGTCTGTGAGTGTGTCCCTGATGACAGAGCTGTGAGTCTGTGAGTGTTTCAGGATGACAGAGCTGTGTGTCTGTGAGTGTGTCTCTGATGACAGAGCTGTGTGTCTGTGATTGTGTCTCTGATGACAGAGCTGTGTGTCTGTGATTGTGTCGCTGATGACAGAGCTGTGTGTCTGTGAGTGTGTCTCCTATGACAGAGCTGTGTGTCTGTGAGTGTGTCCCTGATGACACAGCTGTGTGTCTGTGATTGTGTCTCTGATGACAGAGCTGTGTGTCTGTGAGTGTGTCTCTGATGACAGAGCTGTGTGCCTGTGAGTATGTCCCTGATGACAGAGCTGTGTGTCTGTGATTGTGTCTCTGATGACAGAGCTGTGTGTCTGTGATTGTGTCGCTGATGACAGAGCTGTGTGTCTGTGAGTGTGTATCCGATGTCAGAGCTGTGTGTCTGTGAGTGTGTCCCTAATGTCAGAGCTGTGTGTCTGTGAGTGTGTCTCCTATGACAGAGCTGTGTGTCTGTGAGTGTGTCCCTGATGACAGAGCTGTGTGTCTGTGAGTGTTTCCCTAATGTCAATGCTGTGTGTCTGTGAGTGTGTATCCGATGGCAGAGCTGTGTGTCTGTGAGTCTGTCTCTGATGACAAAGTTGTGTGTCTGTGTGTGTGTCCCCAATGACAGGGCTGTGTGTCTGTGAGTGTGTCCCTGATGACTGAGCTGTGTGTCTGTGAGTATGTCAGGATGACAGAGCTGTGTGTCTGTGAGTGTGTCAGGATGAAAGAGCTGTGTGTCTGTGAGTGTCTCCCCGATGACAGGGCTGTGTGTCTGTGAGTGTGTATCCGATGACTGAGCTGTGTGTCTTTGAGTGTGTCAGGATGACAGAGCTGTGTGTCTGTGAGTGTGTCCCCGATGACAGAGCTGTCTGACTGTGAGTTTGTCTCTGATTACAAAGCTGTGTGTTTGTGAGCGTGTATCCGATGGCAGAGCTGTCTGTCTGTGATTGTGTCCCTAATGACAGAGATGTGTGTCTGTGAGTGTGTATCCGATGAAAAAGCTGTGTGTCTGTGAGAGTGTATCCGATGTCAGAACTGTGTGTCTGTGAGTGTGTCCCTAATGGCAGAGTTGTGTGTCTTTGAGTGTGTATCCGATGACAAAGCTGTGTGTCTGTGAGTGTGTATCCGATGACAAAGCTGTGTGTCTGTGTGTGTGTATCCGATGTCAGAGCTGTGTGTCTGTGAGTGTGTCCCTAATGACAGAGCTGTGTGTCTGTGAGTGTGTATCCGATGACAAAGCTGTATGTCTTTGATTCTCTATCCGATGACAGAGCTGTGTGTCTGTGAGTGTGTCTCTGATGACAAAGCTGTGTGCCTGTGAGTATGTCTCCGATGACAGAGCTGTGTGTCTGTGAGTGTGTCTCTGATGACAGAGCTGTGTGTCTGTGAGTGTGTCCCCGATGACAGAGCTCTGTGTCTGTGAGTGTGTCTCTGATGACAGAGATGTGTGTCTGTGAGTGTGTCTCTGATGACAGAGCTGTGTGTCTGTGAGTGTGTCAGGATGACATAGCTGTGTGTCTGTAAGTGTGTCCCCGATGACAGAGCTGTTTTTCTGTGAGTGTGTATCTGATGACAGAGCTGTGTGTCTGTGAGTGTGTCCCCGATGACAGAGCTGTGTGACTATGAGTGTGTCTCTGATTACAAAGCTGTGTGTCTGTGACTGTGTATCCGATGGCAGAGCTGTGTGTCTGTGAGTGTGTCCCTAATGACAGAGCTGTGTGTCTGTGAGTGTGTATCCGATGACAAACCTGTGTGTCTGTGAGTGTGTATCCGATGTCAGAGCTGTGTGTCTGTTTTTGTGTACCTAATGACAGAGCTGTGTGTCTGTGAGTGTGTATCCGATGACAAAGCTGTGTGTCTGTGAGGGTGTATCCGCTGGCAGAGCTGTGTGTCTGTGAATGTTTCTCTGATGACACAGCTGTGTGTCTGTGAATGTGTCCCCGATGACAGAGCTGTGTGTCTGTGAGTGTGTCCCCGATTACAGAGCTGTGTGTCTGTGAGTGTGTCCCTGATGACAGAGCTGTGAGTCTGTGAGTGTTTCAGGATGACAGAGCTGTGTGTCTGTGAGTGTGTCTCTGATGACAGAGCTGTGTGTCTGTGATTGTGTCTCTGATGACAGAGCTGTGTGTCTGTGATTGTGTCGCTGATGACAGAGCTGTGTGTCTGTGAGTGTGTCTCCTATGACAGAGCTGTGTGTCTGTGAGTGTGTCCCTGATGACACAGCTGTGTGTCTGTGATTGTGTCTCTGATGACAGAGCTGTGTGTCTGTGAGTGTGTCTCTGATGACAGAGCTGTGTGCCTGTGAGTATGTCCCTGATGACAGAGCTGTGTGTCTGTGATTGTGTCTCTGATGACAGAGCTGTGTGTCTGTGATTGTGTCGCTGATGACAGAGCTGTGTGTCTGTGAGTGTGTATCCGATGTCAGAGCTGTGTGTCTGTGAGTGTGTCCCTAATGTCAGAGCTGTGTGTCTGTGAGTGTGTCTCCTATGACAGAGCTGTGTGTCTGTGAGTGTGTCCCTGATGACAGAGCTGTGTGTCTGTGAGTGTTTCCCTAATGTCAATGCTGTGTGTCTGTGAGTGTGTATCCGATGGCAGAGCTGTGTGTCTGTGAGTCTGTCTCTGATGACAAAGTTGTGTGTCTGTGTGTGTGTCCCCAATGACAGGGCTGTGTGTCTGTGAGTGTGTCCCTGATGACTGAGCTGTGTGTCTGTGAGTATGTCAGGATGACAGAGCTGTGTGTCTGTGAGTGTGTCAGGATGAAAGAGCTGTGTGTCTGTGAGTGTCTCCCCGATGACAGGGCTGTGTGTCTGTGAGTGTGTATCCGATGACTGAGCTGTGTGTCTGTGAGTGTGTCAGGATGACAGAGCTGTGTGTCTGTGAGTGTGTCCCCGATGACAGAGCTGTCTGACTGTGAGTTTGTCTCTGATTACAAAGCTGTGTGTTTGTGAGCGTGTATCCGATGGCAGAGCTGTCTGTCTGTGATTGTGTCCCTAATGACAGAGATGTGTGTCTGTGAGTGTGTATCCGATGAAAAAGCTGTGTGTCTGTGAGAGTGTATCCGATGTCAGAACTGTGTGTCTGTGAGTGTGTCCCTAATGGCAGAGTTGTGTGTCTTTGAGTGTGTATCCGATGACAAAGCTGTGTGTCTGTGAGTGTGTATCCGATGACAAAGCTGTGTGTCTGTGTGTGTGTATCCGATGTCAGAGCTGTGTTTCTGTGAGTGTGTCCCTAATGACAGAGCTGTGTGTCTGTGAGTGTGTATCCGATGACAAAGCTGTATGTCTTTGATTCTCTATCCGATGACAGAGCTGTGTGTCTGTGAGTGTGTCTCTGATGACAAAGCTGTGTGCCTGTGAGTATGTCTCCGATGACAGAGCTGTGTGTCTGTGAGTGTGTCTCTGATGACAGAGCTGTGTGTCTGTGAGTGTGTCCCCGATGACAGAGCTCTGTGTCTGTGAGTGTGTCTCTGATGACAGAGATGTGTGTCTGTGAGTGTGTCTCTGATGACAGAGCTGTGTGTCTGTGAGTATGTCAGGATGACAGAGCTGTCTGTCTGTGAGTGTGTCCCCGATGACAGAGCTGTGTGACTGTGAGTGTGGCTCTGATGACAAATCTGCGTGTCTGTGAGTGTGCATCCGATGGAAGAGCTTTGTGTCTGTGATTGTTTCAGGATGACATTGCTGAGTGTGTGTGAGCTTGTCCCTTATGACAGAGATGTGAGTCTGTGAGTGTGTCCCTGATGACAGAGATGTGTGTCTGTGAGTGTGTCCCCGATGACAGAGCTGTGTTTCTGTGAGTTTTTCTCCGATGTCAGAGCTGTGTGTCTGTGAGTGTGTCCCCGATGTCAGAGCTGTGGGTCTGTGAGGGTGTCCCCGATTACAGAGCTGTGTGTCTGTGAGTTTGTCCCCGATGACAGAGCTGTGTGTCTGTGAGTGTGTCCCCGATGACAGAGCTGTGTGTCTGTGACTGTGTCCTTCATTACAGTGCTGTGTGTCTGTGAGTATGTCAGGATGACAGAGCTGTGTGTCTCTGAGTGTGTCCCCAATGGCAGAGCTGTGTGTCTGTTGGTGTGTCCCCGAAGTCAGAAATGTGTGTCTGTGAGGGTGTCCCCGAAGACAGTGTTGTGTGTCTGTGAGGATGTCCTCGATGGCATAGCTGTGTGTCTGTGACTATGTCCACGATGGGAGAGCTGTGTGTCTGTGAGTGTGACCCTGATCATAGAGCTGTGTGTCTGTGAGTGTGACCCTGATGACAGAGCTGTGTGTCTGTGAGTGTGAACCTGATGATAGAGCTGTGTGTCTGTGAGTGTGTCAGGATGACAGAGCTGTGTGTCTGTGATTGTGTCGCTGATGACAGAGCTGTGTGTCTGTGAGTGTGTCTCCGATGACAGAGCTGTGTGTCTGTGAGTGTGTATCCGATGACAAAGCTGTGTGTCTGTGAGTGTGTATACTTTGTCAGAGCTGCGTGTCTGTGAGTGTTTCCCTAATGACAGAGCTTTGTATCTGTGAGTGTGTATCCGATGACAAAGCTGTGTGTCTGTGAGTGTGTATCCGAGGTCAGAGCTGTGTGTCTGTGAGTGCGTCCCTAATGACAGAGCTGTGTGTCTGTGAGTGTGTATCCGATGACAAAGCTGTGTGTCTGTGAGTGTGTATCCGAAGGCAGAGCTGTGTGTCTGTGAGTGTGAGTCTGATGACAAAGCTGTATGTCTGTGAGTGTGTCCCCAGTGACCGAGCTGTGTGTCTGTGAGTCTGTCTCTGATAACAGAGCTGAGAGTCTGTGAGTGTGTCCCTGATGAAAGAGATGTGTGTCTGTGAGTGTTTCTCCGATGTCAGAGCTGTGTGTCTGTGAGTGTTTCCCCGATGTCAGAGCTGTGTGTCTGTGAGTTTGTCCCTGATGACCGAGCTGTTTGTCTGTGAGTGTGTCTCCGTTGACAGAGCTTTTTATCTGTGAGTGTGCCCCGATATCAGAGCTGTGGGTCTGTGAAGGTGTCCCCGATTACAGAGCGTTGTGTCTGTGAGTGTGTCCCCGATGACAGAGCTGTGTGTCTGTGAGTGTTTATACGATGACAGAGCTGTGTGACTGTGAGTGTGGCACTGATAGCAGAGCTGTGTGTCTGTGAGTGTGTATCCGATGGCAGAGCTGTGTGTCTGTGAGTGTGTCCCCGATGACAGAGCTGTGTGTCTGTGAGTGTGTATCCGATGGCAGAGCTGTGTGTCTGTGATTGTGTCAGGATGCGAGAGCTGTGTGTCTGTGAGTGTGTCTCTGATGACAGAGCTGTGTGTCTGTGAGTGTGTCTCTGATGACAGAGCTGTATGTCTGTGAGTGTGTCCCTGATGAAAGAGCTGTGTGTCTGTGCGTGTGTCCCTGATGACAGAGCTGTGTGTCTGTGAGTGTGTCTCTGATGACAGAGCTGTGTGTCTGTGAGTGTGTCTCTGATGACAGAGCTGTGTTTCTGTGAGTGTGTCCCTGATGACAGAGCTGTGTGTCTGTGAGTGTGTCCCTAATGAAAAAGCTGTGTGTCTGTGAGTGTGTATCCGATGGCAGAGCTGTATGTCTGTGAGTGCGTCTCTGATGACAAAGCTGTGAGTCTTTGAGTGTGTCCCCGATGACAGAGCTGTGTGTCTGTGAGTGTGTCCGTGATGACAGAGCTGTGTGTCTGTGAGTATGTCAGGGTGACAGAGCTGTGTGTCTGTGAGTGTGTCAGGATGACAGAGCTGTGTGTCTGTGAGTGTGTCCCCGATGACAGAGCTGTGTGTCTGTGAGTGTGTATCCGATGACAGAGCTGTGTGTCTGTGAGTGTGTCCCCGATGACAGAGCTGTGTGACTATGAGTGTGTCTCTGATTACAAAGCTGTGTGTCTGTGACTGTGTATCCGATGGCAGAGCTGTGTGTCTGTGTGTGTGTCCCTAATGACAGAGCTGTGTGTCTGTGAGTGTGTATCCGATGACAAAGCTGTGTGTCTGTGAGTGTGTATCCGATGTCAGAGCTGTGTGTCTGTTTTTGTGTCCCTAATGACAGAGCTGTGTGTCTGTGAGTGTGTATCCGATGACAAAGCTGTGTGTCTGTGAGGGTGTATCCGATAGCAGAGCTGTGTGTCTGTGAATGTTTCTCTGATGACAAAGCTGTGTGTCTGTGAATGTGTCCCCGATGACAGAGCTGTGTGTCTGTGAGTGTGTCCCCGATTACAGAGCTGTGTGTCTGCGATGTGTGTCCCTGATGACAGAGCTGTGTGTCTGTGATTGTGTCGCTGATGACAGAGCTGTGTGTCTGTGAGTGTGTCTCCGATGACAGAGCTGTGTGTCTGTGAGTGTGTATCCGATGACAAAGCTGTGTGTCTGTGAGTGTGTATCCGATGTCAGAGCTGCGTGTCTGTGAGTGTTTCCCTAATGACAGAGCTTTGTATCTGTGAGTGTGTATCCGATGACAAAGCTGTGTGTCTGTGAGTGTGTATCCGATGTCAGAGCTGTGTGTCTGTGAGTGCGTCCCTAATGACAGAGCTGTGTGTCTGTGAGTGTGTATCCGATGACAAAGCTGTGTGTCTGTGAGTGTGTATCCGAAGGCAGAGCTGTGTGTCTGTGAGTGTGAGTCTGATGACAAATCTGTGTGTCTGTGAGTGTGTCCCCAGTGACCGAGCTGTGTGTCTGTGAGTGTGTCTCTGATAACAGAGCTGTGAGTCTGTGAGTGTGTCCCTGATGACAGAGATGTGTGTCTGTGAGTGTGTCCCCGATGACAGAGCTGTATCTCTGTAAGTGTGTATCCGATGACAGAGCTGTGTGTCTGTGAGTGTGTTCCCGATGACAGAACTGTGTGACTGTGAGTGTGTCTCTGATTACAAAGCTGTGTGTCTGTGACTGTGTATCCGATTGCAGAGCTGTGTGTCTGTGTGTGTGTCCCTAATGAGAGAGCTGTGTGTCTGTGAGTGTGTATCCGATGACAAAGCTGTGTGTCTGTGAGTGTGTATCCGATGTCAGAGCAGTGTGTCTGTGAGTGTTTCCCTAATGACAGAGCTTTGTATCTGTGAGTGTGTATCCGATGACAAAGCTGTGTGTCTGAGTGTGTATCCGATGTCAGAGCTGTGTGTCTGTGAGTGCGTCCCTAATGACAGAGCTGTGTGTCTGTGAGTGTGTATCCGATGACAAAGCTGTGTGTCTGTGAGTGTGTATCCGAAGGCAGAGCTGTGTGTCTGTGAGTGTGTCTCTGATGACAAAGCTTTGTGTCTGTGAGTGTGTCCCCAGTGACCGAGCTGTGTGTCTGTGATTGTGTCTCTGATAACAGAGCTGTGAGTCTGTGAGTGTGTCCCTGATGAAAGAGATGTGTGTCTGTGAGTGTGTATCCGATGGCAGAGCTGTGTGTCTGTGAGTGTGTCCCCGATGACAGAGCTGTGTGTCTGTGAGTGTGTATCCGATGGCAGAGCTGTGTGTCTGTGATTGTTTCAGGATGCGAGAGCTGTGTGTCTGTGAGTGTGTCTCTGATGACAGAGCTGTGTGTCTGTGAGTATGTCCCTGATGACAGAGCTGTGTGTCTGTGAGTGTGTCTCTGATGACAGAGCTGTGTGTCTGTGAGTGTGTCTCTGATGACAGAGCTGTGTGTCTGTGAGTGTGTCCCTGATGACCGAGCTGTGTGTCTGTGAGTGTGTCCCTAATGAAAAAGCTTTGTGTCTGTGAGTGTGTATCCGATGGCAGAGCTGTATGTCTGTGAGTGCGTCTCTGATGACAAAGCTGTGTGTCTTTGAGTGTGTCCCCGATGACAGAGCTGTGTGTCTGTGAGTGTGTCCCTGATGACAGAGCTGTGTGTCTGTGAGTATGTCAGGGTGACAGAGCTGTGTGTCTGTGAGTGTGTCAGGATGACAGAGCTGTGTGTCTGTGAGTGTCCCCGATGACAGAGCTGTGTGTCTGTGAGTGTGTATCCGATGACAGAGCTGTGTGTCTGTGAGTGTGTCCCCGATGACGGAGCTGTGTGACTATGAGTGTGTCTCTGATTACAAAGCTGTGTGTCTGTGAGTGTGTATCCGATGGCAGAGCTGTCTGTCTGTGAGTGTGTCCCTAATGACAGAGCTGTGTGTCTGTGTGTGTGTATCCGATGACAAAGCTGTGTGTCTGTGAGTGTGTATCCGATGTCAGAGCTGTGTGTCTGTTTTTGTGTCCCTAATGACAGAGCTGTGTTTCTGTGAGTGTGTATCCGATGACAAATCTGTGTGTCTGTGAGGGTGTATCCGATGGCAGAGCTGTGTGTCTGTGAATGTTTCTCTGATGACAAAATGTGTGTCTGTGAATGTGTCCCCGATGACAGAGCTGTGTGTCTGTGAGTGTGTCCCCGATTACAGAGCTGTGTGTCTGCGATGTGTGTCCCTGATGACAGAGCTGTGTGTCTGTGAGTGTGTCAGGATGACAGAGCTGTGTGGCTGTGAGTGGGTCTCTGATGACAGAGCTGTGTGTCTGTGATTGTGTCTCTGATGACAGAGCTGTGTGTCTGTGATTGTGTCGCTGATGACAGAGCTGTGTGTCTGTGAGTGTGTCTCCGATGACAGAGCTGTGTGTCTGTGAGTGTGTATCCGATGACAAAGCTGTGTGTCTGTGAGTGTGTATCCGATGTCAGAGCTGCGTGTCTGTGAGTGTTTCCCTAATGACAGAGCTTTGTATCTGTGAGTGTGTATCCGATGACAAAGCTGTGTGTCTGTGAGTGTGTATCCGATGTCAGAGCTGTGTGTCTGTGAGTGCGTCCCTAATGACAGAGCTGTGTGTCTGTGAGTGTGTATCCGATGACAAAGCTGTGTGTCTGTGAGTGTGTATCCGAAGGCAGAGCTGTGTGACTGTGAGTGTGAGTCTGATGACAAATCTGTGTGTCTGTGAGTGTGTCCCCAGTGACCGAGCTGTGTGTTTGTGAGTGTGTCTCTGATAACAGAGCTGTGAGTCTGTGAGTGTGTCCCTGATGACAGAGATGTGTGTCTGTGAGTGTGTCCCCGATGACAGAGCTGTATCTCTGTAAGTGTGTATCCGATGACAGAGCTGTGTGTCTGTGAGTGTGTTCCCGATGACAGAGCTGTGTGACTGTGAGTGTGTCTCTGATTACAAAGCTGTGTGTCTGTGACTGTGTATCTGATTGCAGAGCTGTGTGTCTGTGTGTGTGTCCCTAATGAGAGAGCTGTGTGTCTGTGAGTGTGTATCCGATGACAAAGCTGTGTGTCTGTGAGTGTGTATCCGATGTCAGAGCAGTGTGTCTGTGAGTGTTTCCCTAAGGACAGAGCTGTGTGTCTGTGAGTGTGTCCCTAATGACAAAGCTGTGTGTCTGTGAGTGTGTATCCGATGGCAGAGCTGTATGTCTGTGAGTGCGTATCTGATGACAAAGCTGTGTGTCTGTGAGTGTGTCCCCGATGACAGAGCTCTGTGTCTGTGAGTGTGTCCCTGATGACAGAGCTGTGTGCCTGTGAGTATGTCAGGATGACAGAGCTGTGTGTCTGTGAGTGTGTCAGGATGACAGAGCTGTGTGTCTGTGAGTGTGTCCCCGATGACAGAGCTGGTTTTCTGTGAGTGTGTATCCGATGACAGAGCTGTGTGTCTGTGAGTGTGTCCCCGATGACAGAGCTGTGTGACTATGAGTGTGTCTCTGTATACAAAGCTGTGTGTCTGTGACTGTGTATCCGATGGCAGAGCTGTGTGTCTATGAGTGTGTCCCTAATGACAGAGCTGTGTGTCTGTGAGTGTGTATCCGATGACAAAGCTGTGTGTCTGTGAGTGTGTATCCGATGTCAGAGCTGTGTGTCTGTTTTTGTGTCCCTAATGACAGAGCTGTGTGTCTGTGAGTGTGTCAGGATGACAGAGCTGTGTGTCTGTGATTGTGTCTCTGATGACAGAGCTGTGTGTCTGTGATTGTGTCTCTGATGACAGAGCTGTGTGTCTGTGATTGTGTCGCTGATGACAGAGCAGTGTGTCTGTGAGTGTGTCTCCGATGACAGAGCTGTGTGTCTGTGAGTGTGTCCCCGATGACAGAGCTGTATCTCTGTAAGTGTGTATCCGATGACAGAGCTGTGTGTCTGTGAGTGTGTATCCGATGTCAGAGCTGTGTGTCTGTGATTGTGTCAGGATGCGAGAGCTGTGTGTCTGTGAGTGTGTTTCTGATGACAGAGCTGTGTGTCTGTGAGTATGTCCCTAATGACAGAGCTGTGTGTCTGTGAGTGTGTCTCTGATGACAGAGCTGTGTGTCTGTGATTGTGTCTCTGATGACAGAGCTGTGTGTCTGGGAGTGTGTCCCTGATGACAGAGCTGTGTGTCTGTGAGTGTGTCCCTGATGACAGAGCTGTGTGTCTGTGAGTGTGTCCCTAATGACAAAGCTGTGTGTCTGTGAGTGTGTATCCGATGGCAGAGCTTTATGTCTGTGAGTGCGTCTCTGATGACAAAGCTGTGTGTCTCTGAGTGTGTCCCCGATGACAGAGCTGTGTGTCTGTGAGTGTGTCCCTGATGACAGAGCTGTGTGCCTGTGAGTATGTCAGGATGACAGAGCTGTGTGTCTGTGAGTGTGTCAGGATGACAGAGCTGTGTGTCTGTGAGTGTGTCCCCGATGACAGAGCTGTGTTTCTGTGAGTGTTTATTCGATGACAGAGCTGTGTGTCTGTGAGTGTGTCCCCGATGACAGAGCTGTGTGACTATGAGTGTGTCTCTGATTACAAAGCTGTGTGTCTGTGACTGTGTATCCGATGGCAGAGCTGTGTGTCTGTGTGTGTGTCCCTAATGACAGAGCTGTGTGTCTGTGAGTGTGTATCCGATGACAAAGCTGTGTGTCTGTGAGTGTGTATCCGATGTCAGAGCTGTGTGTCTGTTTTTGTGTCCCTAATGACAGAGCTGTGTGTCTGTGAGTGTGTCAGGATGACAGAGCTGTGTGTCTGTGATTGTGTCTCTGATGACAGAGCTGTGTGTCTGTGATTGTGTCTCTGATGACAGAGCTGTGTGTCTGTGATTGTGTCGCTGATGACAGAGCAGTGTTTCTGTGAGTGTGTCTGCGATGACAGAGCTGTGTGTCTGTGAGTGTGTCTCCGTTGACAGAGCAGTTTGTCTGTGAGTGTGCCCCGATATCAGAGCTGTGGGTCTGTGAAGGTGTCCCCGATTACAGAGCGTTGTGTCTGTGAGTGTGTCCCCGAAACCAGAGCTGTGTTTCTGTGAGTGTGTATCCGATGGCAGAGCTGTGTGTCTGTGATTGTGTCAGAATGCGAGAGCTGTGTGTCTGTGAGTGTGTCTCTGATGACAGAGCTGTGTGTCTGTGAGTATGTCCCTGATGACAGACCTGTGTGTCTGTGAGTGTGTCTCTGATGACAGAGCTGTGTGTCTGTGAGTGTGTCTCTGATGACAGAGCTGTGTGTCTGTGAGTGTGTCTCTGATAACAGAGCTGTGAGTCTGTGAGTGTTTCCCTGATGACAGAGATGTTTGTCTATGAGTGTGTCCCCGATGACAGAGCTGTATCTCTGTAAGTGTGTATCCGATGACAGAGCTGTGTGTCTGTGAGTGTGTTCCCGATGACAGAGCTGTGTGACTGTGAGTGTGTCTCTGATTACAAAGCTGTGTGTCTGTGACTGTGTATCCGATTGCAGAGCTGTGTGTCTGTGTGTGTGTCCCTAATGACAGAGCTGTGTGTCTGTGAGTGTGTATCCGATGTCAAAGCTGTGTGTCTGTGATTGTGTATCCGATGTCAGAGCTGTGTGTCTGTGAGTGTTTCCCTAATGACAGAGCTTTGTATCTGTGAGTGTGTATCCGATGACAAAGCTGTGTGTCAGTGAGTGTGTATCCGATGTCAGAGCTGTGTGTCTGTGAGTGCGTCCCTAATGACAGAGCTGTGTGTCTGTGAGTGTGTATCCGATGACAAAGCTGTGTGTCTGTGAGTGTGTATCCGAAGGCAGAGCTGTGTGTCTGTGAGTGTGTCTCTGATGACAAAGCTGTGTGTCCGTGAGTGTGTCCCCAGTGACCGAGCTGTGTGTCTGTGAGTGTGTCTCTGATAACAGAGCCGTGAGTCTGTGAGTGTGTCCCTGATGAAAGAGATGTGTGTCTGTGAGTGTGTCCCCGATGACAGAGCTGTATCTCTGTAAGTGTGTCTCCGATGACAGAGCTGTGTGTCTGTGAGTGTTTCTCCGATGTCAGAGCTGTGTGACTGTGAGTGTGTCCCCGATGTCAGAGCTGTGTGTCTGTGAGTTTGTCCCTGATGACCGAGCTGTTTGTCTGTGAGTGTGTCTCCGTTGACAGAGCTGTTTGTCTGTGAGTGTGCCCCGATATCAGAGCTGTGGGTCTGTGAAGGTGTCCCCGATTACAGAGCGTTGTGTCTGTGAGTGTGTCCCCGATGACAGAGCGGTGTGTCTGTGAGTGTGTATCCGATGGCAGAGCTGTATGTCTGTGAGTGCGTATCTGATGACAAAGCTGTGTGTCTGTGAGTGTGTCCCCGAAGACAGAGCTGTGTGTCTGTGAGTGTGTCCCTGATGACAGAGCTGTGTGCCTGTGAGTATGTCAGGATGACAGAGCTGTGTGTCTGTGAGTGTGTCAGGATGACAGAGCTGTGTGTCTGTGAGTGTGTCCCCGATGACAGTGCTGGTTTTCTGTGAGTGTGTATCCGATGACAGAGCTGTGTGTCTGTGAGTGTGTCCCCGATGACAGAGCTGTGTGACTATGAGTGTGTCTCTGAATACAAAGCTGTGTGTCTGTGACTGTGTATCCGATGGCAGAGCTGTGTGTCTATGAGTGTGTCCCTAATGACAGAGCTGTGTGTCTGTGAGTGTGTATCCGATGACAAAGCTGTGTGTCTGTGAGTGTGTATCCGATGTCAGAGCTGTGTGTCTGTTTTTGTGTCCCTAATGACAGAGCTGTGTGTCTGTGAGTGTGTCAGGATGACAAAGCTGTGTGTCTGTGATTGTGTCTCTGATGACAGAGCTGTGTGTCTGTGATTGTGTCTCTGATGACAGAGCTGTGTGTCTGTGATTGTGTCGCTGATGACAGAGCAGTGTGTCTGTGAGTGTGTCTCCGATGACAGAGCTGTGTGTCTGTGAGTGTGTCCCCGATGACAGAGCTGTATCTCTGTAAGTGTGTATCCGATGACAGAGCTGTGTGTCTGTGAGTGTGTATCCGATGTCAGAGCTGTGTGTCTGTGATTGTGTCAGGATGCGAGAGCTGTGTGTCTGTGAGTGTGTATCCGATGGCAGAGCTTTATGTCTGTGAGTGCGTCTCTGATGACAAAGCTGTGTGTCTCTGAGTGTGTCCCCGATGACAGAGCTGTGTGTCTGTGAGTGTGTCCCTGATGACAGAGCTGTGTGCCTGTGAGTATGTCAGGATGACAGAGCTGTGTGTCTGTGAGTGTGTCAGGATGACAGAGCTGTGTGTCTGTGAGTGTGTCCCCGATGACAGAGCTGTGTTTCTGTGAGTGTTTATTCGATGACAGAGCTGTGTGTCTGTGAGTGTGTCCCCGATGACAGAGCTGTGTGACTATGAGTGTGTCTCTGATTACAAAGCTGTGTGTCTGTGACTGTGTATCCGATGGCAGAGCTGTGTGTCTGTGTGTGTGTCCCTAATGACAGAGCTGTGTGTCTGTGAGTGTGTATCCGATGACAAAGCTGTGTGTCTGTGAGTGTGTATCCGATGTCAGAGCTGTGTGTCTGTTTTTGTGTCCCTAATGACAGAGCTGTGTGTCTGTGAGTGTGTCAGGATGACAGAGCTGTGTGTCTGTGATTGTGTCTCTGATGACAGAGCTGTGTGTCTGTGAGTGTGTCTCCGATGACAGAGCTGTCTGTCTGTGAGTGTGTCCCCGATGTCAGAGCTGTATCTCTGTAAGTGTGTATCCGATGACAGAGCTGTGTGTCTGTGAGTGTGTCCCTAATGACAGAGTTTTGTGTCTGTGACTGTGTCCCCGATGACAGAGCTGTGTGTCTGTGAGTGTGTATCCGATGTCAGAGCTGTGTGTCTGTGATTGTGTCAGGATGCGAGAGCTGTGTGTCTGTGAGTGTGTTTCTGATGACAGAGCTGTGTGTCTGTGAGTATGTCCCTGATGACAGAGCTGTGTGTCTGTGAGTGTGTCTCTGATGACAGAGCTGTGTGTCTGTGATTGTGTCTCTGATGACAGAGCTGTGTGTCTGTGAGTGTGTCCCTGATGACAGAGCTGTGTGTCTGTGAGTGTGTCCCTAATGACAAAGCTGTGTGTCTGTGAGTGTGTATCCGATGGCAGAGCTTTATGTCTGTGAGTGCGTCTCTGATGACAAAGCTGTGTGTCTCTGAGTGTGTCCCCGATGACAGAGCTGTGTGTCTGTGAGTGTGTCCCTGATGACAGAGCTGTGTGCCTGTGAGTATGTCAGGATGACAGAGCTGTGTGTCTGTGAGTGTGTCAGGATGACAGAGCTGTGTGTCTGTGAGTGTGTCCCCGATGACAGAGCTGTGTTTCTGTGAGTGTTTATCCGATGACAGAGCTGTGTGTCTGTGAGTGTGTCCCCGATGACAGAGCTGTGTGACTATGAGTGTGTCTCTGATTACAAAGCTGTGTGTCTGTGACTGTGTATCCGATGGCAGAGCTGTGTGTCTGTGTGTGTGTCCCTAATGACAGAGCTGTGTGTCTGTGAGTGTGTATCCGATGACAAAGCTGTGTGTCTGTGAGGGTGTATCCGATGGCAGAGCTTTGTGTCTGTGATTGTTTCTCTGATGACAAAGCTGTGTGTCTGTGAATGTGTCCCCGATGACAGAGCTGTGTGTCTGTGAGTGTGTCCCCGATTACAGAGCTGTGTGTCTGTGAGTGTGTCCCTGTTGACAGAGCTGTGTGTCTGTGAGTGTGTCCTCGATGACAGAGCTGTGTGTCTGTGAGTGTGTCAGGATGACAGAGCTGTGTGTCTGTATTTTGTCTCTGATGACAGAGCTGTGTGTCTGTGATTGTGTCTCTGATGACAGAGCTGTGTGTCTGTGATTGTGTCACTGATGACAGAGCTGTTTGACTGTGAGTGTGTCTCCGATGACAGAGCTGTTTGTCTGTGAGTGTGTATCCGATGACAAAGCTGTGTGTCTGTGAGTGTGTATCCGATGTCAGAGCTGTGTGTCTGTGAGTGCGTCCCTAATGACAGAGCTGTGTGTCTGTGAGTGTGTATCCGATGACAAAGCTGTGTGTCTGTGAGTGTGTATCCGAAGGCAGAGCTGTGTGTCTGTGAGTGTGTCTCTGATGACGAAGCTGTGTGTCTGTGAGTGTGTCCCCAATGACCGAGCTGTGTGTCTGTGACTGTGTATCCGATGGCAGAGCTGTGTGTCTGTGACTGTGTATACGATGACAGAGCTGTGTGACTGTGAGTGTGGCACTGATAGCAGAGCTGTGTGTCTGTGAGTGTGTCCCCGATGTCAGAGCTGTGTGTCTGTGAGTGTGTATCCGATGGCAGAGCTGTGTGTCTGTGAGTGTGTCCCTAATGACAGAGCTGTGTGTCTGTGTGTGTGTCCCCGATGACAGAGCTGTGTGTCTGTGAGTGTGTATCCGATGGCAGAGCTGTGTGTCTGTGATTGTGTCAGGATGCGAGAGCTGTGTGTCTGTGAGTGTGTCTCTGATGACAGAGCTGTGTGTCTGTGAGTATGTCCCTGATGACAGAGCTGTGTGTCTGTGAGTGTGTCTCTGATGACAGAGCTGTGTGTCTGTGAGTGTGTCCCTCATGACAGAGCTGTGTTTCTGTGAGTTTGTCCCGAATGACAAAGCTGTGTGTCTGTGAGTGTGTATCCGATGGCAGAGCTGTATGTCTGTGAGTGCGTCTCTGATGACAAAGCTGTGTGTCTGTGAGTATGTCCCCGATGACAGATCTGTGTGTCTGTGAGTGTGTCCCTGATGACAGAGCTGTGTGTCTGTGAGTATGTCAGGATGACAGAGCTGTGTGTCTGTGAGTGTGTCAGGATGACATAGCTGTGTGACTGTAAGTGTGTCCCCGATGACAGAGCTGTGTTTCTGTGAGTGTGTATCTGATGACAGAGCTGTGTGTCTGTGAGTGTGTCCTCGATGACAGAGCTGTGTGTCTGTGAGTGTGTCAGGATGACAGAGCTGTGTGTCTGTATTTTGTCTCTGATGACAGAGCTGTGTGTCTGTGATTGTGTCTCTGATGACAGAGCTGTGTGTCTGTGATTGTGTCACTGATGACAGAGCTGTTTGACTGTGTGTGTGTCTCCGATGACAGAGCTGTTTGTCTGTGAGTGTGTATCCGATGACAAAGCTGTGTGTCTGTGAGTGTGTATCCGATGTCAGAGCTGTGTGTCTGTGAGTGCGTCCCTAATGACAGAGCTGTGTGTCTGTGAGTGTGTATCCGATGACAAAGCTGTGTGTCTGTGAGTGTGTATCCGAAGGCAGAGCTGTGTGTCTGTGAGTGTGTCTCTGATGACGAAGCTGTGTGTCTGTGAGTGTGTCCCCAATGACCGAGCTGTGTGTCTGTGACTGTGTATCCGATGGCAGAGCTGTGTGTCTGTGACTGTGTATACGATGACAGAGCTGTGTGACTGTGAGTGTGGCACTGATAGCAGAGCTGGGTGTCTGTGAGTGTGTCCCCGATGTCAGAGCTGTGTGTCTGTGAGTGTGTATCCGATGGCAGAGCTGTGTGTCTGTGAGTGTGTCCCTAATGACAGAGCTGTGTGTCTGTGTGTGTGTCCCCGATGACAGAGCTGTGTGTCTGTGAGTGTGTATCCGATGGCAGAGCTGTGTGTCTGTGATTGTGTCAGGATGCGAGAGCTGTGTGTCTGTGAGTGTGTCTCTGATGACAGAGCTGTGTGTCTGTGAGTATGTCCCTGATGACAGAGCTGTGTGTCTGTGAGTGTGTCTCTGATGACAGAGCTGTGTGTCTGTGAGTGTGTCCCTGATGACAGAGCTGTGTTTCTGTGAGTGTGTCCCGAATGACAAAGCTGTGTGTCTGTGAGTGTGTATCCGATGGCAGAGCTGTATGTCTGTGAGTGCGTCTCTGATGACAAAGCTGTGTGTCTGTGAGTATGTCCCCGATGACAGATCTGTGTGTCTGTGAGTGTGTCCCTGATGACAGAGCTGTGTGTCTGTGAGTATGTCAGGATGACAGAGCTGTGTGTCTGTGAGTGTGTCAGGATGACATAGCTGTGTGACTGTAAGTGTGTCCCCGATGACAGAGCTGTGTTTCTGTGAGTGTGTATCTGATGACAGAGCTGTGTGTCTGTGAGTGTGTCCCCGATGACAGAGCTGTGTGACTATGAGTGTGTCTCTGATTACAAAGCTGTGTGTCTGTGACTGTGTATCCGATGGCAGAGCTGTGTGTCTGTGAATGTGTCCCTAATGACAGAGCTGTGTGTCTGTGAGTGTGTATCCGATGACAAACCTGTGTGTCTGTGAGTGTGTATCCGATGTCAGAGCTGTGGGTCTGTGAAGGTGTCCCCGATTACAGAGCGTTGTGTCTGTGAGTGTGTCCCCGATGACAGAGCGGTGTCTCTGTGAGTGTGTATACGATGACAGAGCTGTGTGACTGTGAGTGTGGCACTGATGGCAGAGCTGTGTGTCTGGGAGTGTGTCCCTAATGACAAAGCTGTGTGTCTGTGAGTGTGTATCCGATGGCAGAGCTGTATGTCTGTGAGTGCGTATCTGATGACAAAGCTGTGTGTCTGTGAGTGTGTCCCCGATGACGGAGCTGTGTGTCTGTGAGTGTGTCCCTGATGACAGAGCTGTGTGCCTGTGTGTATGTCAGGATGACAGAGATGTGTGTCTGTGAGTGTGTCAGGATGACAGAGCTGTGTGTCTGTGAGTGTGTCCCCGATGACAGAGCTGGTTTTCTGTGATTGTGTATCCGATGACAGAGCTGTGTGTCTGTGAGTGTGTCCCCGATGACAGAGCTGTGTGACTATGAGTGTGTCTCTGAATACAAAGCTGTGTGTCTGTGACTGTGTATCCGATGGCAGAGCTGTGTGTCTATGAGTGTGTCCCTAATGACAGAGCTGTATGTCTGTGAGTGTGTATCCGATGACAAAGCTGTGTGTCTGTGAGTGTGTATCCGATGTCAGAGCTGTGTGTCTGTTTTTGTGTCCCTAATGACAGAGCTGTGTGTCTGTGAGTGTGTCAGGATGACAGATCTGTGTGTCTGTTATTGTGTCTCTGATGACAGAGCTGTGTGACTGTGATTGTGTCTCTGATGACAGAGCTGTGTGTCTGTGATTGTGTCGCTGATGACAGAGCAGTGTGTCTGTGAGTGTGTCTCCGATGACAGAGCTGTGTGTCTGTGAGTGTGTCCCCGATGACAGAGCTGTATCTCTGTAAGTGTGTATCCGATGACAGAGCTGTGTGTCTGTGAGTGTGTATCCGATGTCAGAGCTGTGTGTCTGTGATTGTGTCAGGATGCGAGAGCTGTGTGTCTGTGAGTGTGTTTCTGATGACAGAGCTGTGTGTCTGTGAGTATGTCCCTGATGACAGAGCTGTGTGTCTGTGAGTGTGTCTCTGATGACAGAGCTGTGTGTCTGTGATTGTGTCTCTGATGACAGAGCTGTGTGTCTGGGAGTGTGTCCCTGATGACAGAGCTGTGTGTCTGTGAGTGTGTCCCTAATGACAAAGCTGTGTGTCTGTGAGTGTGTATCCGATGGCAGAGCTGTATGTCTGTGAGTGCGTCTCTGATGACAAAGCTGTGTGTCTCTGAGTGTGTCCCCGATGGCAGAGCTGTGTGTCTGTGAGTGTGTATCCGATGGCAGAGCTGTATGTCTGTGAGTGCGTCTCTGATGACAAAGCTGTGTGTCTCTGAGTGTGTCCCCGATGACAGAGCTGTGTGTCTGTGAGTGTGTCCCTGATGACAGAGCTGTGTGCCTGTGAGTATGTCAGGATGACAGAGCTGTGTGTCTGTGAGTGTGTCAGGATGACAGAGCTGTGTGTCTGTGAGTGTGTCCCCGATGACAGAGCTGTGTTTCTGTGAGTGTTTATCCGATGACAGAGCTGTGTGTCTGTGAGTGTGTCCCCGATGACAGAGCTGTGTGATTATGAGTGTGTCTCTGATTACAAAGCTCTGTGTCTGTGAGTGTGTATCCGATGGCAGAGCTGTGTGTCTGTGTGTGTGTCCCTAATGACAGAGCTGTGTGTCTGTGAGTGTGTATCCGATGACAAAGCTGTGTGTCTGTGAGTGTGTATCCGATGTCAGAGCTGTGTGTCTGTTTTTGTGTCCCTAATGACAGAGCTGTGTGTCTGTGAGTGTGTATCCGATGACAAAGCTGTGTGTCTGTAAGGGTGTATCCGATGGCAGAGCTGTGTGTCTGTGAATGTTTCTCTGATGACAAAGCTGTGTGTCTGTGAATGTGTCCCCGATGACAGAGCTGTGTGTCTGTGAGTGTGTCCCCGATTACAGAGCTGTGTGTCTGTGAGTGTGTCCCTGTTGACAGAGCTGTGTGTCTGTGAGTGTGTCCTCGATGACAGAGCTGTGTGTCTGTGAGTGTGTCAGGATGACAGAGCTGTGTGTCTGTATTTTGTCTCTGATGACAGAGCTGTGTGTCTGTGATTGTGTCTCTGATGACAGAGCTGTGTGTCTGTGATTGTGTCACTGATGACAGAGCTGTTTGACTGTGAGTGTGTCTCCGATGACAGAGCTGTTTGTCTGTGAGTGTGTATCCGATGACAAAGCTGTGTGTCTGTGAGTATGTTCCGATCTCAGAGCTGTGTTTCTGTGAGTGTTTCCCTAATGACAGAGCTTTGTATCTGTGAGTGTGTATCCGATGACAAAGCTGTGTGTCTGTGAGTGTGTATCCGATGTCAGAGCTGTGTGTCTGTGAGTGCGTCCCTAATGACAGAGCTGTGTGTCTGTGAGTGTGTATCCGATGACAAAGCTGTGTGTCTGTGAGTGTGTATCCGAAGGCAGAGCTGTGTGTCTGTGAGTGTGTCTCTGATGACGAAGCTGTGTGTCTGTGAGTGTGTCCCCAATGACCGAGCTGTGTGTCTGTGACTGTGTATCCGATGGCAGAGCTGTGTGTCTGTGACTGTGTATACGATGACAGAGCTGTGTGACTGAGAGTGTGGCACTGATAGCAGAGCTGTGTGTCTGTGAGTGTGTCCCCGATGTCAGAGCTGTGTGTCTGTGAGTGTGTATCCGATGGCAGAGCTGTGTGTCTGTGAGTGTGTCCCTAATGACAGAGCTGTGTGTCTGTGAGTGTGTCCCCGATGACAGAGCTGTGTGTCTGTGAGTGTGTATCCGATGGCAGAGCTGTGTGTCTGTGATTGTGTCAGGATGCGAGAGCTGTGTGTCTGTGAGTGTGTCTCTGATGACAGAGCTGTGTGTCTGTGAGTATGTCCCTGATGACAGAGCTGTGTGTCTGTGAGTGTGTCTCTGATGACAGAGCTGTGTGTCTGTGAGTGTGTCTCTGATGACAGAGCTGTGTGTCTGTGAGTGTGTATCCGATGGCAGAGCTGTGTGTCTGTGAGTGTGTCCCCGATGACAGAGCTGTGTGTCTGTGAGTGTGTATCCGATGGCAGAGCTGTGTGTCTGTGATTGTGTCAGGATGCGAGAGCTGTGTGTCTGTGAGTGTGTCTCTGATGACAGAGCTGTGTGTCTGTGAGTGTGTCTCTGATGACAGAGCTGTATGTCTGTGAGTGTGTCCCTGATGACAGAGCTGTGTGTCTGTGCGTGTGTCCCTGATGACAGAGCTGTGTGTCTGTGAGTGTGTCTCTGATGACAGAGCTGTGTGTCTGTGAGTGTGTCTCTGGTGACAGAGCTGTGTGTCTGTGAGTGTGTCCCTGATGACAGAGCTGTGTGTCTGTGAGTGTGTCCCTAATGAAAAAGCTGTGTGTCTGTGAGTGTGTATCCGATGGCAGAGCTGTATGTCTGTGAGTGCGTCTCTGATGACAAAGCTGTGAGTCTTTGAGTGTGTCCCCGATGACAGAGCTGTGTGTCTGTGAGTGTGTCCCTGATGACAGAGCTGTGTGTCTGTGAGTATGTCAGGGTGACAGAGCTGTGTGTCTGTGAGTGTGTCAGGATGACAGAGCTGTGTGTCTGTGAGTGTGTCCCCGATGACAGAGCTGTGTGTCTGTGAGTGTGTATCCGATGACAGAGCTGTGTGTCTGTGAGTGTGTCCCCGATGACAGAGCTGTGTGACTATGAGTGTGTCTCTGATTACAAAGCTGTGTGTCTGTGACTGTGTATCCGATGGCAGAGCTGTGTGTCTGTGTGTGTGTCCCTAATGACAGAGCTGTGTGTCTGTGAGTGTGTATCCGATGACAAAGCTGTGTGTCTGTGAGTGTGTATCCGATGTCAGAGCTGTGTGTCTGTTTTTGTGTCCCTAATGACAGAGCTGTGTGTCTGTGAGTGTGTATCCGATGACAAAGCTGTGTGTCTGTGAGGGTGTATCCGATGGCAGAGCTGTGTGTCTGTGAATGTTTCTCTGATGACAAAGCTGTGTGTCTGTGAATGTGTCCCCGATGACAGAGCTGTGTGTCTGTGATTGTGTCCCCGATTACAGAGCTTTGTGTCTGCGATGTGTGTCCCTGATGACAGAGCTGTGTGTCTGTGAGTGTGTCAGGATGACAGAGCTGTGTGGCTGTGAGTGTGTCTCTGATGACAGAGCTGTGTGTCTGTGATTGTGTCCCTGATGAAGGAGCTGTGTGTCTGTGATTGTGTCTCTGATGACAGAGCTGTGTGTCTGTGATTGTGTCGCTGATGACAGAGCTGTGTGTCTGTGAGTGTGTCTCCGATAACAGAGCTGTGTGTCTGTGAGTGTGTATCCGATGACAAAGCTGTGTGTCTGTGAGTGTGTATCCGATGTCAGAGCTGCGTGTCTGTGAGTGTTTCCCTAATGACAGAGCTTTGTATCTGTGAGTGTGTATCCGATGACAAAGCTGTGTGTCTGTGAGTGTGTATCTGATGTCAGAGCTGTGTGTCTGTGAGTGCGTCCCTAATGACAGAGCTGTGTGTCTGTGAGTGTGTATCCGATGACAAAGCTGTGTGTCTGTGAGTGTGTATCCGAAGGCAGAGCTGTGTGTCTGTGAGTGTGAGTCTGATGACAAATCTGTGTTTCTGTGAGTGTGTCCCCAGTGACCGAGCTGTGTGTCTGTGAGTGTGTCTCTGATAACAGAGCTGTGAGTCTGTGAGTGTGTCCCTGATGACAGAGATGTGTGTCTGTGAGTGTGTCCCCGATGACAGAGCTGTATCTCTGTAAGTGTGTATCCGATGACAGAGCTGTGTGTCTGTGAGTGTGTTCCCGATGACAGAGCTGTGTGACTGTGAGTGTGTCTCTGATTACAAAGCTGTGTGTCTGTGACTGTGTATCCGATTGCAGAGCTGTGTGTCTGTGTGTGTGTCCCTAATGAGAGAGCTGTGTGTCTGTGAGTGTGTATCCGATGACAAAGCTGTGTGTCTGTGAGTGTGTATCCGATGTCAGAGCAGTGTGTCTGTGAGTGTTTCCCTAATGACAGAGCTTTGTATCTGTGAGTGTGTATCCGATGACAAAGCTGTGTGTCTGAGTGTGTATCCGATGTCAGAGCTGTGTGTCTGTGAGTGCGTCCCTAATGACAGAGCTGTGTGACTGTGTGTGTGTCTCTGATTACAAAGCTGTGTGTCTGTGACTGTGTATCCGATTGCAGAGCTGTGTGTCTGTGTGTGTGTCCCTAATGAGAGAGCTGTGTGTCTGTGAGTGTGTATCCGATGACAAAGCTGTGTGTCTGTGAGTGTGTATCCGATGTCAGAGCAGTGTGTCTGTGAGTGTTTCCCTAATGACAGAGCTTTGTATCTGTGAGTGTGTATCCGATGACAAAGCTGTGTGTCTGAGTGTGTATCCGATGGCAGAGCTGTGTGTCTGTGATTGTTTCAGGATGCGAGAGCTGTGTGTCTGTGAGTGTGTCTCTGATGACAGAGCTGTGTGTCTGTGAGTATGTCCCTGATGACAGAGCTGTGTGTCTGTGAGTGTGTCTCTGATGACAGAGCTGTGTGTCTGTGAGTGTGTCTCTGATGACAGAGCTGTGTGTCTGTGAGTGTGTCCCTGATGACAGAGCTGTGTGTCTGTGAGTGTGTCCCTAATGAAAAAGCTTTGTGTCTGTGATTGTGTATCCGATGGCAGAGCTGTATGTCTGTGAGTGCGTCTCTGATGACAAAGCTGTGTGTCTTTGAGTGTGTCCCCGATGACAGAGCTGTGTGTCTGTGAGTGTGTCCCTGATGACAGAGCTGTGTGTCTGTGAGTATGTCAGGGTGACAGAGCTGTGTGTCTGTGAGTGTGTCAGGATGACAGAGCTGTGTGTCTGTGAGTGTGTCCCCGAGGACAGAGCTGTGTGTCTGTGCGTGTGTATCCGATGACAGAGCTGTGGGTCTGTGAGTGTGTCCCCGATGACAGAGCTGTGTGACTATGAGTGTGTCTCTGATTACAAAGCTGTGTGTCTGTGAATGTGTATCCGATGGCAGAGCTGTTTGTCTGTGAGTGTGTCCCTAATGACAGAGCTGTGTGTCTGTGTGTGTGTATCCGATGACAAAGCTGTGTGTCTGTGAGTGTGTATCCGATGTCAGAGCTCTGTGTCTGTTTTTGTGTCCCTAATGACAGAGCTGTGTTTCTGTGAGTGTGTATCCGATGACAAAGCTGTGTGTCTGTGAGGGTGTATCCGATGGCAGAGCTGTGTGTCTGTGAATGTTTCTCTGATGACAAAGCTGTGTGTCTGTGAATGTGTCCCCGATGACAGAGCTGTGTGTCAGTGAGTGTGTCCCCGATTACAGAGCTGTGTGTCTGCGATGTGTGTCCCTGATGACAGAGCTGTGTGTCTGTGAGTGTGTCAGGATGACAGAGCTGTGTGGCTGTGAGTGTGTCTCTGATGACAGAGCTGTGTGTCTGTGAGTGTGTCTCTGATGACAGAGCTGTGTGTCTGTGAGTGTGTCTCTGATGACAGAGCTGTATGTCTGTGAGTGTGTCCCTGATGACAGAGCTGTGTGTCTGTGCGTGTGTCCCTGATGACAGAGCTGTGTGTCTGTGAGTGTGTCTCTGATGACAGAGCTGTGTGTCTGTGAGTGTGTCTCTGATGACAGAGCTGTGTGTCTGTGAGTGTGTCCCTGATGACAGAGCTGTGTGTCTGTGAGTGTGTCCCTAATGAAAAAGCTGTGTGTCTGTGAGTGTGTATCCGATGGCAGAGCTGTATGTCTGTGAGTGCGTCTCTGATGACAAAGCTGTGAGTCTTTGAGTGTGTCCCCGATGACAGAGCTGTGTGTCTGTGAGTGTGTCCCTGATGACAGAGCTGTGTGTCTGTGAGTATGTCAGGGTGACAGAGCTGTGTGTCTGTGAGTGTGTCAGGATGACAGAGCTGTGTGTCTGTGAGTGTGTCCCCGATGACAGAGCTGTGTGTCTGTGAGTGTGTATCCGATGACAGAGCTGTGTGTCTGTGAGTGTGTCCCCGATGACAGAGCTGTGTGACTATGAGTGTTTCTCTGATTACAAAGCTGTTTGTCTGTGACTGTGTATCCGATGGCAGAGCTGTGTGTCTGTGTGTGTGTCCCTAATGACAGAGCTGTGTGTCTGTGAGTGTGTATCCGATGACAAAGCTGTGTGTCTGTGAGTGTGTATCCGATGTCAGAGCTGTGTGTCTGTTTTTGTGTCCCTAATGACAGAGCTGTGTGTCTGTGAGTGTGTATCCGATGACAAAGCTGTGTGTCTGTGAGGGTGTATCCGATGGCAGAGCTGTGTGTCTGTGAATGTGTCCCCGATGACAGAGCTGTGTGTCTGTGATTGTGTCCCCGATTACAGAGCTTTGTGTCTGCGATGTGTGTCCCTGATGACAGAGCTGTGTGTCTGTGAGTGTGTCAGGATGACAGAGCTGTGTGGCTGTGAGTGTGTCTCTGATGACAGAGCTGTGTGTCTGTGATTGTGTCCCTGATGAAGGAGCTGTGTGTCTGTGATTGTGTCTCTGATGACAGAGCTGTGTGTCTGTGATTGTGTCGCTGATGACAGAGCTGTGTGTCTGTGAGTGTGTCTCCGATAACAGAGCTGTGTGTCTGTGAGTGTGTATCCGATGACAAAGCTGTGTGTCTGTGAGTGTGTATCCGATGTCAGAGCTGCGTGTCAGTGAGTGTTTCCCTAATGACAGAGCTTTGTATCTGTGAGTGTGTATCCGATGACAAAGCTGTGTGTCTGTGAGTGTGTATCTGATGTCAGAGCTGTGTGTCTGTGAGTGCGTCCCTAATGACAGAGCTGTGTGTCTGTGAGTGTGTATCCGATGACAAAGCTGTGTGTCTGTGAGTGTCTATCCGAAGGCAGAGCTGTGTGTCTGTGAGTGTGAGTCTGATGACAAATCTGTGTGTCTGTGAGTGTGTCCCCAGTGACCGAGCTGTGTGTCTGTGAGTGTGTCTCTGATAACAGAGCTGTGAGTCTGTGAGTGTGTCCCTGATGACAGAGATGTGTGTCTGTGAGTGTGTCCCCGATGACAGAGCTGTATCTCTGTAAGTGTGTATCCGATGACAGAGCTGTGTGTCTGTGAGTGTGTTCCCGATGACAGAGCTGTGTGACTGTGAGTGTGTCTCTGATTACAAAGCTGTGTGTCTGTGACTGTGTGTCCGATTGCAGAGCTGTGTGTCTGTGTGTGTGTCCCTAATGAGAGAGCTGTGTGTCTGTGAGTGTGTATCCGATGACAAAGCTGTGTGTCTGTGAGTGTGTATCCGATGTCAGAGCAGTGTGTCTGTGAGTGTTTCCCTAATGACAGAGCTTTGTATCTGTGAGTGTGTATCCGATGACAAAGCTGTGTGTCTGAGTGTGTATCCGATGTCAGAGCTGTGTGTCTGTGAGTGCGTCCCTAATGACAGAGCTGTGTGTCTGTGAGTGTGTATCCGATGACAATGCTGTGTGTCTGTGAGTGTGTATCCGAAGGCAGAGCTGTGTGTCTGTGAGTGTGTCTCTGATGACAAAGCTGTGTGTCTGTGAGTGTGTCCCCAGTGACCGAGCTGTGTGTCTGTGATTGTGTCTCTGATAACAGAGCTGTGAGTCTGTGAGTGTGTCCCTGATGAAAGAGATGTGTGTCTGTGAGTGTGTATCCGATGGCAGAGCTGTGTGTCTGTGAGTGTGTATCCGATGGCAGAGCTGTGTGTCTGTGATTGTTTCAGGATGCGAGAGCTGTGTGTCTGTGAGTGTGTCTCTGATGACAGAGCTGTGTGTCTGTGAGTATGTCCCTGATGACAGAGCTGTGTGTCTGTGAGTGTGTCTCTGATGACAGAGCTGTGTGTCTGTGAGTGTGTCTCTGATGACAGAGCTGTGTGTCTGTGAGTGTGTCCCTGATGACAGAGCTGTGTGTCTGTGAGTGTGTCCCTAATGACAAAGCTGTGTGTCTGTGAGTGTGTATCCGATGGCAGAGCTGTATCTCTGTAAGTGTGTATCCGATGACAGAGCTGTGTGTCTGTGAGTGTGTTCCCGATGACAGAGCTGTGTGACTGTGAGTGTGTCTCTGATTACAAAGCTGTGTGTCTGTGACTGTGTATCCGATTGCAGAGCTGTGTGTCTGTGTGTGTGTCCCTAATGAGAGAGCTGTGTGTCTGTGAGTGTGTATCCGATGACAAAGCTGTGTGTCTGTGAGTGTGTATCCGATGTCAGAGCAGTGTGTCTGTGAGTGTTTCCCTAATGACAGAGCTTTGTATCTGTGAGTGTGTATCCGATGACAAAGCTGTGTGTCTGAGTGTGTATCCGATGTCAGAGCTGTGTGTCTGTGAGTGCGTCCCTAATGACAGAGCTGTGTGTCTGTGAGTGTGTATCCGATGACAATGCTGTGTGTCTGTGAGTGTGTATCCGAAGGCAGAGCTGTGTGTCTGTGAGTGTGTCTCTGATGACAAAGCTGTGTGTCTGTGAGTGTGTCCCCAGTGACCGAGCTGTGTGTCTGTGATTGTGTCTCTGATAACAGAGCTGTGAGTCTGTGAGTGTGTCCCTGATGAAAGAGATGTGTGTCTGTGAGTGTGTATCCGATGGCAGAGCTGTGTGTCTGTGAGTGTGTATCCGATGGCAGAGCTGTGTGTCTGTGATTGTTTCAGGATGCGAGAGCTGTGTGTCTGTGAGTGTGTCTCTGATGACAGAGCTGTGTGTCTGTGAGTATGTCCCTGATGACAGAGCTGTGTGTCTGTGAGTGTGTCTCTGATGACAGAGCTGTGTGTCTGTGAGTGTGTCTCTGATGACAGAGCTGTGTGTCTGTGAGTGTGTCCCTGATGACAGAGCTGTGTGTCTGTGAGTGTGTCCCTAATGAAAAAGCTTTGTGTCTGTGATTGTGTATCCGATGGCAGAGCTGTATGTCTGTGAGTGCGTCTCTGATGACAAAGCTGTGTGTCTTTGAGTGTGTCCCCGATGACAGAGCTGTGTGTCTGTGAGTGTGTCCCTGATGACAGAGCTGTGTGTCTGTGAGTATGTCAGGGTGACAGAGCTGTGTGTCTGTGAGTGTGTCAGGATGACAGAGCTGTGTGTCTGTGAGTGTGTCCCCGATGACAGAGCTGTGTGTCTGTGCGTGTGTATCCGATGACAGAGCTGTGGGTCTGTGAGTGTGTCCCCGATGACAGAGCTGTGTGACTATGAGTGTGTCTCTGATTACAAAGCTGTGTGTCTGTGAATGTGTATCCGATGGCAGAGCTGTTTGTCTGTGAGTGTGTCCCTAATGACAGAGCTGTGTGTCTGTGTGTGTGTATCCGATGACAAAGCTGTGTGTCTGTGAGTGTGTATCCGATGTCAGAGCTCTGTGTCTGTTTTTGTGTCCCTAATGACAGAGCTGTGTTTCTGTGAGTGTGTATCCGATGACAAAGCTGTGTGTCTGTGAGGGTGTATCCGATGGCAGAGCTGTGTGTCTGTGAATGTTTCTCTGATGACAAAGCTGTGTGTCTGTGAATGTGTCCCCGATGACAGAGCTGTGTGTCAGTGAGTGTGTCCCCGATTACAGAGCTGTGTGTCTGCGATGTGTGTCCCTGATGACAGAGCTGTGTGTCTGTGAGTGTGTCAGGATGACAGAGCTGTGTGGCTGTGAGTGTGTCTCTGATGACAGAGCTGTGTGTCTGTGATTGTGTCTCTGATGAAGGAGCTGTGTGTCTGTGATTGTGTCTCTGATGACAGAGCTGTGTGTCTGTGATTGTGTCGCTGATGACAGAGCTGTGTGTCTGTGAGTGTGTCTCCGATGACAGAGCTGTGTGTCTGTGAGTGTGTATCCGATGACAAAGCTGTGTGTCTGTGAGTGTGTATCCGATGTCAGAGCTGCGTGTCTGTGAGTGTTTCCCTAATGACAGAGCTTTGTATCTGTGAGTGTGTATCCGATGACAAAGCTGTGTGTCTGTGAGTGTGTATCCGATGTCAGAGCTGTGTGTCTGTGAGTGCGTCCCTAATGACAGAGCTGTGTGTCTGTGAGTGTGTATCCGATGACAAAGCTGTGTGTCTGTGAGTGTGTATCCGAAGGCAGAGCTGTGTGTCTGTGAGTGTGAGTCTGATGACAAATCTGTGTGTCTGTGAGTGTGTCCCCAGTGACCGAGCTGTGTGTCTGTGAGTGTGTCTCCGATAACAGAGCTGTGAGTCTGTGAGTGTGTCCCTGATGACAGAGATGTGTGTCTGTGAGTGTGTCCCCGATGACAGAGCTGTATCTCTGTAAGTGTGTATCCGATGACAGAGCTGTGTGTCTGTGAGTGTGTTCCCGATGACAGAGCTGTGTGACTGTGAGTGTGTCTCTGATTACAAAGCTGTGTGTCTGTGACTGTGTATCCGATTGCAGAGCTGTGTGTCTGTGTGTGTGTCCCTAATGAGAGAGCTGTGCGTCTGTGTGTGTGTCCCTAATGACAGAGCTGTGTGTCTGTGAGTGTGTATCCGATGACAAAGCTGTGTGTCTGTGAGTGTGTATCCGAAGTCAGAGCAGTGTGTCTGTGAGTGTTTCCCGAATGACAGAGCTGTGTGTCTGTGAGAGTGTATCCGATGACAAAGCTGTGTGTCTGTGAGTGTGTATCCGAAGGCAGAGCTGTGTGTCTGTGAGTGAGTCTCTGATGACAAAGCTGTGTTTCTGTGAGTGTGTCCCCAGTGACCGAGCTGTGTGTCTGTGAGTGTGTCTCTGATAACAGAGCTGTGAGTCTGTGAGTGTGTCCCCGATGACAGAGCTGTATCTCTGTAAGTGTGTCTCCGATGACAGAGCTGTGTGTCTGTGAGTGTTTCTCCGATGTCAGAGCTGTGTGACTGTGAGTGTGTCCCCGATGTCAGAGCTGTGTGTCTGTGAGTTTGTCCCTGATGACCGAGCTGTTTGTCTGTGAGTGTGTCTCCGTTGACAGAGCTGTTTGTCTGTGAGTGTGCCCCGATATCAGAGCTGTGGGTCTGTGTAGGTGACCCCGATTACAGAGCGTTGTGTCTGTGAGTGTGTCCCCGATGACAGAGCGGTGTCTCTGTGAGTGTGTATACGATGACAGAGCTGTGTGACTGTGAGTGTGGCACTGATAGCAGAGCTGTGTGTCTGTGAGTGTGTCCCCGATGTCAGAGCTGTGTGTCTGTGAGTGTGTATCCGATGGCAGAGCTGTGTGTCTGTGAGTGTGTCCTTAATGACAGAGCTGTGTGTCTGTGAGTGTGTATCCGATGACAAAGCTGTGTGTCTGTGAGTGTGTATCCGATGTCAGAGCTGTGTGTCTGTTTTTGTGTCCCTAATGACAGAGCTGTGTGTCTGTGAGTGTGTATCCGATGACAGAGCTGCGTGTCTGTGAGTGTTTCCCTAATGACAGAGCTTTGTATCTGTGAGTGTGTATCCGATGACAAAGCTGTGTGTCTGTGAGTGTGTATCTGATGTCAGAGCTGTGAGTCTGTGAGTGCGTCCCTAATGACAGAGCTGTGTGTCTGTGAGTGTGTATCCGATGACAAAGCTGTGTGTCTGAGTGTGTATCCGATGTCAGAGCTGTGTGTCTGTGAGTGCGTCCCTAATGACAGAGCTGTGTGTCTGTGAGTTTGTATCCGATGACAATGCTGTGTGTCTGTGAGTGTGTATCCGAAGGCAGAGCTGTGTGTCTGTGAGTGTGTCTCTGATGACAAAGCTGTGTGTCTGTGAGTGTGTCCCCAGTGACCGAGCTGTGTGTCTGTGATTGTGTCTCTGATAACAGAGCTGTGAGTCTGTGAGTGTGTCCCTGATGAAAGAGATGTGTGTCTGTGAGTGTGTATCCGATGGCAGAGCTGTGTGTCTGTGAGTGTGTATCCGATGGCAGAGCTGTGTGTCTGTGAGTGTGTCAGGATGACAGAGCTGTGTGTCTGTGATTGTGTCTCTGATGACAGAGCTGTGTGTCTGTGATTGTGTCTCTGATGACAGAGCTGTGTGTCTGTGATTGTGTCGCTGATGACAGAGCTGTATCTCTGTAAGTGTGTATCCGATGACAGAGCTGTGTGTCTGTGAGTGTGTCCCTAATGACAGAGCTTTGTGTCTGTGACTGTGTCCCCGATGACAGAGCTGTGTGTCTGTGAGTGTGTATCCGATGTCAGAGCTGTGTGTCTGTGATTGTGTCAGGATGCGAGAGCTGTGTGTCTGTGAGTGTGTTTCTGATGACAGAGCTGTGTGTCTGTGAGTATGTCCCTGATGACAGAGATGTGTGTCTGTGAGTGTGTCTCTGATGACAGAGCTGTGTGTCTGTGATTGTGTCTCTGATGACAGAGCTGTGTGTCTGTGAGTGTGTCCCTGATGACAGAGCTGTGTGTCTGTGAGTGTGTCCCTAATGACAAAGCTGTGTGTCTGTGAGTGTGTATCCGATGGCAGAGCTTTATGTCTGTGAGTGCGTCTCTGATGACAAAGCTGTGTGCCTCTGAGTGTGTCCCCGATGACAGAGCTGTGTGTCTGTGAGTGTGTCCCTGATGACAGAGCTGTGTGCCTGTGAGTATGTCAGGATGACAGAGCTATGTGTCTGTGAGTGTGTCAGGATGACAGAGCTGTGTGTCTGTGAGTGTGTCCCCGATGACAGAGCTGTGTTTCTGTGAGTGTTTATCCGATGACAGAGCTGTGTGTCTGTGAGTGTGTCCCCGATGACAGAGCTGTGTGACTATGAGTGTGTCTCTGATTACAAAGCTCTGTGTCTGTGAGTGTGTATCCGATGTCAGAGCTGTGTGTCTGTGTGTGTGTCCCTAATGACAGAGCTGTGTGTCTGTGAGTGTGTATCCGATGACAAAGCTGTGTGTCTGTGAGTGTGTATCCGATGTCAGAGCTGTGTGTCTGTTTTTGTGTCCCTAATGACAGAGCTGTGTTTCTGTGAGTGTGTATCCGATGACAAAGCTGTGTGTCTGTGAGGGTGTATCCGATGGCAGAGCTGTGTGTCTGTGAATGTTTCTCTGATGACAAAGCTGTGTGTCTGTGAATGTGTCCCCGATGACAGAGCTGTGTGTCTGTGAGTGTGTCCCCGATTACAGAGCTGTGTGTCTGAGTGTGTCCCTGTTGACAGAGCTGTTTGTCTGTGAGTGTGTCCTCGATGACAGAGCTGTGTGTCTGTGAGTGTGTCAGGATGACAGAGCTGTGTGTCTGTATTGTGTCTCTGATGACAGAGCTGTGTGTCTGTGATTGTGTCTCTGATGACAGAGCTGTGTGTCTGTGATTGTGTCACTGATGACAGAGCTGTTTGACTGTGAGTGTGTCTCCGATGACAGAGCTGTTTGTCTGTGAGTGTGTATCCGATGACAAAGCTGTGTGTCTGTGAGTATGTATCCGATCTCAGAGCTGTGTTTCTGTGAGTGTTTCCCTAATGACAGAGCTTTGTATCTGTGAGTGTGTATCCGATGACAAAGCTGTGTGTCTGTGAGTGTGTATCCGATGTCAGAGCTGTGTGTCTGTGAGTGCGTCCCTAATGACAGAGCTGTGTGTCTGTGAGTGTGTATCCGATGACAAAGCTGTGTGTCTGTGAGTGTGTATCCGAAGGCAGAGCTGTGTGTCTGTGAGTGTGTCTCTGATGACGAAGCTGTGTGTGTGTGAGTGTGTCCCCAATTACCGAGCTGTGTGTCTGTGACTGTGTATCCGATGGCAGAGCTGTGTGTCTGTGACTGTGTATACGATGACAGAGCTGTGTGACTGTGAGTGTGGCACTGATAGCAGAGCTGTGTGTCTGTGAGTGTGTCCCCGATGTCAGAGCTGTGTGTCTGTGAGTGTGTATCCGATGGCAGAGCTGTGTGTCTGTGAGTGTGTCCCCGATGACAGAGCTGTGTGTCTGTGAGTGTGTATCCGATGGCAGAGCTGTGTGTCTGTGATTGTGTCAGGATGCGAGAGCTGTGTGTCTGTGAGTGTGTCTCTGATGACAGAGCTGTGTGTCTGTGAGTATGTCCCTGATGACAGAGCTGTGTGTCTGTGAGTGTGTCTCTGATGACAGAGCTGTGTGTCTGTGAGTGTGTCCCTGATGACAGAGCTGTGTTTCTGTGAGTGTGTCCCGAATGACAAAGCTGTGTGTCTGTGAGTGTGTATCCGATGGCAGAGCTGTATGTCTGTGAGTGCGTCTCTGATGACAAAGCTGTGTGTCTGTGAGTATGTCCCCGATGACAGATCTGTGTGTCTGTGAGTGTGTCCCTGATGACAGAGCTGTGTGTCTGTGAGTATGTCAGGATGACAGAGCTGTGTGTCTGTGAGTGTGTCAGGATGACAGAGCTGTGTGTCTGTAAGTGTGTCCCCGATGACAGAGCTGTGTTTCTGTGAGTGTGTATCCGATGACAGAGCTGTGTGTCTGTGAGTGTGTCCCCGATGACAGAGCTGTGTGACTATGAGTGTGTCTCTGATTACAAAGCTGTGTGTCTGTGACTGTGTATCCGATGGCGGAGCTGTGTGTCTGTGAGTGTGTCCCTAATGACAGAGCTGTGTGTCTGTGAGTGTGTATCCGATGACAAAGCTGTGTGTCTGTGAGGGTGTATCCGCTGGCAGAGCTGTGTGTCTGTGAATGTTTCTCTGATGACACAGCTGTGTGTCTGTGAATGTGTCCCCGATGACAGAGCTGTGTGTCTGTGAGTGTGTCCCCGATTACAGAGCTGTGTGTCTGTGAGTGTGTCCCTGATGACAGAGCTGTGTGTCTGTGAGTGTTTCAGGATGACAGAGCTGTGTGTCTGTGAGTGTGTCTCTGATGACACAGCTGTGTGTCTGTGATTGTGTCTCTGATGACAGAGCTGTGTGTCTGTGATTGTGTCGCTGATGACAGAGCTGTGTGTCTGTGAGTGTTTCTCCTATGACAGAGCTGTGTGTCTGTGAGTGTGTCCCTGATGACAGAGCTGTGTGTCTGTGAGTGTTTCCCTAATGTCAAAGCTGTGTGTCTGTGAGTGTGTATCCGATGGCAGAGCTGTGTGTCTGTGAGTCTGTCTCTGATGACAAAGTTGTGTGTCTGTGAGTGTGTCCCCAATGACAGGGCTGTGTGTCTGTGAGTGTGTCCCTGATGACAGAGCTGTGTGTCTGTGAGTATGTCAGGATGACAGAGCTGTGTGTCTGTGAGTGTGTCAGGATGAAAGAGCTGTGTGTCTGTGAGTGTCTCCCCGATGACAGGGCTGTGTGTCTGTGAGTGTGTATCCGATGACTGAGCTGTGTGTCTTTGAGTGTGTCAGGATGACAGAGCTGTGTGTCTGTGAGTGTGTCCCCGATGACAGAGCTGTCTGACTGTGAGTTTGTCTCTGATTACAAAGCTGTGTGTTTGTGAGAATGTATCCGATGGCAGAGCTGTCTGTCTGTGATTGTGTCCCTAATGACAGAGCTGTGTGTCTGTGAGTGTGTATCCGATGAAAAAGCTGTGTGTCTGTGAGAGTGTATCCGATGTCAGAACTGTGTGTCTGTGAGTGTGTCCCTATAGGCAGAGTTGTGTGTCTTTGAGTGTGTATCCGATGACAAAGCTGTGTGTCTGTGAGTGTGTATCCGATGACAAAGCTGTGTGTCTGTGTGTGTGTATCCGATGTCAGAGCTGTGTGTCTGTGAGTGTGTCCCTAATGACAGAGCTGTGTGTCTGTGAGTGTGTATCCGATGACAAAGCTGTATGTCTTTGATTCTCTATCCGATGACAGAGCTGTGTGTCTGTGAGTGTGTCTCTGATGACAAAGCTGTGTGCCTGTGAGTATGTCCCCGATGACAGAGCTGTGTGTCTGTGAGTGTGTCTCTGATGACAGAGCTGTGTGTCTGTGAGTGTGTCCCCGATGACAGAGCTCTGTGTCTGTGAGTGTGTCTCTGATGACAGAGATGTGTGTCTGTGAGTGTGTCTCTGATGACAGAGCTGTGTGTCTGTGAGTATGTCAGGATGACAGAGCTGTCTGTCTGTGTGTGTCCCCGATGACAGAGCTGTGTGACTGTGAGTGTGTCTCTGATGACAAATCTGCGTGTCTGTGAGTGTGCATCCGATGGCAGAGCTTTGTGTCTGTGATTGTTTCAGGATGACATTGCTGAGTGTGTGTGAGTGTGTCCCTTATGACAGAGATGTGAGTCTGTGAGTGTGTCCCTGATGACAGAGATGTGTGTCTGTGAGTGTGTCCCCGATGACAGAGCTGTGTGTCTGTGAGTTTTTCTCCGATGTCAGAGCTGTTTGTCTGTGAGTGTGTCCCCGATGTCAGAGCTGTGGGTCTGTGAGGGTGTCCCCGATTACAGAGCTGTGTGTCTGTGAGTTTGTCCCCGATGACAGAGCTGTGTGTCTGTGAGTGTGTCCCCGATGACAGAGCTGTGTGTCTGTGACTGTGTCCTTCATTACAGTGCTGTGTGTCTGTGAGTATATCAGGATGACAGAGCTGTGTGTCTCTGAGTGTGTCCCCAATGGCAGAGCTGTGTGTCTGTTGGTATGTCCCCGAAGTCAGAAATGTGTGTCTGTGAGGGTGTCCCCGAAGACAGTGCTGTGTGTCTGTGAGGATGTCCTCGATGGCATAGCTGTGTGTCTGTGACTATGTCCACGATGGGAGAGCTGTGTGTCTGTGAGTGTGACCCTGATCATAGAGCTGTGTGTCTGTGAGTGTGACCCTGATGACAGAGCTGTGTGTCTGTGAGTGTGAACCTGATGATAGAGCTGTGTGTCTGTGAGTGTGTCAGGATGACAGAGCTGTGTGTCTGTGAGTGTGTGCCTGATGACAGAGCTGTGTGGCTGTGTGTGTGATCCTGAAGACAGAGCTGTGTGTCTGTGAATGTGTGCCTGATGACAGAGCTGTGTGTCTGTGTGTGTGAACCTGATGACAGAGCTGTGTGTCTGTCAGTGTGACCTTGATGATAGAGTTATGTGTCTGTGAGTGTGTCTGCGATAGCAGAGCTGTGATTCTGTGAGTGTGTCCCTGATGACAGAGCTGTGTGTCTGTGAGTGTGTCTCTTGTCATAGCTGTGTGCCTGTGAGTGTGTCTGGATGACAGAGCTGTGTGTCTGTGAGTATGACCCTGATGACAGAGTTGTGTGTCTGAGAGTGTGTCCCCGATGACAGAGCTTTGTGTCAGTGAGTGTGTCCCTGATGTCAGAGCTATGTGCCTGTGAGTGTGTCTGGATGACAAAGCTGTGTGTCTGTGAGTGTGTCCCCGATGACAGAGCTGTGTGTCTGTGAGTGTGTCCGCGATGACAGAGCTGTATGGCTGTGATTGTTTCCTTGATTACAGTGCTGTGTGTCTGTGAGTGTGTCCTCGATGACAGAGTTGTGTGTCTTTGAGTATGTCCCTGATGACAGAGGTGTGTGTCTGTGATTGTGTCCCCGATGACAGAGCTCTATGTCTGTGATTGTGTCCTTGATTACATTGCTGTGTGACTGTACGTGTGTCCCTGATGACAGAGCTGTGTGTCTTTGAGTGTGTCCCCGATGACAGAGCTGTGTGTCTGTGAGTGTGTTATCCTTGACAGAGCTGTGTGTCTGTGTGTGTGTTATCGTTGACAGAGCTGTGTGTCTGTGAGTGTGTCCCCGATGCCAGAGCTGTGTGTCTGTGAGTGTGTTATCGTTGACAGAGCTGTGTGTCTGTGAATGTGTGCCTGATGACAGAGCTGTGTGTCTGTGTGTGTGAACCTGATGACAGAGCTGTGTGTCTGTCAGTATGACCTTGATGACAGAGTTATGTGTCTGTGAGTGTATCTGCAATAGCAGAGCTGTGATTCTGTGAGTGTGTCCCTGATGACAGAGCTGTGTGTCTGTGAGTGTGTCTCTTGTCATAGCTGTGTGCCTGTGAGTGTGTCTGGATGACAGAGCTGTGTGTCTGTGAGTGTGACCCTGATGACAGAGCTGTGTGTCTGAGAGTGTGTCCCCGATGACAGAGCTTTGTGTCAGTGAGTGTGTCTCTTGTCAGAGCTGTGTGCCTGTGAGTGTGTCTGGATGACAAAGCTGTGTGTCTGTGAGTGTGTCCCCGATGTCAGAGCTATGTGTCTGTGAGTGTGTCCCCGATGACAGAGCTGTGTGTCTGTGAGTGTGCCCCGATGACAGAGTTGTGTGTCTGTGAGTGTGTCAGGATGACAGAGCTGTGTGTCTGTGAGTGTGTCCCCGATGACAGAGCTGTGTGTCTGTGAGTGTGTCCGCGATGACAGAGCTGTATGGCTGTGATTGTGTCCTTGATTACAGTGCTGTGTGTCTGTGAGTGTGTCCTCGATGACAGAGCTGTGTGTCTTTGAGTATGTCCCTGATGACAGAGGTGTGTGTCTGTGAGTGTGTCCCCGATGACAGAGCTCTATGTCTGTGATTGTGTCCTTGATTACATTGCTGTGTGACTGTGAGTGTGTCCCTGATGACAGAGCTGTGTGTCTTTGAGTGTGTCCCCGATGACAGAGCTGTGTGTCTGTGAGTGTGTCCTTTATTACAGTGCTGTGTGTCTGTGAGTATGTCAGGATGACAGAGCTGTGTGTCTCTGAGTGTGTCCCCAATGGCAGAGCTGTGTGTCTGTTGGTGTGTCCCCGAAGTCAGAAATGTGTGTCTGTGAGGGTGTCCCCGAAGACAGTGCTGTGTGTCTGTGAGGATGTCCTCGATGGCATAACTGTGTGTCTGTGACTATGTCCACGATGGGAGAGCTGTGTGTCTGTGAGTGTGACCCTGATCATAGAGCTGTGTGTCTGTGAGTGTGACCCTGATGACAGAGCTGTGTGTCTGTGAGTGTGAACCTGATGATAGAGCTGTGTGTCTGTGAGTGTGTCAGGATGACAGAGCTGTGTGTCTGTGAGTGTGTGCCTGATGACAGAGCTGTATGTCTGTGTGTGTGATCCTGAAGACAGATCTGTGTGTCTGTGAATGTGTGCCTGATGACAGAGCTGTGTGTCTGTGTGTGTGAACCTGATGACAGAGCTGTGTGTCTGTCAGTTTGACCTTGATGATAGAGTTATGTGTCTGTGAGTGTGTCTGCGATAGCAAAGCTGTGATTCTGTGAGTGTGTCCCTGATGACAGAGCTGTGTGTCTGTGAGTGTGTCTCTTGTCATAGCTGTGTGCCTGTGAGTGTGTCTGGATGACAGAGCTGTGTGTCTGTGAGTGTGACCCTGATGACAGAGTTGTGTGTCTGAGAGTCTGTCCCCGATGACAGAGCTTTGTGTCAGTGAGTGTGTCCCTGATGTCAGAGCTATGTGCTTGTGAGTGTGTCTGGATGACAAAGCTGTGTGTCTGTGAGTGTGTCCCCGATGACAGAGCTGTGTGTCTGTGAGTGTGTCCGCGATGACAGAGCTGTATGGCTGTGATTGTTTCCTTGATTACAGTGCTGTGTGTCTGTGAGTGTGTCCTCGATGACAGAGTTGTGTGTCTTTGAGTATGTCCCTGATGACAGAGGTGTGTGTCTGTGATTGTGTCCCCGATGACAGAGCTCTATGTCTGTGATTGTGTCCTTGATTACATTGCTGTGTGACTGTACGTGTGTCCCTGATGACAGAGCTGTGTGTCTTTGAGTGTGTCCCCGATGACAGAGCTGTGTGTCTGTGAGTGTGTTATCCTTGACAGAGCTGTGTGTCTGTGAGTGTGTTATCGTTGACAGAGCTGTGTGTCTGTGAGTGTGTCCCCGATGTCAGAGCTGTGTGTCTGTGAGTGTGTTATCGTTGACAGAGCTGTGTGTCTGTGAATGTGTGCCTGATGACAGAGCTGTGTGTCTGTGTGTGTGAACCTGATGACAGAGCTGTGTGTCTGTCAGTATGACCTTGATGACAGAGTTATGTGTCTGTGAGTGTATCTGCAATAGCAGAGCTGTGATTCTGTGAGTGTGTCCCTGATGACAGAGCTGTGTGTCTGTGAGTGTGTCTCTTGTCATAGCTGTGTGCCTGTGAGTGTGTCTGGATGACAGAGCTGTGTGTCTGTGAGTGTGACCCTGATGACAGAGCTGTGTGTCTGAGAGTGTGTCCCCGATGACAGAGCTTTGTGTCAGTGAGTGTGTCTCTTGTCAGAGCTGTGTGCCTGTGAGTGTGTCTGGATGACAAAGCTGTGTGTGTGTGAGTGTGTCCCTGATGTCAGAGCTATGTGTCTGTGAGTGTGTCCCCGATGACAGAGCTGTGTGTCTGTGAGTGTGTCCCCGATGACAGAGTTGTGTGTCTGTGAGTGTGTCAGGATGACAGAGCTGTGTGTCTGTGAGTGTGTCCCCGATGACAGAGCTGTGTGTCTGTGAGTGTGTCCGCGATGACAGAGCTGTATGGCTGTGATTGTGTCCTTGATTACATTGCTGTGTGACTGTACGTGTGTCCCTGATGACAGAGCTGTGTGTCTTTGAGTGTGTCCCCGATGACAGAGCTGTGTGTCTGTGAGTGTGTTATCCTTGACAGAGCTGTGTGTCTGTGTGTGTGTTATCGTTGACAGAGCTGTGTGTCTGTGAGTGTGTCCCCGATGTCAGAGCTGTGTGTCTGTGAGTGTGTTATCGTTGACAGAGCTGTGTGTCTGTGAATGTGTGCCTGATGACAGAGCTGTGTGTCTGTGTGTGTGAACCTGATGACAGAGCTGTGTGTCTGTCAGTATGACCTTGATGACAGAGTTATGTGTCTGTGAGTGTATCTGCAATAGCAGAGCTGTGATTCTGTGAGTGTGTCCCTGATGACAGAGCTGTGTGTCTGTGAGTGTGTCTCTTGTCATAGCTGTGTGCCTGTGAGTGTGTCTGGATGACAGAGCTGTGTGTCTGTGAGTGTGACCCTGATGACAGAGCTGTGTGTCTAAGAGTGTGTCCCCGATGACAGAGCTTTGTGTCAGTGAGTGTGTCTCTTGTCAGAGCTGTGTGCCTGTGAGTGTGTCTGGATGACAAAGCTGTGTGTGTGTGAGTGTGTCCCTGATGTCAGAGCTATGTGTCTGTGAGTGTGTCCCCGATGACAGAGCTGTGTGTCTGTGAGTGTGTCCCCGATGACAGAGTTGTGTGTCTGTGAGTGTGTCAGGATGACAGAGCTGTGTGTCTGTGAGTGTGTCCCCGATGACAGAGCTGTGTGTCTGTGAGTGTGTCCGCGATGACAGAGCTGTATGGCTGTGATTGTGTCCTTGATTACATTGCTGTGTGACTGTACGTGTGTCCCTGATGACAGAGCTGTGTGTCTTTGAGTGTGTCCCCGATGACAGAGCTGTGTGTCTGTGAGTGTGTTATCCTTGACAGAGCTGTGTGTCTGTGTGTGTGTTATCGTTGACAGAGCTGTGTGTCTGTGAGTGTGTCCCCGATGTCAGAGCTGTGTGTCTGTGAGTGTGTTATCGTTGACAGAGCTGTGTGTCTGTGAATGTGTGCCTGATGACAGAGCTGTGTGTCTGTGTGTGTGAACCTGATGACAGAGCTGTGTGTCTGTCAGTATGACCTTGATGACAGAGTTATGTGTCTGTGAGTGTATCTGCAATAGCAGAGCTGTGATTCTGTGAGTGTGTCCCTGATGACAGAGCTGTGTGTCTGTGAGTGTGTCTCTTGTCATAGCTGTGTGCCTGTGAGTGTGTCTGAATGACAGAGCTGTGTGTCTGTGAGTGTGACCCTGATGACAGAGCTGTGTGTCTAAGAGTGTGTCCCCGATGACAGAGCTTTGTGTCAGTGAGTGTGTCTCTTGTCAGAGCTGTGTGCCTGTGAGTGTGTCTGGATGACAAAGCTGTGTGTCTGTGAGTGTGTCCCCAATGTCAGAGCTATGTGTCTGTGAGTGTGTCCCCGATGACAGAGCTGTGTGTCTGTGAGTGTGTCCCCGATGACAGAGTTGTGTGTCTGTGAGTGTGTCAGGATGACAGAGCTGTGTGTCTGTGAGTGTGTCCCCGATGACAGAGCTGTGTGTCTGTGAGTGTGTCCGCGATGACAGAGCTGTGTGTCTTTGAGTATGTCCCTGATGACAGAGGTGTGTGTCTGTGAGTGTGTCCCCGATGACAGAGCTCTATGTCTGTGATTGTGTCCTTGATTACATTGCTGTGTGACTGTGAGTGTGTCCCTGATGACAGAGCTGTGTGTCTTTGAGTGTGTCCCCGATGACAGAGCTGTGTGTCTGTGAGTGTGTTATCCTTGACAGAGCTGTGTGTCTGTGAGTGTGTTATCGTTGACAGAGCTGTGTGTCTGTGAGTGTGTCCCCGATGTCAGAGCTGTGTGTCTGTGAGTGTGTTATCGTTGACAGAGCTGTGTGTCTGTGAATGTGTGCCTGATATCAGAGCTGTGTGTCTGTGAGTGTGTCCCCGATGTCAGAGCTGTGTGTCTGTGAGTGTGTTATCATTGACAGAGCTGTGTGTCTGTGAATGTGTGCCTGATATCAGAGCTGTTTGTCTGTGAGTGTGTCTCCGTTGACAGAGCAGTTTGTCTGTGAGTGTGCCCCGATATCAGAGCTGTGTGTCTGTGAATGTGTCCCCGATTTCAGAGCTGTGTGTCTGTGAGTGTGTCCCCGATGTCAGAGCTGTGTGTCTGTGAATGTGTCCCCGATATCAGAGCTGTGTGTCTGTGAGTGTTTCCCTGATGACAGAGCTGTGTGTCTGTGAGTGTGTCCCTGATGACAGAGCTGTGTGTCTGTGAGTGTGTCCCCAATGTCAGAGCTGTGTGTCTGTGAGTGTGTCTCCGATGACAAAGCTGTCTGTGAGTGTTTCCCCGATGACAGAACTGTGGTCTGTGAGTGTGTCCTTGATGACAGAGCTGTGTGTCTGTGAGTGTGACCCCAATGGGAGAGCTTTGTGTCTGTGAGTGTGTCCCCGATGACAGAGCTGTGTGTCTGTGTGTTTGTCCCCGATGACAGATCTGTGTGTCTGTGAGTGTGTCCCTGATGACAGAGCTGTGAGTCTGTGAGTGTGTCGCTGATGACAGAGCTGTGTGTCTGTGAGTGTGACCCTGATGACAGAGCTGTGTGTCTGTGAGTGTGTCGCTGATGACAGAGCTGTGTGTCTGTGAGTGTGACCCTGATGACAGAGCTGTGTGTCTGTGAGTGTGTTCCTGATGACAGAGCTGTGTGTCTGTGAGTGAGTCGCTGATGACAGAGCTGTGTGTCTGTGGGTGTGTCCCCGATGACAGGTTGTGGGTCTATGTGGGTGTCCTTGATGTTCACTGTGGATTGTGCTGAGGTGGGTGGGTTGGAGTACCAGTCAATCTTCTGGTGCTGCTGATGCCATGTCCCTTCTCCTTCTAGCAGCTGGAGCCCGTGGTTCTGGGTGGGGGCTGCTGAGTATGCCTTATGGTCCAGCAGTGCATCTTTCATGTGGCATACAAAGATGCCAATGCGTCGGTGCTGGAGGGACTCAACGCTGAGTGTGTAGGGCAGCATTTCACACACGGACAGGAGCTGATTCCTGGTGGTGATCTGGCCTCACTGTTTTCCTGCTGGCACTGGGAGTGGAGAGAGGGAAGAATGAGTGAGTGCCTGCGCTTTGTTGTATAGAACACAGAGCCTGACCCTCAGCTTACAACTGGCAGGGATTGAGCTTCCTCACCCCCCACCCCCCCACCCTCACCCCACACCCCCCGGCTGTTGGGGCAGGCACAATCACAGTCTTCCCTTGCCAACCTGGCAACCCACTGCTCATATTGTGTGAGGGGCCGGATTTCAGGCATATCCCCCCCTGTCGTCTCCCTTTCATGCTGGTTGTGCCACATGAAAGATGCACCGCTGGTCCATAAGGCATATTCAGCAGCTCCCACCCAGACCCACGGGCTCCAGCTGCTAGAAGGACAAGGGACGTGGCATCAGCAGCACCAGAAGATTGCCTGGTACTCCAACCCACCCACCTCAGCCCACCCCACAGTGGCCTTCAGTGTGGTTGATTCGGCAAACCACGGTTACCTCCTGACCAGCAGACCATATGGACTGCAGTGGGACAATGAGGTGGCTCCCCAGCTCCCTGTGAAGGGCTTCTAGGGGTGAGAGGCACAAAGCCTGGCTGTGCCAATGATGCCCACATCGCATGAGCCATTCCGAGACTGGTGAGCTGAGTGTGGAGGGTAGAGGGTTCACTTACCCTGCTGGCACAGGTTAGGTCGTTCATTCATTCCCAGCACTGCTGGGTGATGCTCCTCTGCTCGCCAGTGGCACTGACCACACTGGCGACCTCCTGGTGAAGCAGCTGGGCCTCCTCCTCATGTCCCTGAGAGAGAGGATGTCCCTCTTGTCTTCCAGGGCCTGGAGGAGGGAGTCCAGGGAGACGCCACTTCACCTTGAGGTCAGTGCCTGCCGGAAGACCTGGTGGTGTTGCAGACGCCTTGAGCAACGTACAGATGGATTAAATATGGCGCGCAGACATGACAGTGGGAGGTGTGACTTCCTGTGTGGACCTGCTACACGATTCAGCATCAAACCCCCGGCTGCGTAATTAATGACCTGAAGACTGGGCGATTGGGCGGGTTTATCCACTACACTCCTCGGTGGGGGGGCCCTTCCTACTTCCTACCCCTGTCACTGGGCTAAGGCCTAGAGTGGTAAATCCCAGCCAGAGGCAGGGGAAGCAAATGGGTAACAAGATGGCAGCTGGAGTATAATGTGTGGGCGTGGGAGATTATTCACTTTGGCCGTGAAAATAGGAAGGCCGAGTATTTTTGAAACAGTGTGAAACCTGGTAAACGTTGATGTTCACAGGCCCTTGGATGTGTCCATACAGGGGACACAGAGTGGTGAATTTAATAGCCCCCTTCTGGCCTATTAGAAGGCAGCGGGGGGGGCTGGGGTTTGTAAAATACAATGGGTGGCCTGTCCATCACCTTCCCACCACCCTAAACTGTCTCCCATGTTAAAGCAGGAGGGTAAAGTGTCAGGCAGCCCACCCTCCATTAGGCCTATTAAGGCCCTTCAGTAATGTGCTCATTCCACCCATCCACCACAATCTTTTGTCCAGCTTTCACCGCTGGTGGGCAGGAAGGGTGCCCCCAGTGCCCATCGACAGCCCACCTCCCGAAGATCATGCCCCTTTTACCCCCTCCCCCCACCCCCGTAAACGTTCCTGATTTCTCCCCAGCCGCTGTGCACTTTTCGCTGCCTAGTTATTTTCCAACGGGTCCAATAGCTGCTTTAGGTGCCTCTCTCCTTCTCTACCTGGGTTGCAGCTTCTTCAAGATGGTTCAGGATGGGTGTCTGAGGTGGGGGTTGGGGGGGGGGTGGTGGTGTTGCGGGGAGGAGTGCTGCTTCTTGTCCTTTCAGTGCTGGTTGCAGATAATGCAAGATGACCACTGTGATCAGGTGACCTGCACACTGCTGCTGAGAGACGTTTCATACAAGGGAAGTGGTCAGCCCATTACAGCTGTCGGAAGTCTCCTTGCCACCTGCCCTGCCCAGTGGCTTATCGGTTAACGTCTTTGTGTTTGGAGGTAAAGATGTCAAGTCTGTTTACTGTTTGGGACACACATTGTTTGGGATCTTCCAGCCCCACCCACCAGTGGGATCTCCCAGTCCTTTGGCTGGCTCACCACACCCACCATGGTGGGGTGGGGGGTGGTCACTACCACTTCAGGGCTGGAAACACCAAGCCAATTCCCATAGGCTGTCTCCTCTTCGTCGGCGTTCCAGCCCGAATCCACATGGAGAAAGTCAGGTGACCCTTGGGGTCCATTTTGAAAACAGTCTTTCAACTCAGTCCCACGTAATCCACGAAACAGCTTTTTTATGTAACGTCAGCCTGGATTTCTGGCCCCTCTATGGCATGTTCCCCCACCCCCTCCCCCCACCACCCCCTCCCCCCACCACCCCCACCCCCACAGCGGGTGTTGGGTTCCCTTCAAACAGCGGCTGAATCGGACAAGACCGGAAAATCGCTCCAGCGGGAGGGGCTGGAGAATTACAGCCCTCATAACTGTACAGCACAGCCCGAGGGGTCAGGGTTATGGAGAACGGGCAGGAGAGTGATATTGAAGCATTGAATCGCTCAATTGGGTTCTATGTTCTTCTGCTCCTATTTCTGATGCTCTTATGTGTAAGATTATGATAGGTTTAGGTGAGGCAGACAGAATAAAAATCCGCTTTCATTACACAAGGACTGGCTGGCGCAGACTTGAGGTTTTGGAAAAGATGTGCGAGAAAGAAACGTTTTAACACTCCGAGTGGTGTTGACCTAGATCTCACTGCCTACGAGAGTGCTGGAAGCAGACATGGTTAGCAGGTTCAAAAGGAAATTGGATGGATATTTGAGAGGAATAAACTAGCAGCATGATGCGAATAGAGCGAGTGAATGAGACTGACTGGATTGCTGTGCAGAGAGCTGGAGTGAACGTAATGGGCTGAATACTCTACCTTTCTGCTGTCATGTCTCCATAGGCTGAATCTTCCCCTGCCCATACTGAGACAACCCACACCGGGAGGACAGTTGGGAGGTGTGGGGTGCCATTCCCACCACCCTTCATTTTCTCCAGGTTCAGGGAATGTGATAGGTTACAACCCAACACTCAGGTAAGGTGACATGGGCTTCGCTATTTAAATCCCTGGTCCAAACACAAATTTCACTTTCACCATAGAACCATAGAAGAGTTACAGCACAGAAGGAGGCCATTCAGCCCATCTTGTCCACACCAGCCCCAGGACACCCAGCTGCCTTTTCTAATCCCACCTTCCTGCAACCGGCCCATAGCCCTGCAGCTTACAGCAATTTAGGTGCAGATCCAGTTACTTTTTAAAAGAGTTTAGAGCTTCTGCCTCTACTACCAACTTGGGCAGTGAATTCCAGACACCCACTACCCTCTGCGTAAAAAAATTCTTCCTCATGTCCCCCCTACACCTTCTGCCACTTATCTCGAATCTCTGTCCCCTGGTTCCAGAATTCTCTACCAAGGGAAACAATTTTATCCTGTCCACTCTATCTACTCCCCTCATAATTTTCTACACCTCAATCAAGTCACCTCTCAGCCTTCTTTGTTCTAAGAAAAATAACCTCAACCTATCCAATCTCTCCTCGTAGCTACACTTTTCTAACCCTGGCAACATTCTTGTAAACCTCCTCTGCACTCTCTCCAGAGCTATTACATCCTTCCTGTAATGTGGTGACCAGAACTACACACAGTACTCCAGTTGTGGCCTCACCAGTGTTTTAAACAATTCCAACATTATATCCTTACTTTTATATTCTATACCTTTGCCAATGAAGGAGAGCATTCCATATGTCTTCTTTACAACCTTGTCTACTTGAACTGCTGCCTTCAGGGACCTGTGTACTTGTACGCCAAGATCTGTCACTTCATCTCCCCTCTTAGTATATTCCCATTTGTTGTGTAATCCCTGTAACTGTTTGACCTCTCTAAATGTATGACCGAACACTTCTCTATGTTAAAATCCATCTGCCACTTTACCGCCCACTCCACTAACCCATCTATATTGTTTTGGAGATTATGGCTCTCCTCTACACTATCCACTACTCGGCCAATCTTTGTGTCATCTGCATGGACTGCAGCAGTTCAAGAAGGCAGCTCAACACCACCTTCTCAGGGGCAATTCGGGATGGGCGATAAATGCTGGCCCAGCCAGTGATGCCCACATCCCATGAATGAATGAGAAAAAGGTTGCTATTTTCATCATTTTGGATGAATTCCTGAAGTCTGTGGGAACCACTTCAGATAAGCCAGTTCATGAATCTTGGGGGAAGCGTGCAGTGCAGTTGCAAACCTTTTGCAGATAAGTTTAGAAGCTCTTGCCAACTTCAAGTGTGATAATTAGATGTTGTACGATAAGTTATATATGTTATTAATACAGTTATTGATCATAGGTCTCTGGCGTTAAAAGATAAGAGACCATTACATTGACTAGCGCTCTGTAAGGGTTCAGATGCATTAGAGCACTTTATAAAGTGGATAAATCCTTCTGCATTCAACAGTATGGAGAACAAGATATTATTGTATGTAGGAAGCCTTGTGGTTTGACTCTCACATTGATTTAATGTCACGACATCTGTTAAACCTTTGAAGCACTCTTTCATTATCTAGGTACAGAAACAATTGGCCATATAACACTGGGAATTCTTTAAAATGGTTATGAAATAAAAACAAAGAGCATTCAGCCTTCCAAAATCCTGTCTGAAAAAAATTCCCCTCTAACAAGTTCATAAAACTGCCCATCAAACCATCAAACACGGGCAATCATCATACTCCCATTGAAAAAAAATTAAACTATCTAATATATTTTAATCTCGTCCAAATAAACAAACACATATTGAGAGATATTCAAAGAAAAAGCATCCTACAATCTCATAAAGTTGCTAATTAAACAAAGCTAGCAGTCTTCTTCACAACTATGTAAACAACCTCCTGAAGAGTTGAAATGATTCGTGAGTCTTGGAACTCAGCAAGGCATGCCTCAGATGAAGTGACAGAGAGTCATGTATGTAAGTTTGCTGCTGATACCAAGCCAGGTGGAAAGTTAAACTGTAAGGAGGACACAGAGAGCTGCAAAGAGATATAGATGGCTCAGGTGAATGGGAAACAAGATGGCAGATGGAGAATAATGTTGGGAAAAGTGAGGTTATTCACTGTGGTCATAAGAATAAAGAGCAGAACATTTTTTAAAAGGTGAGAAACTTTTAAGAGTTAATGTACGAAGATACTTGGGTTTCCTAGTACAAGGAATGCAGAACCTTAGCGTGCAGGTGCAGCAAGCAATTGGGAAGGCAACTGGCATGTTGGCCTTATTTATTGTTTATTCATTCAAGGGAAGTAGGCTTCGTTGGCTGGACAAGAATTTATTGCCCATTCCTAATTGCCCCTTGAGAAGGTGATGGTGAGATGCCTTCTTGAGTCGCTGCAGTCAATGTGGTGTCTGTACAGTTGCTACAGACTGAAACATCCAGGACTGGAATCGGAGCTGTAAGGTATTGTTGCTACAGACTGAAACATCCAGGATGAGAATTGTAGCTGTAATCTACTGTTGCTACAGACTGAAACATCCAGTTACCACACAGTGACCACTAAGTTTTCCTTTATTCCATTGCAGTTCATCATAAATAATTTACAATGTTACCAAAATAATTTGGAGTCTGGATCATATTGATTATGAAAGGGGAAATTGACTCACATTGTACCTTACAAAACAAATTTCAACACCCAATGATACTTTTGGACACAAAGTTAACAACTGGTAATGAACGGAATGAAGGAAATGAAGGGAGTGAAGTGATTGCAGTGATTGTGGTGATAGTTCCTCATTCTTCTGTAATGTGCACTAATGCTTTGTGTGCTGTGACATATATAAAGCTTGAATTGAAGCAGAGACGTGGCAGACAGAAGAACAGGACCCAAGTGTCCTTCACCCTGTCTATCCAGGCAAAATGAAAATCATTCTCTTCATCTTTGCTGCAGCCCAGCTCCTCTCCTGTTCTGGTAAGTATTGGAATGTGCTAAGGAATGGTTTTGTTGAGCAGTTTGTTGTTCTGATCATTGGGTGTTAACCCAAATGGCCAATTGTCCATAATAACCCTTGAAACTCTTTGCTTTTAGATTCAGGAATTCCATGTGCAAGTTCTCAATTTGCATGGATTGGGATTGTGATCAATGGTACAATTGCGAAAGTGAATGAAGAATTCACGATGAACAACCTCTTGGCTCTTGTGAATTGTGAAGTGACAAAGGGCTCCAAGTCCTGCTTCCCTTTGGTTTTTGGCTAAAAATGCCATCACAGCTCTCCCTATCAGAATTTAAAGGCCTCACTGCTCCTTCCTATCAGGATAAAAAGGCCTCACTGCTCCCCTGAGGATTGAAAGGCCCTCTCTCCCCTATCGGGAAAAAAGGCCTCACTGCTCCACTTCAGGATAAAAAGTGCCTCACTGCTCCCCTATCAGAGTTTGAAGGCCACACTGCTCCCCTATCGAGATATAAAGGCCACACTGCTCCCCTATCAGCTATAAAGGCCACACTGCTCCCCTATCGAATATCCAGCCCCACTGCTCTCCTATCAGGATAAAAAGGCTTCACTGCTCCCCTATCGAGATAAAAAGGCCTCACTGCTCCCCTATTCAGAATAAAAAGTGCCTCAATGCTCCCTATCAGGATGAGGGCCTCCCTGCTCCCCTTGGGATAAAAGGCGTCACTGCTCCCCTATCGGTTGTAAAAAGCCTCACTGCTCCCCTATAGGATAAAAAGCCTCGACTGCTCCCTATCGGGATAAAATGGCCTCACTGCTTCCCTATCAGGATGAAAAGGCCTTACTGCTCCCCTGGTCGGGATCCCAAGGCTCACTGCACTCCGATCAAGATCTAAAGGTTTCACTGCTCCCCTATCGAGATGGTGAGGCCTGCACTGCTCCCCTATCTCTGTACAAAGGCTGCACTGCTCCCTAAGGGTAAAAAGGCCTCATGCTCCCCTAACAGGTACAAATGGCTTCACTGCTGCCCTATTGGGGAGTGAAAAGGCCTCACTGGCTGCCCTATCCCATAAAACTCCTCACTGCTCCCCTGATCATGGATAAACAGGTTTTGGGGAGTCAGGAGGTGAGTTACTCATCGCAGGATTCCCAGCCTTTGACCTGCTCTTGTAGCCACAGTATTTATATGGCGTGTCCAGTTCAGTTTCTGATCAGCTCCCAGGATGTTGATAGTCGGGGATTTCAGCGATGGTAATGCTATTGAACAAAAAGGCCTGACTGCTCCCCTGATCTTGTGATAGAAAAAGGCCTCACTGTCCCCTATCAGGATAAAATTGCCTTTACTGCTCCCCTATCAGGATGAAGGCCTCACTGATCCCCTATCAGGATTAAAGGCCTTTCTGTTCCCTATCGAGATAAAAAGGCCTCACTGTTTCCCTATCAGGATTTTAAAAGGACTCATGCTCCCTATCGGGGTGATAAAAGGCCTGCACTGCTCCCTTCAGACTGAAAAGGCCTGAATGCTACACTATCGGGATTTAAATGTAGAAAAATGCCTCACTGCTCTCCCTATCGGGATAAAAAGGCCTAAATGCTCCCCATTCAGGATTTTATAAAAGTGCCAGACTGTCCCCTATCGGGATAAAAAGGCCTCACTGCTCCCCTATTGAGATAAAAAGAACTCACTGCTCCCCTATCAGGATAAAAAGGCCTCACTGCTCCCCTATCAGGATATAAAAATGGCCTCATGATCTCCCCTATCAGGATTAAAAGGCCTCACTGCTCCCCTATCGAGATAAATAGGCCTCACTGCTCCCCTATCGGTAAAAAGGCCTCACTGCTCCCCTATCAGGATAAAAAGGCCTCACTGCTCCCCTATCAGGATAAAAAGGCCTCACTGTCCCCTATCAGGATAAAAAGGCCTCACTGCTCCCCTATCAGGATAAAAAGGCTCACTGCTCCCCTATCAGGATAAAAAGGCCTCACTGCTCCCCTATCAGGATAAATAAAGGCCTCACTGCTCCCCTATGGGATAAAAAGGCCTCACTGCTCCCTATCAGGATAAAAAGGCCTCACTGCTCCCCTATCAGGATAAAAAGGCCTCACTGCTCCCCTATCGGGATAAAAAGGCCTCACTGCTCCCTATCAGGATAAAAAGGCCTCACTGCTACCCTATCAGGATAAAAAGGCCTCACTGCTCCCCTATCGAGATAAAAAGGCCTCACTGCTACCCTATCGGGATAAAAAGGCCTCACTGCTCCCCTATCGGGATAAAAAGGCCTCACTGCTCCCCTATCAGGATAAAAAGGCCTCACTGCTCCCCTATCAGGATAAAAAGGCCTCACTGCTCCCCTATCGAGATAAAAAGGCCTCACTGCTCCCCTATCAGGATAAAAAGGCCTCACTGCTCCCCTATCAGGATAAAAAGGCCTCACTGCTCCCCTATCAGGATAAAAAGGCCTCACTGCTCCCCTATCAGGATAAAAAGGCCTCACTGCTCCCCTATCGGGATAAAAAGGCCTCACTGCTCCCCTATCAGGATAAAGAGGCCTCACGACGCTCCTATCGAGATAAAAAGGCCTCACTGCTCCCCTATCAGGATAAAAAGGCCTCACTGCTCCCCTATCAGGATAAAAAGGCCTCACTGCTCCCCTATCGAGATAAAAAGGCCTCACTGCTCCCCTATCAGGATAAAAAGGCCTCACTGCTCCCCTATCAGGATAAAAAGGCCTCACTGCTCCCTTATCGGGATAAAAAGGCCTCACTGCTCCCCTATCAGGATAAAAAGGCCTCACTGCTCCCCTATCAGGATAAAAAGGCCTCACTGCTCCCCTATCAGGATAAAAAGGCCTCACTGCTCCCCTATCGGGATAAAAAGGCCTCACTGCTCCCCTATCGAGATAAAAAGGCCTCACTGCTCCCCTATCGAGACAAAAAGGCCTCACTGCTCCCCTATCAGGATAAAAAGGCCTCACTGCTCCCCTATCAGGATAAAAAGGCCTCACTGCTCCCCTATCAGGATAAAAAGGCCTCACTGCTCCCCTATCAGGATAAAAAGGCCTCACTGCTCCCCTATCGGGATAAAAAGGCCTCACTGCTCCCCTATCAGGATAAAAAGGCCTCACTGCTCCCCTATCAGGATAAAAAGGCCTCACTGCTCCCCTATCAGGATAAAAAGGCCTCACTGCTCCCTTATCATGATAAAAAGGCCTCACTGCTCCCCTATCAGGATAAAAAGGCCTCACTGCTCCCCTATCGGGATAAAAAGGCCTCACTGCTCCCCTATCAGGATAAAAAGGCCTCACTGCTCCCCTATCAGGATAAAAAGGCCTCACTGCTCCCCTATCAGGATAAAAAGGCCTCACTGCTCCCCTATCAGAATAAAAAGGCCTCACTGCTCTCCCGATCAAGATAAAGGGGCCTCAACTGGCTCCCCTATCGAGATAAAAAGGCCTCACTGCTCCCCTATCGAGATAAAAAGGCCTCACTGCTCCCCTATCGGGATAAAAAGGCCTCACTGCTCCCCTATCGGGATAAAAAGGCCTCACTGCTCCCCTATCGGGATAAAAAGGCCTCACTGCTCCCCTATCGGGATAAAAAGGCCTCACTGCTCCCCTATCAGGATAAAAAGGCCTCACTGCTCCCCTATCAGGATAAAAAGGCCTCACTGCTCCCCTATCGAGATAAAAAGGCCTCACTGCTCCCCTATCGGGATAAAAAGGCCTCACTGCTCCCCTATCAGGATAAAAAGGCCTCACTGCTCCCCTATCGAGATAAAAAGGCCTCACTGCTCCCCTATCAGGATAAAAAGGCCTCACTGCTCCCCTATCAGGATAAAAAGGCCTCACTGCTCCCTATCAGGATAAAAAGGCCTCACTGCTCCCCTATCAGATAAAAAGGCCTCACTGCTCCCCTATCAGGATAAAAAGGCCTCACTGCTCCCCTATCAGGATAAAAAGGCCTCACTGCTCCCCTATCAGGATAAAAAGGCCTCACTGCTCCCCTATCAGGATAAAAAGGCCTCACTGCTCCCCTATCAGGATAAAAAGGCCTCACTGCTCCCCTATCTGGATAAAAAGGCCTCACTGCTCCCCTATCAGGATAAAAAGGCCTCACTGCTCCCCTATCGAGATATAAAGGCCACACTGCTCCCCTATCAGGATAAAAAGGCCTCACATGCTCCCTATCGAGATAAAAAGGGCCTCACTGCTCCCCTATCAGGATAAAAAGGGCCTCACTGCTCCCCTATCGAGATAAAAAGGGCCTCACTGCTCCCCTATCAGGGATAAAAAGGCCTCACTGCTCCCCTATCGAGATAAAAAGGCCTCACTGCTCCCCTATCAGGATAAAAAGGCCTCACTGCACTCCGATCAAGATAAAAAGGCCTCACTGCTCCCCTATCAGGATAAAAAGGCCTCACTGCTCCCCTATCAGGATAAAAAGGCCTCACTGCTCCCCTATCAGGATAAAAAGGCCTCACTGCTCCCCTATCAGGATAAAAAGGCCTCACTGCTCCCTATCAGGATAAAAAAGGCCTCACTGCTCCCCTATCAGGATAAAAAGGCCTCACTGCTCCCTATCAGGATAAAAAGGCCTCACTGCTCCCCTATCAGGGATAAAAAGGCCTCACTGCTCCCTATCAGGATAAAAAGGCCTCACTGCTCCCCTATCTGGATAAAAAGGCCTCACTGCTCCCCTATCAGGGATAAAAAGGCCTCACTGCTCCCCTATCAGGATAAAAAGGCCTCACTGCTCCCTATCGAGGATAAAAAGGCCTCACTGCTCCCCTATCAGGATAAAAAGGCCTCACTGCTCCCCTATCAGGATAAAAAGGCCTCACTGCTCCCCTATCAGGATAAAAAGGCCTCACTGCTCCCTATCGAGGATAAAAAGGCCTCACTGCTCCCCTATCAGGATAAAAAGGCCTCACTGCTCCCCTATCAGGATAAAAAGGCCTCACTGCTCCCCTATCGAGATAAAAAGGCCTCACTGCTCCCCTATCAGGATAAAAAGGCCTCACTGCTCCCCTATCAGGATAAAAAGGCCTCACTGCTCCCCTATCAGGATAAAAAGGCCTCACTGCTCCCCTATCAGGATAAAAAGGCCTCACTGCTCCCCAATCAGGATAAAAAGGCCTCACTGCTCCCCTATCAGATAAAAAGGCCTCACTGCTCCCCTATCAGGATAAAAAGGCCTCACTGCTCCCCTAACAGGATAAAAAGGCCTCACTGCTCCCCTATCAGGATAAAAAGGGCCTCACTGCACCCCTATCAGGATAAAAAGGCCTCACTGCTTCCCCTATCAGGATAAAAGGCCTCACTGCTCCCCTATCAGGGATAAAAAGGCCTCACTGCTCCCCTATCAGGATAAAAAGGCCTCACTGCTCCCCTATCAGGGATAAAAAGGCCTCACTGCTCCCCTATCAGGATAAAAAGGGCCTCACTGCTCCCCTATCTGGATAAAAAGGCCTCACTGCTCCCCTATCAGGATAAAAAGGGCCTCACTGCTCCCCTATCGGGATAAAAAGGCCTCAACGTGCTCCCCTATCGGATAAAAAGGCCTCACTGCTCCCCCTATCAGGGATAAAAAGGCCTCACTGCTCCCCTATCAGGATAAAAAGGCCTCACTGCTCCCCTATCGAGATAAAAAGGCCTCACTGCTCCCCTATCGGGATAAAAAGGGCCTCACTGCTCCCCTATCGGGATAAAAAGGCCTCACTGCTCCCCTATCGAGATAAAAAGGCCTCACTGCTCCCTATCAGGGATAAAAAGGCCTCACTGCTCCCCTATCGGATAAAAAAGGCCTCACTGCTCCCCTATCGGGATAAAAAGGCCTCACTGCTCCCCTATCGAGATAAAAAAGGCCTCACTGCTCCCCTATCGAGATAAAAAGGCCTCACTGCTCCCCTATCGGATAAAAAGGCCTCACTGCTCCCCTATCGAGATAAAAAGCCTCACTGCTCCCCTATCAGGGATAAAAAGGCCTCACTGCTCCCCTATCGGATAAAAAGGCCTCACTGCTCCCCTATCAGGATAAAAAGGCCTCACTGCTCCCCTATCAGGATAAAAAGGCCTCACTGCTCCCATATCAGAGTAAAAAGGCCATCACTGCGCCCCTATCAGGGATAAAAAGGCCTCACTGCTCCCCTATCAGATAAAAGGCCTCACTGCTCCCCTATCAGATAAAAAGTGCCTCACTGCGCTACCTATCAGGATAAAAAGGCCTCACTGCTCCCTATCGGATAAAAAGGCCTCACTGCTCCCCTATCAGGATAAAAAGGCCTCACTGCTCCCCTATCGAGGATAAAAAGGCCTCACTGCTCCCCTATCAGGTATAAAAAAGGCCTCACTGCTCCACTATCGAGGATAAAAAGGCCTCACTCTGCTCCCCTATCAGGATAAAAAGGGCCTCACTGCTCCCCATCGGGATAAAAAGGGCCTCACTGCTCCCCTATCGAGATAAAAAGGCCTCACTGCTCCCCTATCGGGATAAAAAGGCCTCACTGCTCCGCTATTCGGGATAAAAAGGGCCTCACTGCTCCCCTATCGGATAAAAAGGCCTCACTGCTCCCCTATCAGGATAAAAAGGCCTCACTGCTCCCCTATCAGGATAAAAAGGCCTCACTGCTCCCCTATCGGGATAAAAAGGCCTCACTGCTCCCCTATCAGGATAAAAAGGCCTCACTGCTCCCCTATCGGGATAAAAAGGCCTCACTGCACTCCGATCAAGATAAAAAGGCCTCACTGCTCCCCTATCGAGATAAAAAGGCCTCACTGCTCCCCTATCAGGATAAAAAGGCCTCACTGCTCCCCTATCAGGATAAAAAGGCCTCACTGCTCCCCTATCAGGATAAAAAGGCCTCACTGCTCCCCTATCAGGATAAAAAGGGCCTCACTGCTCCCCTATCAGGATACAAAGGCCTCACTGCTCCCCTATCAGGATAAAAAGGCCTCACTGCTCCCCTATCGGGATAAAAAGGCCTCACTGCTCCCCTATCAGGATAAAAAGGCCTCACTGCTCTCCCTATCGGGATAAAAAGGCCTCACTGCTCCCCTATCAGGATAAAAAAGGCCTCACTGCTCCCTATCAGGATAAAAAGGCCTCACTGCTCCCCTATCAGGATAAAAAGGCCTCACTGCTCCCCTATCGGGATAAAAAGGCCTCACTGCTCCCCTATCAGGGATAAAAAGGCCTCACTGCTCCCCTATCTGGATAAAAAGGCCTCACTGCTCCCCTATCGAGATAAAAAGGCCTCACTGCTCCCCTATCAGGATAAAAAAGGCCTCACTGCTCCCCTATCAGGATAAAAAGGCCTCACTGCTCCCCTATCAGGATAAAAAGGCCTCACTGCTCCCCTATCGGATAAAAAGGCCTCACTGCTCCCCTATCGGATAAAAAGGCCTCACTGCTCCCCTATCAGGGATAAAAAGGCCTCACTGCTCCCTTATCAGGATAAAAAGGCCTCACTGCTCCCCTATCAGGATAAAAAGGCCTCACTGCTCCCCTATCAGGATAAAAAGGCCTCACTGCTCCCCTATCGGGATAAAAGGCCTCAACTGCTCCCCTATCAGGATAAAAAGGCCTCACAGCTCCCCTATCGGATAAAAAGGCCTCACTGCTCCCCTATCGAGGATAAAAAGGCCTCACTGCCCCCTATCGGGATAAAAAGGCCTCACTGCTCCCCTATCAGGATAAAAAGGCCTCACTGCTTCCCCTATCAGGATAAAAAGGCCTCACTTGCTCCCCTATCGAGATAAAAAGGACTCACTGCTCCCCTATCGGATAAAAACGGCCTCACTGCTCCCCTATCGGGATAAAAAGGCCTCACTTGCTCCCCTATCGGGATAATAAGGCCTCACTGCTTCCCTTATCAGGATAAAAAGGCCTCACAGCTCCCCTATCAGATAAAAAGGCCTCACAGCTCCCTATCAGGATAATAAGGCCTCACAGCTCCCCTATCAGTGATAAAAAGGCCTCACTGCTCCCCTATCGGATAAAAAAGGCCTCACTGCTCCCCTATCGGATAAAGAAGGCCTCACTGCATCCCTATCAGGAGAAAAAGGTCCTCACTGCTCCCCTATCGGGATAAAAAGGGCCTCACTGCTCCCCTATCGGGATAAAAAGGCCTCACTGCTCCCCTATCGAGGATAAAAAGGCCTCACTGCTCCCTATCAGGATAAAAAGGCCTCACTGCTCCCCTATCGGGATAAAAAGGCCTCACTGCTCCCCTATCGGATAAAAAGGCCTCACTGCTCCCTATCGAGATAAAAGGCCTCACTGCTCCCCTATCGGATAAAAAGGCCTCACTGCTCCCCTATCAGGATAAAAAGGCCTCACTGCTCCCCTATCAGATAAAAAGGCCTCACTGCTCCCCTATCGGATAAAAAGGCCTCACTGCTCCCCTATCGGATAAAAAGGCCTCACTGCTCCCCTATCAGGATAAAAAGGCCTCACTGCTCCCTATCGGATAAAAAGGCCTCACTGCTCCCCTATCAGGATAAAAAGGCCTCACTGCTCCCCTATCAGGATAAAAAGGCCTCACTGCTCCCCTATCAGGATAAAAAGGCCTCACTGCTCCCCTATCAGGATAAAAAGGCCTCACTGCTCCCCTATCGGGATAAAAAGGCCTCACTGCTCCCCTATCAGGGATAAAAAGGCCTCACTGCTCCCCTATCAGGATAAAAAGGCCTCACTGCTCCCCTATCGGATAAAAAGGCCTCACTGCTCCCCTATCGGATAAAAAGGCCTCACTGCTCCCTATCGGATAAAAAGGCCTCACTGCTCCCCTATCAGGATAAAAAAGTCTCACTGCTCCCCTATCAGGATAAAAAGGCCTCACTGCTCCCCTATCAGGATAAAAAGGCCTCACTGCTCCCCTATCGAGATAAAAAGGCCTCACTGCTCCCTATCGAGATAAAAAGGCCTCACTGCTCCCCTATCAGGATAAAAAGGCCTCACTGCTCCCCTATCGAGATAAAAAGGCCTCACTGCTCCCCTATCAGGATAAAAGGCCTCACTGCTCCCCTATCGAGGATAAAAAGGCCTCATTGCTCCCCTATCAGGATAAAAAGGCCTCACTGCTCCCCTATCAGGATAAAAGGCCTCACTGCTCCCTATCGAGATAAAAAGGCCTCACTGCTCCCCTATCAGGATCAAAAAGGCCTCACTGCTCCCCTATCGAGATAAAAGGCCTCACTGCTCCCCTATCAGGATAAAAAGGCCTCACTGCTCCCCTATCTGGATAAAAAGGCCTCACTGCTCCCCTATCGAGATAAAAAGGCCTCACTGCTCCCCTATCAGGATAAAAAGGCCTCACTGCTCCCCTATCGAGGATAAAAGACCTCACTGCTCCCCTATCAGGATAAAAAGGCCTCACTGCTCCCCTATCGGATAAAAAGGCCTCACTGCTCCCCTATCAAGATAAAAAGGCCTCACTGCTCCCCTATCAGGATAAAAAGGCCTCACTGCTCCCCTATCGGGATAAAAAGGCCTCACTGCTCCCCTATCGAGATAAAAAGGCCTCACTGCTCCCCTATCGAGATAAAAAGGCCTCACTGCTTCCCTATCGAGATAAAAAGGCCTCACTGCTCCCCTATCAGGATAAAAAGGCCTCACTGCTCCCCTATCGAGATAAAAAGAACTCACTGCTCCCCTATCAGGATAAAAAGGCCTCACTGCTCCCCTATCGAGATAAAAAGGCCTCACTGCTCCCCTATCAGGATAAAAAGGCCTCACTGCTCCCCTATCAGGATAAAAAGGCCTCACTGCTCCCCTATCAGGATAAAAAGGCCTCACTGCTCCCCTATCAGGATAAACAGGCCTCACTGCTCCCCTATCAGGATAAACAGGCCTCACTGATCCCCTATCGAGATAAAAAGGCCTCACTGCTCCACTATCAGGATTAGAAAGCCTCACTGCTCTCCTATCGGGTTAAAAAGGCCTCACTGCTCCCCTATCAGGATACAAAGGCTTCACTGCTCCCCTATTAGGATAAACAGGCCTCACTGATCCCCTATCAGGATAAAAAAGCCTCACTGATCCCCTATCGGGATAAAAAGGCCTCACTGCTCCCCTATCAGGACAAAAAGGCCTCACTGCTCCCCTATCGGGATAAAAAGGCCTCACTGCTCCCCTATCGAGATAAAAAGGCCTCACTGCTCCCCTATCAGGATAAAAAGGCCTCACTGCTCCCCTATCAGGATAAAAAGGCCTCACTGCTCCCCTATCGAGATAAAAAGAACTCACTGCTCCCCTATCGGGATAAAAAGGCCTCACTGCTCCCCTATCAGGATAAAAAGGCCTCACTGCTCCCCTATCAGGATAAAAAGGCCTCACTGCTCCCCTATCAGGATAAAAAGGCCTCACTGCTCCCCTATCAGGATAAAAAGGCCTCACTGCTCCCCTATCAGGATAAAAAGGCCTCACTGCTCCCCTATCAGGATAAAAAGGCCTCACTGCTCCCCTATCAGGATAAAAAGGCCTCACTGCTCCCCTATCAGGATAAAAAGGCCTCACTGCTCCCCTATCAGGATAAAAAGGCCTCACTGCTCCCCTATCGGGATAAAAAGGCTTCACTGCTCCCCTATTAGGATAAAAAGGCCTCACTGATCCCCTATCAGGATAAAAAAGCCTCACTGCTTCCCTATCGGGATAAAAATGCCTCACTGCTTCCCTATCAGGATAAAAAGGCCTCACTGCTGCCCTATCAGGATAAACAGGCCTCACTGCTCCCCTATCGAGATAAAAATGCCTCACTGCTCCCCTATCGAGATAAAGAGGCCTCACTGCTCCCCTATCAGGATAAAAAGGCCTCACTGCTCCCCTATCGAGATAAAAAGAACTCACTGCTCCCCTATCGAGATAAAAAGAACTCACTGCTCCCCTATCGAGATACAAAGGCTTCACTGCTCCCCTATTAGGATAAAAAGGCCTCACTGATCCCCTATCAGGATAAAAATGCCTCACTGATCCCCTATCGGGATAAAAAGGCCTCACTGATCCCCTAACAGGATAAAAAGGCCTCACTGCTCCCTTATCGGGATAAAAAGGCCTCACTGCTCCCCTATCAGGATAAAAAAGCCTCACTGATCCCCTATCAGGATAAAAATGCCTCACTGATCCCCTATCGGGATAAAAAGGCCTCACTGCTCCCCTATCAGGATAAAAAGGCCTCACTGCTCCCCTATCGGGATAAAAAGGCCTCACTGCTCCCCTATCAGGATAAAAAGGCCTCACTGCTCCCCTATCGGGATAAAAAGGCTTCACTGCTCCCCTATTAGGATAAAAAGGCCTCACTGCTCCCCTATTAGGATAAAAAGGCCTCACTGCTCCCCTATCAGGATAAAAAGGCCTCACTGATCCCCTATCAGGATACAAAGGCTTCACTGCTCCCCTATTAGGATAAAAAGGCCTCACTGCTCCCCTATTAGGATAAAAAGGCCTCACTGCTCCCCTATCAGGATACAAAGGCTTCACTGCTCCCCTATTAGGATAAAAAGGCCTCACTGCTCCCCTATTAGGATAAAAAGGCCTCACTGCTCCCCTATCAGGATAAAAAGGCCTCACTGCTCCCCTATCGGGATAAAAAGGCTTCACTGCTCCCCTATTAGGATAAAAAGGCCTCACTGCTCCCCTATTAGGATAAAAAGGCCTCACTGCTCCCCTATCAGGATAAAAAGGCCTCACTGATCCCCTATCAGGATACAAAGGCTTCACTGCTCCCCTATTAGGATAAAAAGGCCTCACTGCTCCCCTATTAGGATAAAAAGGCCTCACTGCTCCCCTATCAGGATACAAAGGCTTCACTGCTCCCCTATTAGGATAAAAAGGCCTCACTGCTCCCCTATTAGGATAAAAAGGCCTCACTGCTCCCCTATCAGGATAAAAAGAACTCACTGCTCTCCTATCGAGATAAAAAGAACTCACTGCTCCCCTATCGAGATAAAAAGGCCTCACTGCTCCCCTATCAGGATAAAAAGAACTCACTGCTCTCCTATCGAGATAAAAAGAACTCACTGCTCCCCTATCGAGATAAAAAGAACTCACTGCTCTCCTATCGAGATAAAAAGAACTCACTGCTCCCCTATCAGGATAAAAAGAACTCACTGCTCCCCTATCGAGATAAAAAGGCCTCACTGCTCCCCTATCAGGATAAAAAGAACTCACTGCTCTCCTATCGAGATAAAAAGAACTCACTGCTCTCCTATCGAGATAAAAAGGCTTCACTGCTCCCCTATTAGGATAAAAAGGCCTCACTGCTCCCCTATCAGGATAAAAAAGCCTCACTGATCCCCTATCGGGATAAAAAGGCCTCACTGATCCCCTATCAGGATAAAAAGGCCTCACTGCTCCCCTATCAGGATAAAAAGGCCTCACTGCTCCCCTATCAGGATAAAAAGGCCTCACTGCTCCCTTATCGGGATAAAAAGGCCTCACTGCTCCCTTATCGGGATAAAAAGGCCTCACTGCTCCCTTATCAGGATAAAAAGGCCTCACTGCTCCCCTATCAGGATAAAAAGGCCTCACTGCTCCCCTATCAGGATAAAAAGGCCTCACTGCTCCCCTATCGGGATAAAAAGGCCTCACTGCTCCCCTATCGAGATAAAAAGGCCTCACTGCTCCCCTATCAGGATAAAAAGGCCTCACTGCTCCCCTATCAGGATAAAAAGGCCTCACTGCTCCCCTATCAGGATAAAAAGGCCTCACTGCTCCCCTGTCAGGATACAAAGGCTTCACTGCTCCCCTATTAGGATAAACAGGCCTCACTGATCCCCTATCAGGATAAAAAAGCCTCACTGATCCCCTATCGGGATAAAAAGGCCTCACTGCTCCCCTATCAGGATAAAAAGGCCTCACTGCTCCCCTATCGGGATAAAAAGGCCTCACTGCTCCCCTATCGAGATAAAAAGGCCTCACTGCTCCCCTATCAGGATAAAAAGGCCTCACTGCTCCCCTATCAGGATAAAAAGGCCTCACTGCTCCCCTATCGGGATAAAAAGAACTCACTGCTCCCCTATCGGGATAAAAAGGCCTCACTGCTCCCCTATCGGGATAAAAAGGCTTCACTGCTCCCCTATCGGGATAAAAAGGCCTCACTGCTCCCCTATCAGGATAAAAAGAACTCACTGCTCCCCTATCAGGATAAAAAGGCCTCACTGCTCCCCTATCGGGATAAAAAGGCCTCACTGCTCCCCTATCAGGATAAAAAGGCCTCACTGCTCCCCTATCGGGATAAAATGCTTCACTGCTCCCCTATTAGGATAAAAAGGCCTCACTGATCCCCTATCAGGATAAAAAAGCCTCACTGCTTCCCTATCGGGATAAAAATGCCTCACTGCTCCCCTATCAGGATAAAAAGGCCTCACTGCTCCCCTATCAGGATAAAAAGGCCTCACTGCTCCCCTATCAGGATAAACAGGCCTCACTGCTCCCCTATCGAGATAAAAATGCCTCACTGCTCCCCTATCAGGATAAAAAGGCCTCACTGCTTCCCTATCAGGATAAAAAGGCCTCACTGCTCCCCTATCAGGATAAACAGGCCTCACTGCTCCCCTATCGAGATAAAAAGGCCTCACTGCTCCCCTATCGAGATAAAGAGGCCTCACTGCTCCCCTATCAGGATAAAAAGGCCTCACTGCTTCCCTATCAGGATAAAAAGGCCTCACTGCTCCCCTATCAGGATAAACAGGCCTCACTGCTCCCCTATCGAGATAAAAATGCCTCACTGCTCCCCTATCGAGATAAAGAGGCCTCACTGCTCCCCTATCAGGATAAAAAGGCCTCACTGCTCCCCTATCGAGATAAAAAGAACTCACTGCTCCCCTATCGAGATAAAAAGAACTCACTGCTCCCCTATCGAGATACAAAGGCTTCACTGCTCCCCTATCAGGATAAAAAGGCCTCACTGCTCCCTTATCGGGATAAAAAGGCCTCACTGCTCCCCTATCAGGATAAAAAAGCCTCACTGATCCCCTATCGGGATAAAAAGGCCTCACTGCTCCCCTATCAGGATAAAAAGGCCTCACTGCTCCCCTATCGGGATAAAAAGGCCTCACTGCTCCCCTATCAGGATAAAAAGGCCTCACTGCTCCCCTATCGAGATAAAAAGGCCTCACTGCTCCCCTATCAGGATAAAAAGGCCTCACTGCTCCCCTATCAGGATAAAAAGGCTTCACTGCTCCCCTATCGGGATAAAAAGGCCTCACTGCTCCCCTATCAGGATAAAAAGGCCTCACTGCTCCCCTATCGGGATAAAAAGGCTTCACTGCTCCCCTATTAGGATAAAAAGGCGTCACTGCTCCCCTATCAGGATAAAAAGGCCTCACTGCTCCCCTATCGAGATAAAAAGGCCTCACTGCTCCCCTATCAGGATAAAAAGGCCTCACTGCTCCCCTATCGAGATAAAAAGAACTCACTGCTCCCCTATCAGGATAAAAAGGCCTCACTGCTCCCCTATCGGGATAAAAAGGCCTCACTGCTCCCCTATCAGGATAAACAGGCCTCACTGCTCCCCTATCAGGATAAAAAGGCCTCACTGCTCCCCTATCGAGATAAAGAGGCCTCACGACGCTCCTATCGAGACAAAAAGGCCTCACTGCTCCCCTATCGATATATAAAGGCCTCACTGCTCCCCTATCGAGATAAAAAGGCCTCACTGCTCCCCTATCGGGATAAAAAGGCCTCACTGCTCCCCTATCAGGATAAAAAGGCCTCACTGCTCCCCTATCGAGATAAAGAGGCCTCACTGCTCCCCTATCGAGATAAAAAGGCCTCACTGCTCCCCAATCAGGATAAAAAGGCCTCACTGCTCCCCTATCGAGATAAAAAGGCCTCACTGCTCCCCTATCAGGATAAAAAGGCCTCACTGCTCCCCTATCGAGATAAAAAGGCCTCACTGCTTCCCTATCAAGATAAAGAGGCCTCACTGCTCCCCTATCAGGATAAAAAGGCCTCACAGCTCCCCTATCAGGATAAAAAGGCCTCACTGCTTCCCTATCGAGATAAAGAGGCCTCACTGCTCCCCTATCGAGATAAAAAGGCCTCACTGCTTCCCTATCGAGATAAAAAGGCCTCACTGCTCCCCTATCAGGATAAAAAGGCCTCACTGCTCCCCTATCGACATAAAAAGAACTCACTGCTCCCCTATCAGGATAAAAAGGCCTCACTGCTCCCCTATCGAGATAAAAAGGCCTCACTGCTCCCCTATCAGGATAAAAAGGCCTCACTGCTCCCCTATCAGGATAAAAAGGCCTCACTGCTCCCCTATCAGGATAAACAGGCCTCACTGCTCCCCTATCAGGATAAACAGGCCTCACTGATCCCCTATCAGGATAAAAAGGCCTCACTGCTCCCCTATCAGGATACAAAGGCTTCACTGCTCCCCTATTAGGATAAACAGGCCTCACTGATCCCCTATCAGGATAAAAAGGCCTCACTGCTCCCCTATCAGGATAAAAAAGCCTCACTGATCCCCTATCGGGATAAAAAGGCCTCACTGCTCCCCTATCAGGACAAAAAGGCCTCACTGCTCCCCTATCGGGATAAAAAGGCCTCACTGCTCCCCTATCAGGATAAAAAGGCCTCACTGCTCCCCTATCAGGATAAAAAGGCCTCACTGCTCCCCTATCAGGATAAAAAGAACTCACTGCTCCCCTATCGGGATAAAAAGGCCTCACTGCTCCCCTATCGGGATAAAAAGGCTTCACTGCTCCCCTATCGGGATAAAAAGGTCTCACTGCTCCCCTATCAGGATAAAAAGGCCTCACTGCTCCCCTATCGGGATAAAAAGGCCTCACTGCTCCCCTATCAGGATAAAAAAGCCTCACTGCTTCCCTATCGGGATAAAAATGCCTCACTGCTTCCCTATCAGGATAAAAAGGCCTCACTGCTCCCCTATCAGGATAAACAGGCCTCACTGCTCCCCTATCGAGATAAAAATGCCTCACTGCTCCCCTATCGAGATAAAGAGGCCTCACTGCTCCCCTATCGAGATAAAAAGTCCTCACTGCTCCCCTATCAGGATAAAAAGGCCTCACTGCTCCCCTATCAGGATAAAAAGGCCTCACTGCTCCCCTATCAGGATAAAAAGGCCTCACTGCTCCCCTATCAGGATAAAAAGGCCTCACTGCTCCCCTATCGGGATAAAAAGGCCTCACTGCTCCCCTATCGGGATAAAAAGGCCTCACTGCTCCCCTATCGGGATAAAAAGGCCTCACTGCTCCCCTATCAGGATAAAAAGGCTTCACTGCTCCCCTATTAGGATAAAAAGGCCTCACTGCTCCCTTATCGGGATAAAAAGGCCTCACTGCTCCCCTATCAGGATAAAAAAGCCTCACTGATCCCCTATCGGGATAAAAAGGCCTCACTGCTCCCCTATCGGGATAAAAAGGCCTCACTGCTCCCCTATCAGGATAAAAAGGCCTCACTGCTCCCCTATCGAGATAAAAAGGCCTCACTGCTCCCCTATCAGGATAAAAAGGCCTCACTGCTCCCCTATCGAGATAAAAAGGCCTCACTGCTCCCCTATCAGGATAAAAAGGCCTCACTGCTCCCCTATCGAGATAAAAAGGCCTCACTGCTCCCCTATCAGGATAAAAAGGCCTCACTGCTCCCCTATCAGGATAAAAAGGCCTCACTGCTCCCCTATCGAGATAAAAAGAACTCACTGCTCCCCTATCAGGATAAAAAGGCCTCACTGCTCCCCTATCGGGATAAAAAGGCCTCACTGCTCCCCTATCGAGATAAAAAGGCCTCACTGCTCCCCTATCAGGATAAAAAGGCCTCACTGCTCCCCTATCAGGATAAAAAGGCCTCACTGCTCCCCTATCGAGATAAAAAGAACTCACTGCTCCCCTATCAGGATAAAAAGGCCTCACTGCTCCCCTATCAGGATAAAAAGGCCTCACTGCTCCCCTATCGGGATAAAAAGGCCTCACTGCTCCCCTATCAGGATAAAAAGGCCTCACTGCTCCCCTATCAGGATAAAAAGGCCTCACTGCTCCCCTATCGAGATAAAAAGGCCTCACTGCTCCCCTATCAGGATAAAAAGGCCTCACTGCTCCCCTATCAGAATAAAAAAGCCTCACTGCTCCCCTATCAGGATAAAAAGGCCTCACTGCTCCCCTATCAGGATAAAAAGGCCTCACTGCTCCCCTATCAGGATAAAAAGGCCTCACTGCTCCCCTATCAGGATAAAAAGGCCTCACTGCTCCCCTATCAGAATAAAAAAGCCTCACTGCTCCCCTATCAGGATAAAAAGGCCTCACTGCTCCCCTATCAGGATAAAAAGGCCTCACTGCTCCCCTATCAGGATAAAAAGGCCTCACTGATCCCCTATCAGAATAAAAAAGCCTCACTGCTCCCCTATCAGGATAAAAAGGCCTCACTGCTCCCCTATCAGGATAAAAAGGCCTCACTGCTCCCCTATCGGGATAAAAAGGCCTCACTGCTCCCCTATCAGGATAAAAAGGCCTCACTGCTCCCCTATCGAGATAAAAAGGCCTCACTGCTCCCCTATCGAGATAAAGAGGCCTCACTGCTCCCCTATCGAGATAAAAAGGCCTCACTGCTCCCCTATCAGGATAAAAAGGCCTCACTGCTCCCCTATCGAGATAAAAAGGCCTCACTGCTCCCCTATCGAGATAAAGAGGCCTCACGACGCTCCTATCGAGACAAAAAGGCCTCACTGCTCCCCTATCAGGATAAAAAGACCTCACTGCTCCCCTATCGAGATAAAGAGGCCTCACTGCTCCCCTATCGAGATAAAAAGGCCTCACTGCTCCCCTATCAGGATAAAAAGGCCTCACTGCTCCCCTATCAGGATAAAAAGAACTCACTGCTCCCCTATCAGGATAAAAAGGCCTCACTGCTCCCCTATCAGGATAAAAAGAACTCACTGCTCCCCTATCGAGATAAAAAGGCCTCACTGCTCCCATATCAGGATAAAAAGGCCTCACCGCTCCCCTATCGAGATAAAAAGAACTCACTGCTCCCCTATCAGGATAAAAAGGCCTCACTGCTCCCCTATCGAGATAAAAAGGCCTCACTGCTTCCCTATCGAGATAAAAAGGCCACACTGCTCCCCTAAAGAGATAAAAAGGCCTCACTGCTCCCCTATCGAGATAAAAAGGCCTCACTGCTCCCCTATCAGGATAAAAAGGCCTCACTGCTTCCCTAAAGAGATAAAAAGGCCTCACTGCTCCCCTATCAGGATAAAAAGGCCTCACTGCTCCCCTATCGAGATAAAAAGAACTCACTGCTCCCCTATCAGGATAAAAAGGCCTCACTGCTCCCCTATCGAGATAAAAAGGCCTCACTGCTCCCCTATCAGGATAAAAAGGCCTCACTGCTCCCCTATCAGGATAAAAAGGCCTCACTGCTCCCATATCAGGATAAAAAGGCCTCACTGCTCCCCTATCGGGATAAAAAGGCCTCACTGCTCCCCTATCAGGATAAAAAGGCCTCACTGCTCCCCTATCAGGATAAAAAAGCCTCACTGCTCCCCTATCAGGATAAAAAGGCCTCACTGATCCCCTATCAGAATAAAAAAGCCTCACTGCTCCCCTATCAGGATAAAAAGGCCTCACTGCTCCCCTATCAGGATAAAAAGGCCTCACTGCTCCCCTATCGGGATAAAAAGGCCTCACTGCTCCCCTATCATGATAAACAGGCCTCACTGCTCCCCTATCAGGATAAAAAGGCCTCACTGCTCCCCTATCGAGATAAAAAGGCCTCACTGCTCCCCTATCGAGATAAAGAGGCCTCACTGCTCCCCTATCGAGATAAAAAGGCCTCACTGCTCCCCTATCAGGATAAAAAGGCCTCACTGCTCCCCTATCGAGATAAAAAGGCCTCACTGCTCCCCTATCGAGATAAAGAGGCCTCACGACGCTCCTATCGAGACAAAAAGGCCTCACTGCTCCCCTATCAGGATAAAAAGGCCTCACTGCTCCCCTATCGAGATAAAGAGGCCTCACTGCTCCCCTATCGAGATAAAAAGGCCTCACTGCTCCCCTATCAGGATAAAAAGGCCTCACTGCTCCCCTATCAGGATAAAAAGAACTCACTGCTCCCCTATCAGGATAAAAAGGCCTCACTGCTCCCCTATCGAGATAAAAAGGCCTCACTGCTCCCATAACAGGATAAAAAGGCCTCACCGCTCCCCTATCGAGATAAAAAGAACTCACTGCTTCCCTATCGAGATAAAGAGGCCTCACTGCTTCCCTATCGAGATAAAAAGGCCTCACTGCTCCCCTATCAGGATAAAAAGGCCTCACTGCTCCCCTATCGAGATAAAAAGAACTCACTGCTCCCCTATCAGGATAAAAAGGCCTCACTGCTCCCCTATCGAGATAGAAAGGCCTCACTGCTCCCCTATCAGGATAAAAAGGCCTCACTGCTCCCCTATCAGGATAAAAAGGCCTCACTGCTCCCATATCAGGATAAAAAGGCCTCACTGCTCCCATATCAGGATAAAAAGGCCTCACTGCTCCCCTATCAGGATAAAAAGGCCTCACTGCTCCCCTATCAGGATAAAAAGGCCTCACTGCTCCCCTATCAGGATAAAAAGGCCTCACTGCTCCCCTATCGAGATAAAAAGGCCTCACTGCTCCCCTATCGGGATAAAAAGGCCTCACTGCTCCCCTATCGAGATAAAAAGGCCTCACTGCTCCCCTATCGAGATAAAAAGAACTCACTGCTCCCCTATCAGGATAAAAAGGCCTCACTGATCCCCTATCGAGATAAAAAGAACTCACTGATCCCCTATCGGGATAAAAAGGCCTCACTGCTCCCCTATCAGGATAAAAAGGCCTCACTGATCCCCTATCGAGATAAAAAGAACTCACTGCTCCCCTATCGAGATAAAAAGGCCTCACTGCTCCCCTATCGAGATAAAAAGAACTCACTGATCCCCTATCGGGATAAAAAGGCCTCACTGCTCCCCTATCAGGATAAAAAGGCCTCACTGATCCCCTATCGAGATAAAAAGGCCTCACTGCTCCACTATCAGGATTAGAAAGCCTCACTGCTCTCCTATCGGGTTAAAAAGGCCTCACTGGATCTAGCTGGACCTGCCCATTCACTGAAGTCAGTGAGGCCTTCGAAATGTGGCCGGCCCTGTCCCATCTGATCCCTCTCTCACCGACTGTGGCTTAACCTCTCCTGCACAGAGAGAGAAGATGTGGTTGGCAGCAAATTTTCTCATGCTTCCGCTCTCACAAACAACCCAGTGGATTCTGTGCCACCAGCTGAATGCACTGCAGGTTGTTGAGAAGGGTTCTGGGGCAGCAGTCTCCAGAGTGGGAAGGCCATGCAGATAGGAGGATAAGGCTCACGTGGGCCTGTCATTAGCAGTGTTCGCTAGTGCCCTCACCGCCTGACCTCCTTCCCCCAACCCACCCCCTCCCAGACAGCATGTCAGCTCCCTGTGTGGAAGGGCCAGGGGCCCAGAGTGACCTCTCTACCTGCAGAGTAGATGTGCTGCTTTCCGGCTTTGACGCATCAACTGATTATGCTGCCACTTGTCCCCTGTAACATTCAGTGAGATGATACGTGAGCAGCTGAGGATTCACTTACCCTGGTGGAGTGGAGGAGGCCATCCATCCTTCTTCAGCTTTTAGCTGGAGGCCCTGGGCAGTGACTGCCCTGGAGACTTGCCATCCAACCCACTCTGACACACGATGCATCCAGAAACTCCCAACTGAGGCCAGGGCTGTAAAATAGCACGCAAATTCCCAGCAGCCTCTGCAGCGGTAAACACTCCCCACCCCAGTCCACCCCCTCCAGCCACTGGTCTTGTGCCTGAAATAGCAAAATCCTGCCCAATGCTTCAGGTGAGGACAGTTCACTCCACTGTCATCATTTGCTAATTCTGCAAACTTTCGTTTTTTGCCTTATACTGTTTAAATTTAGATATTTCTAACTGGCCAATTTCCAGTCAGTCTGACTCCAGTCTCAGTCGGTGTCCCCAGCTTGCTCCCAGAGGCTGCACATTTCAGTTAGTAACAGCTGCAGCTTTTAGTTTATTCACACAACTTGGGGAACAATGGATTTGCTCCTTTTATTTCACTGAAATCCTGTTTGGTTCTAAACCTGAGCCTTTTGATTAATTAGTACCTTTTAGCAGAGTTATATTTTATTTAATGAGTGTAATGGGATTCCTGTTTGAATAAAACGAGCAGTTATTTAATCCATCAATAAGTCAACGTGCAGATGAGGAGCCTCATCATCCAAGATTCTAGATTATTAATCCCAGAACGTCACCATTATGATTCTGCATCCCCGTAAAGTCCAGCACCAGGAAAGATCAACTCATGTTATTGGCCATGTGAACATCTGAATATGTTAATAAATATCTGAATATGTTAATAAGTTATCCACGAATCACTTCTGCTCAATGTGGAATTTACCCAAGTTAAATAATCACCACAACAATTCTGTACATACTTCTACTAATTGACTGCAATGCAATAATATGAATTTGAATAGCACCTTTAAATTACTGAAATATCCCAAGACATTTCCCAAGTGTCTAATAATGTACTGGAAAATCTGAATACTTTTGTCTGACACCATTTCATTATTTATAAACGTGATGTGAAAAGCTCTACATTAAGTGTGACTCTATTTCTTTGGTTAGGTTCAGGATTTCGGAGAAGGTATATTCCAGGTCAACTTAACTGTTGATGTCCAGGAGACTGTGTGCAACAGAAGCTCTGGATTGGATCCGGCAAATTGTACACTGATACCTATCCCGGATGCTGTGAGTATTCCAATGTTTGCAGGAAGTGCTTCCAGCCGCTTGAACGCCCGCCGGGGGTCTCTGAGCTCAGGGACAGCTGGATACACTGCAGGACATATGCTTGCTAACTGCTTCCTGGATCGCAGGTTCCAGGAGGTGGTCACTCCACAGACAGACAGAGTTCAGAATAACAAGTGGGTAACTGTCCAGAGGGTAACAAGAGGTAGGTAGCCCAGGAATCATTTGGGAGCGTGAGGCCCTCTGAAACTAATATTCAGCAGTGAATCGATGAGGGTGATGACATCTTGAAATGTGGTTCTGAATCTGGCAGCATAAGCAAAAAAGTTGCACAGGAAAGTTAGAGTGACCTATAGGAGTGCATTCGTCATTGGAGATTCATTGGTCAGGGGGAAGGTCAGGAACTTCAGATATTGTTGATGTGGGACATATTTGTCTCTCTGGTGGTGCCATGGACGTGGCTCTTGCTACTGTCCTCTAAGGAACCATCTCAGGCACCAGTATCCAAAATGGAAAAGCGGTTGGAGAGTGAGATAGCCTCAGGCATTTCCTGCAGTACCTGCCTCTTAGATACTCTGGCGATCACCCATTCCCTCTCTCCCGGTGTATTTCCTGCCTGTGTGCTCTCCATGAAATGCTCAGCCTTGTGGATGAACTGCAGCGTCTCCAGCCACCACTCAAGCTCCGCAACCCGAGGCTCAGGTTTCTGCAGCTGGTGACACTGCCTGCAAGTGTAGTCATCGAGGGCACTTTTTGACTGCATGACTTCCCACATCCTGCAGGATGCACATTACAAATGGCCGAGCTGCACTGATATATCTTATACTTTATATAAATTGTTTTCTACTGTATTTACTCACTTATTTTAATTATTATCTTAATTCAGAATAATTCCTATGTAAACTACAATTTACTGTGTCCATCTCAGTCTCCACCGCTTCTTTTAACTCCTGGCTCCGCTCTCTGTCTCTTGGTGTCAAAGAACTGGATGTTTGCAAATGTTACACCCTTGTTCAAAAACAGGGAGAAAGATAAACCTGGTATTTCCAGGTCAGTAAGTTGAACGGGGGAATGTATGGAAGCTTTTAGAAACAGTAACTCAGGAGACCAGCAAGAGTCACTCGGACAAGTTATAAAGTAGAGCCAACATGGACTTATTAAGGGTAAATTGTATTTGACTTACTTGTTTTGAGTTTTTTAATCAGCCAGCAGAAAGGATGCAATGCCTTTGATGTTGTGTATATGGACCTTCAAAAGACATTTACTAAACTATCACATAATTGGCTTGTTAGCAAAATAGAAAGCCATCAGTTAAAAGGGGGGCAATAGCATCAAAGGATTCTAAAAGAGGGAGCCGCAGACATCATTGATGCATGGGTTATAACCTTCCAAAATGTCCTCGATTCCAGAACAGTTGCAGCAGAGCGGAAGTTAGCAAGTGTAACATTGGTATTTAAGAAAAGAGGAAGAGAGAAAATCACAAACCAATTTGCATCACATCAGTTATCAGAAAAATGTTGGTATCAATGACCAAGGAGATGTTAACGTGCATTTGGAAAATCTTAATGAGGTCAGGCAGATTCAATATGGTTTTAGGAAAAGGAATCATGTTTGGCAAATTTATTAGAGATTTTTGAGGATATAACTAGGAGGATATAACTAGGAGGATATAACTAGGATATAACTAGGAGGATATAACTAGGAGATAACTAGGAGGATATAACTAGGAGGATATAACTAGGATATAACTAGGAGGATATAACTAGGAGATAACTAGGAGGATATAACTAGGAGGATATAACCAGGATATAACTAGGAGGATATAACTAGGTTATAACTAGGAGGATATAACTAGGATATAACTAGGAGGATATAACTAGGAGGATATAACTAGGATATAACTAGGAGGATATAACTAGGAGGATATAACTAGGTTATAACTAGGAGGATATAACTAGGATAGAACTAGGAGGATATAACTAGGATATAACTAGGATATAACTAGGAGGATATAACTAGGTTATAACTAGGATATAACTAGGAGGATATAACTAGGAAGATATAACTAGGATATAACTAGGAGGATATAACTAGGAGGATATAACTAGGATATAACTAGGAGGATATAACTAGGAGGATATAACTAGGATATAACTAGGAGGATATAACTAGGAGGATATAACCAGGATATAACTAGGAGGATATAACTAGGTTATAACTAGGAGGATATAACTAGGAGGATATAACTAGGATATAACTAGGAGGATATAACTAGGAGGATATAACTAGGTTATAACTAGGAGGATATAACTAGGATAGAACTAGGAGGATATAACTAGGATATAACTAGGAGGATATAACTAGGAGGATATAACTAGGAGGATATAACTAGGTTATAACTAGGAGGATATAACTAGGATAGAACTAGGAGGATATAACTAGGATATAACTAGGATATAACTAGGAGGATATAACTAGGATATAACTAGGATATAACTAGGATATAACTAGGAGGATATAACTAGGTTATAACTAGGATATAACTAGGAGGATATAACTAGGATATAACTAGGATATAACTAGGAGGATATAACTAGGTTATAACTAGGAGGATATAACTAGGAGGATATAACTAGGATATAACTAGGAGGATATAACTAGGATATAACTAGGATATAACTAGGAGGATATAACTAGGTTATAACTAGGTTATAATTAGGAGGATATAACTAGGATATAACTAGGATATAACTAGGAGGATATAACTAGGATATAACTAGGAGGATATAACTAGGTTATAACTAGGATAAAGCAGAGTCAGTTGCTGTTGTACACTTCTGGATTGGCAATAATATATTAGCACAGAGAGGGGATTGGTTAATGGACAGGAAGCAGAGAACAAGAATGAAATGTTCATTTTAAAAGGACAGGCTGTAACTAGTGGAGCGTCACAATGAGCAGTGCTTGTGTGTCAACTATTTAAAATCCATATTAATGACTCCACCTTCAGTGCTCCTCCATGTTGAACACCACTTGGAGGAAGCACTGAGGGTGACAAGGGTGCAGAATATTCTCTGGGTGGGGGACTTCACTGTCCATCACCAAGAGTGGCTCGGTAGCACCTCTACTGACCGAGCCAGCAAAGTGCTGAAGGACATAGCTGCTAGACTGGGTCTGCAGCAGGTGGTGAGGGAACCAACAAGAAGGGGAAGCATATTTGACCTGATCCTCACCAACCTGCCTGTCACAGATACATCTGTCCATGACAGTATCGGTTGAGAACCATCGCAAAGTGGAGACGAGGTCCCACCTTCACATTGAGGATACCCTCCATCGTGTTGTGTGGCACTAACACCATGCTAAATGGGATAGATTTCAAACAGATCTAGCAACTCAAGACTGGGCATCCATGAGGTGCTGTGGGCCATCAGCAGCAGCAGAATTGTACTCGAACACAATCTGTAACCTCATGGCCCAGCATATCCCCCACTCTACCATTACCATCAAGCCAGGGGATCAACCCTGGTTCAATGAAGAGTGCAGGAGGGCATGTCAGGAGCAGCACCAGGCATACGTAAAAATGAAGTGTCAACCCGGTGAAGCTATAACACAGGACTGTTTGCATGCCAAACAGCATAAGCAGCAAGTGATAGACAGAGCTAAGTGATCCCACAACCAACAGATCAGATCTAAGCTCTGCAGTCCTGCCACATCCAGTTATGAATGGTGATGGACAATTAAACAACTCACTGGAGGAGGAGGCTCCACAAATATCCCCATCCTCAATGATGGAGGAGCCCAGCACATCAGTGCAAAAGATAAGGCTGAAGCATTTGCTACAATCTTCAGCCAGAAGTGCTGAGTGGATGATCCATCTCAGCCTCCTCCAGAGGTCCCCAGCATCACAGATGTCAGTCTTCAGCCAATTCGATTCACTCCACATGATATCAGGAAACAGCTGAAGGCACTAGATACTGCAAAGGCTATGGACCCTGACAATATTCCAGCAATAGTACTGAAGACTTGTGCTCCAGAACATGCTGTGCCCCTAGCCAAGCTGTTCCAGTGCAGCTACAACACTGGCATCTACCTGGCTTTGTGGAAAATTGCCCAGGTATGTCCTGGACACAAAAAGCAGGACAAATCCAACCCGGCCAATTACAGCCCCATCAGTCTACCCTCCATCATCAGTAAAGTAATGGAAGGGGTCATCAACAGTGATATCAAGCAGCACTGGCTTAGTGATAACCTGTTCACTGATGCCCAGTTTTGGTTCCACCAGGACCACTCAGCTCCTGACCTCATTACAGCCTTGGTTCAAACATTGGCAAAAGAGTTGAACTCCTGAGGTGAGGTGAGAGTGACTGCCCTTGACATCAAGGCAGCATCTGACCGAGTGTGGCATCAAGGAGCCCCAGCAAAACTGGAGTCAATGGGAATCAGGGGGAAACTCTCCGCTGGTTGGAGTCATACCGAGCACAAAGGAAGATGGTTGTGGTTGTTGGAGGTCAGTCACCTCAGCTCCAGGACATCACTGCAGGAGTTCCTCAGGGTAGTGTCCTCGGCCCAACCATCTTCAGCTGATTCATCAATGACCTTCCTTCCATCATAAGGTCAGAAGTGAGGATGGTCACTGATGATTGTACAATGTTCAGCACCATTCACAACTCCTCCGATACTGAAACAGTCCATGTCCAAATGCAGTAAGACCTGGACAATATCCAGACTTGGGCTGACAAGTGGCAAGTAAAATTCAGGCCACACAAGTGTCAGGCAATGACCATCTCCAACAAGAGAGAATCTAACCATCTCCCTTTGACATTCCATGCCATTACCATTCCTGAATCATCCACCACCTGGGGGTTACAGCTGACCAGAAACTGAACTGGACACGCCATATAAATACTGTGGCTACAAGAGCAGGTCAGAGACTGGGAATCCTGTGGAGAGTAACTCATCTCCTGATTCCCCAAAGCCTGTCCTCCATCTACAAGGCACAAGTCAGGAGTGTGATGGAATACTCCCCACTTGCCTGGATGAGTGCAGCTCCTGCAATACTCAAGGAGCTCGACACCATCCAGGATAAAACATCCCGCTTGATTGGCACCCCATCCACAAACATTCAATCCCTCTAGCACCGATGCACAGTAGCAGCAGTGTGTACCATCTACAAGATGCACTGCAGGAACTCACCAAGGCTCCTTAGATCGCACCTTCCAAACCCATGACCACTACCATCTAGAAGGACAAGGACAGCAGATAGATGGGAACACCACCACCTGGAAGTTCCCCTCCAAGTCACTCACCATCCTGATTTGGAAATATATCGCTGTTCCTTTACTGTCGCTGAGTCAAAATCCTGGAACTCCCTCCCTTACAGCACTGTGGGTGTACCTACACCACATGGACTGCAGCGGTTCAAGAAGGCAGCTCACCAGCTCCTTCTCAAGGGGCAATTAGGGATGGGCAATAAATGCTGGAATCACAGAATGGTCACAGCACAGAAGCCCATCGTTTCTTCCAATTCCAATGATGCTCACATCCCATAAATGAATGTTAAAAACATTTTAAGCAAGTACAGAGTCAGGGAAAGTGTAACGGACATGAAAGAACAAAAGGAAAGGTCTGTGATAGGCTGCATAGCAGCATAGAGATGACATGGAAAAAGGGATGATGGTGCAAGACAAAAGGAGAGAATGAGACAAAAAGCAAAACCTGTGCCAGGAGGAGGGTAAAAAGGAAAAGCAGAATCACCACCAGCAGCTTCAGGGGCAAGAATCTGAAATTGATGATGAGTCGAGAAGGCTGTAAAATTCCTCATCGATTGATGAGGGGCCCTTCCTCAAGCTACACTGAGCTTTGCGGGAACAGTATATGAGGCCGAGGACAGAGAGGTTAGAGTGGGAGTGAAGAACACTATTAACATGACAACTCACCAGAAACTCAAGGTCACACTTATAGCAAGTAGCAAACAGGTTGTCTGCTACTTTCACCATTATCTTTAACCTTATTCAACATGTTAAAAAGCCCAACTGCTTGACAAGAGATTTGGGAGACAGTAATCCAAAAAGAGGTTGTTCCTTGTTTCATTTATTAGGAAATTATTGATCTAAAAGTAAAGCCATGAGAAGTGGGCTGAATCCATCAAACTGAAAACAATTTCACCCCGTAAAATGATTCTGTAATGTTATCTGTGAACTCAGGTTAAACAGCGCCCCGGGGGCAGAGTGTAATCTTAACATTAACACTTCCTGCACAATATCAATGAATGACTCATTTGGGACAAGTTTCTATTTTCCATCCAGTGGTTATAAACAATGGAAACCCGGTGCAACACCCAACAGAGGAACCTCAAGAGTGACAATCTGCTCTGTGAATGGTAAATGGTTCTGAGTGACTGATTATCACACCCACTATTAAATGGCTGCTGGGAATCTAACTGTTCCATCAATTCCATAGCACAGAGTTAAATATTAAAGCATTCTCTGACAGAAGCTTCAGAAAGTGACAAACATTTAAAGAACAGGAAACAGACCCGGTGAGGTGACACTCAGGGGAGGTGTACACAGACTGTGGTGTGACAGTCGGACTGATGGGGGGACAGTGGAGGAAGTTACAGTGCACCAAAGGCACCTTTGTGTAAATGTTGAAAATATCTTGCGAAAGAGCTTCAGGATCTGTCTCCAGCCCTGCTCTCTCAGTGATCTCACTTTTCTGATCCAGTCAGATCAGTTCAGTGATCAATTCCATTAAGGAGACAGCTCTGTAATTTTTTACACTCTCCCTTCCACTGTTTTCACAATGCTGGATATCAGGATGCAACAGCATTCCCAATGCCCAGTGCTGTTCACAATGGGAAAATGTCAGGCCACAGAGTCCCATCTCTAATCTACAATCTGTCTCTGGGCAGTCCTGCCATCGATCCCAATGAAAATTCTTGCGTCTGACAGCGAAGTTGAAGGAACTAAAAGGAATAACACGGATTCAGTCTCCCACAGCTTGGAAGCTCTCCCTCAGTGTAAACCGATCACAATATCACATTAATATGGAATGCAACATTTCCCCTGATAAGTAAACAATATCCTGTATTAATAAAACCCCTTGATGTTTACATTATCCTGGCACTCAGGAGCATGACCATTAGTTCAATATTCCACTGCTGATGCTCACTCACCATTACAAAATTCACTGTGTTTTGGAACACTGTTACTGAATTACAATCTCACCTTGTATATCTGTAGAAAACTGCTACTTGCTTCAGCTTCGTCACAGTTAAACGCGATGTCGGTCTCATCAGTGTTGTACTGCAATGTACAAACACAACATTCACAACCTCAACACCGATTCCAACAACAACGCCGAGTCTAACAGCAACAACAACAACAACTCCAACTCCAACAACAATATCAACGATTCCGACAACAACTCCAACAACAACTCCAACAACAACAACAACAATAACTCCAACAACAACAAAAACTCCAATAACAACTCCAACAACAACACCAACAACTCCAACAACAACTCCAACAACAACTCCAACAACAACAACAACAACTCCAACAACAACAACAACAACAACTCCAACAACAACAACAACAACTCCAACAACAACTCCAACAACAACATCAGCATCAACCAAATCGTCATCATCATCAGGAACCACTGAATCATCTGGGAAATGCCGTAGAAAGGTAAATCACAGATTTTTTTTCAAATTCAGTGTTAAAGGAAATAGCAGTTTAAATACAGCTGACTTTCAGCTCAGAACATTGTGGAAATTGCTTATGTCTCATTTTATGTTATTAAATTGTCATGATCTTTTGTGCTGATTTTGTGAAAACTCTGCTGAAACAATCCACTGAAGAACTGAAGAATTCGGAGCAGGGGTAGATCATACAGCCCTTTACTGCTGCTCTGCCAAAAATCTATCGCACTTACCCTTGGATATACTCATGGACAGAACATTCCCAGCTCTCTGTGGTAGAGAATTCCAAAGATTGTCAACCCTCTGAATAAAATGTTCCTCCTCTCAGTCCTAAATGGCCCAATCCCTTTTGCTAAGTCTAAGTTCTAGATTCTCCAGCCAGACAAAGCTACATTTGAAGAATTTTAGAAAATATCCCCCTTTCCATTCCTCTATCCAAAGTGAATCATTTCACACCAACTTGCTCACAATACAGCTCTGCCCACATACTCATAGAAACCCACACAAATTTCCTGAATTTGCACCCGTTCTGAATGGTCTGTAAATTTAAGCTTAACATTTGAAGCTTAACAACGTTATCCAAGTTTATATTTTGATCTCTTTTTAGGGTGATTGTTTAAACTCTTTTGTTTAAAGCCATTGCGCTGACACATGCAAAGCATTAATCATTAAAACACTTCAGTACATTTTTTTGAAACTTGCTTCACCAAATGTGTGGAAACTATAGTTGATAGCCTCAACCTTTAATTTGATTCATTAATTTATTGTTAAAGAAGGAGGTAAAGTGAGAACGTAGCATCATTTCAGCACATTCCTGGAACTCTTTTATCCTGAGAATCCACTTGTTTGTTGCTGCATTTTACATTTTAGCATTTGTGAATAATACTATCAGAGAATCCAAACGTAACTCACTAACAGGAGGAACGGCATGAATTTTGCCTAAACTTGGTGATTACTTCATTTCAGCAATTCCTAACCAAACAGAAATCATGAAACAGGATACTGGCACTCTCTAGGTTCCTGCTTTCCAGTACAGCTGGGGGTGCTGTAGGTGGCTGGTAGATAATTATTAGTGAGCTAGCCTGCTGAATTCCTGCCGGTAATGCCAATTATGGACAGATTACTGTCGGCAGTGATGCACCCATGATTTTGTCAGTAGCTGCTCATTGCATTCGAGTGGCACAGACAGCAATGAGAGACTTGGGAAATCTCAGCTCCATTTCTGAGAGAGACGCAGGATGTATTCTTGTATGAGACTGCAGGGTAAGACAATAATCAGATCATTGATGATCACTTGGCATCTTCCCAAACACAATGTCTGTGGCTGGTTAAACCAACAGTGCACACAGGCCCTTTTAGCAAATATTGTAAGCAGCTTGCTCATTATGAGGTCCAGCAAATAGCAGATGAAGATAAATGAGCAATTCATCTGGTTTTGGTGGCGTCGTTGACCAGGAGAGCTCTCTGCTCCTCTTCAGACAACATCATGGGACCTTGTATGTTCACCTGCATGAACAGACAGTTGCCACTTGACATCTTATCTAAAGATTTACACCGCTGACCATGCAGCAACCCCTCAGTGCTGCATTCAGACTGGATTGCATACTGTGGTCCTGCAGTGGGGATTGACCCTATGATTATTTGTCTTTAAGGAATGAGCTATATGACTGAGCTAAGCTGGCACTGTGCTATCCAAGGCAGAATCAAAATGTCCATGTGGGACAGGGTACTGAGGCCTAAAACTGGGTGACTGACAGCTTTGACTGCAAGTAAGACTGATTGGTTAATCAAGGCAGATATTTGCTTCTAGAAATATCTATATTAAGAGTGAAGCTATAAATGATGTAATTTGATTTAGAAATATGGCAGAAGAGGAAGCTATTGGTGTTGCAGGAAGAAACCTGGTTCAAGAAGAAGACGGTGTTGGTGGAGGTGTCGCTGGGGCAGGGGGAGATGTAACAGACATCACAACAGGTACAACAGATACAACAGGTACAACAGGTACAACAGATACAACAGGTACAACAGATACAACTATGGACGAGTAAATGGCTATCAACCTGTAGGAAGAACCAATCCACAAGGCAAAAGGAATTGGAGAGAGTGAAATACAAACTTTGTAAGTATCACCAGAAATTATTTGTTACTTTTTATTTTTATTTCATCTCTGGAATCACTGGATCATCAAAAATTACAACTGGCCTGTGTTGGTATTTATCCCCATGTGAACTGTATCCTGATCCCGTCTGCCAGCCCAGTTTCTATCTCCTTCCATCTCCCTTTCATTCAGCCTCCTACTTAACCTCATTACCTATCTTTCAATGTTGACATGGTCTGTTGCAGTGGTTTTGTTTACAGTAATAAGATGGGGTTGATTTTTCTGTATTATTCTGATCTTGTATATTTCTATATGGGCACCTCCCAGATGCCACTTATCAAAGCAGAAATGCCCAAAGTCTTTCTTCATAACCCAGCTCTCTAACACTTGGGATCAGTCACTCTTTCTGAACTGCCCCCAAGATTTGAATGTCTCCCTCGTGTCTCAGTGACTGGAACTGGACACAATATTCCAAGTGTGGTCTATCCAGAGAACAATATGACTTAATCATCACTTCCTCTGTCAGGCATTCCCTTTTTATCATTCATTCACAGGATGTGGGCATCATTGGCAAGGCTAGAAGTAAATGCCCATCCCTAATTGCCCCTTGAGAAGGTGGTGGTGAGCTGCCTTCTTGAGCTGCTGCAGTCCATGTGGTGTAGGTCCACCCACAGTGCTGTTAGGGAGGGATTTCCAGGATTTTGACCCAGTCACAGTGAAGGAACGGTGATATATTTCCAAGGCAGGATGGTGAGTGACTTGGAGGAGAACTTCCAGCTGGTGGTGTTCCCATGTATCTGCTGCCCTTGTCCTTCTAGATGGTAGAGGTCGTGGGTTTGGAAGGTGCTGTCTAAGGAGCCTTGGTGAATTCCTGCAGTGCATCTTGTAGATGGTACACACTGCTGCTACTGTGCGTCGGTGGTGGAGGAGTGAATGTTTGTGGATGTTGTGCCAGTCAAGCGGGCTGCTTTGTCCTGGATGGTGTTGAGCTTCTTGAGTGTTGTGGGAGCTGCTCTCATCCAGGCAAGTGGGGAGTAGTCCATCACGCTCCTGACTTTTACCTTGTAGACGGTGGACAGATTTAGGGAGTCAGGAGATGATTTACTCGATGCGAGATTCCAAGCCTCTTGTAGTCACAGTGTTTAAATGGCTAGTCCAGTTTAGTTTCTGGTCAATGGTAACACCAGGATGTTGATAGTGGGGGATTCAGTGATGGTAATGCCATTGGAGATGGGTAGACTCTCTCTTGTTGGAAATGGTCATTGATTGACGCTTGTGCTGTGTGAAAGTTACTTTCCAGTTATCAGTCTAAGACTGAACATTGTCCAGCTCTAGCTGCATGTGGGCAGGGACTGCTTACTATCCAAGCTGTTGCAAATTGAAATGAATATTACAATTATCAGCGAAGAATCCAGTAGTTTCATGGTCACCATTTTTGAGTTTAGATTTTCAATCCCAGATTTATTTACTGAAGTGAATTTTATTTCCCCAGCTTTCCTGGTGGGACTTGAACTCATGAATCTAGATCATAGGTCCAGGTGCCTTGATTACTGGTCCAGTAACAAAACCAGTGCGCTCCCTGTTTCGCCTAGATCGTTCAGTATTCCATTTGTTTTTTGATCATTGTCCATGTTCAAGATGCTCCCCCGCATGGGGACACTGTGCTGACTCAGTTGGTGGCACTCTCACCTGTAAGTCAGAAGGATGTTGGTTCTAATCCCCTCCAGGGCTTGAATGTTCAAACCTAGGCTGAAGTTCCAGCACTGCACAGTTGGCCAGACGGTGTTTCAATGAGAAGTTAAGCGGGGGCCTCGTTTGACCTCGCAGGTGGATGTAAAAGATCCCAGTGGACAATTCTGAAAAAGAGCAGGGGAGTTCTCAGCAGTGTCTCGACCAATATTTATCCCTCAATCAACATCAGAAAAAACAGAGGCCAGGATTTTCCAGTCCTGTCCACCAGGAGGGACAGAAAATCCCAGCCAGGTTCTCTGGTTGTTATCATATTGTCCTTCATGGGAGCTTGCTGTGCACAAATTGACTGTTCCTCACGTTACAACAAGGACAACCCTTCAAAAGAGCTTAATTAGCTTTAAAGAGCTATAGGAAGCCCTGTGATCATGAAAGGAGCTACATAAATGCAAATTGTTCTTTCACATTTGGTATCAGTGGGAAATTTCGCAATGTTTGAAATCCTTTATATTGACAGCAGGGAACAAAGAATTCCACTGGTCAATAATCCCCAGAGAGCTATTGCAGCTTCCAGTAAGTTTATATCCTTGAGTGTGTAAGCTATTAGAATCATTTTAATCAATGAAGTGAATCAACTTTTGGTTATGTTGAAGGATTTGGTAAATATTTCTTTCTGATGATTAAATTAGTCCTCCCAATTTCTGTTCTTCCTATTCATTCCAGCAGCTGTGTGTGAGCAGAATTAAAACAAGATAAGTGTGAAGTGATGCACTTGTTCAGGACAAACAAGGCACAGGAATACACAACGAATGGTAGGACCCTGGGAAGTACCGAGGATCAGAGGGATCTTGGTGTGCATGTCCATCGGTCCTTTAATTTAGCAGGACAGGTAGATAAGGTGGTTAAGAAGGCATATTGGATACTTGCCTTTATTAGCCAAGGCATAGAATATAAGAGCAGGGAGATTATGCTGGAACTGTATAAAACGCTGGTTATGCCACAGCTAGGGTATTGCGTGCAGTTTTGGAATCCGTATTATAGGAAAGATGTGATTGCACTATAGAGAGTGCAGAGGAGATTTACCAGGATGTTGCCTGGGCTGGAGAGTTTTAGTTATGAGGAGAGATTGGATAGAATGGGGTTAGTTTCCCTGGTGCTGAGGGGATTGAGGGGGACATGATAGAGGTGTATAAAATTATGAGGGGCATAGATAGGGTAGACAGGAAGGAACTTTTCCCCTTGGTGGAGGGATCAATAACCAGGGGACATAGATTTAAGGTAAGGGGCAGGAGGTCTAGAGGGGATGTGAGGAAGAATTTTTTCACCCAGAGGGTGGTGGGAATCCTGAACTCACTGCCTGAAAGGGTGGTAGAGGCAGAAACCCTCATAACATTTAAGAATTAGTTGGACGTGCACTTGCAATGCCATGGTATACAGGGCTGTGGGCCTAGTGCTGGAAAATGGGATTAAAATAGTTAGGTACTTGTTTGACCAGTGCAGACTCGATGGGCTGAAGGGCCTTTTTCTGTGCTGTAGACCTCTATGAATCTATGACTATGACCTTATCCTATGTATTGTGCTTGATTATTGCAAACGATACTCCCAGGATTAAACATTAACTCAATGCTGTCACTATAACCGTCCCAGGAGAAACACATCCTTCCCAGCATCAGCCCCATTCTACACGCGTCTACCACAAACTCACTTTTCTTTTACTGAGAAGAGATTTTTCACCTCATTCACTAACTGAAAATATTCATCAAGAACCTCCTTGAAAAATTATTAACCAATTTTCAGCTGAAACTATTAGGAATTCTCATTGAGTGAATTTTGCTGATTTATTACAGATTTCAAAAGAAAACTGAAGAGTGAATGGAGACAACAGGACAGAGGGAGGAGATAACCAGGAAGGGAATTCCACCTGGGTTAAACTGATAACTTTCAAACATTGTTTCACATTTAATTATTAGTAATTTACTGTTTAAATATTAGTCTGTTACACTGCAGCTTATTATACTGGTGTTCATGATGTTCTCACTGTTCAATAAAGTGTCAATTAACAAATCATATGATATATTCCATACCATAAGTTGCCGTGAAGCTGAATAATAAACAGGGTATTGAATTTTTCTGCAACTGGGGCTCTTTCAGTTCAACAACACAGTAACAACTCACACATATTAGAATGGATTTTCCCTTTCGAGACAGGAATCATGAATCAGGCCATTTCCCAACATCCTGTTCCTGAGCTCTAAAATTCAGGGATCTCACACAGGATTTTGGCTCCAGGAGTTGGGTCAGAGCTGGAGCCAGGAATGCCGCCCTCAGAAACAGACCCAAGACAACAGCAAAGTCGTGCAGGCCAGCATGTTGGAAGGCCGCTTGGACTTGCTGGAGCATTGTCCCCCTCCTCTAAATGGTTTTAGGCCACTTAGCCCTGAACTCTCAGCCCCTCACCCACCCCCATGCCTTCTCCTTGTTCCCTTATATCCTCTGTGTCCCATCTATGTCCCCGCATATCCCCATGCCTCTTCCATGCTCCTTAATATCCCCATGCCTCTTCCATGCTCCTTAATATTCCCATACCTCTTCCACGCTCCCTCATATTCCCTCCATATCCCTATGCCCTCTCTACACCCATACATTTTTCATATCCCTTTTGTTATCTACCCATACCGCATCCATATACTTGCCTTGCCCTATGTCCCTTCCTTGTCCCCATGGATCCTCAATACCAACTCTCCAGGTATCCACTATGGCCATATCCAATGTGCCATATAACAACAGTGGCAAGTCTTTGAAATGCTCCTGAAGCTGACACAATAAGCAAAGAGGCGTTGAGAATCTGCTTTGAAAGAAACCTCTCAATCTACAACATCATAAAAGTGTTGATCCACTATAGAATTGTATCATAATGCCATATTATCAATTAATAAAGGTTCAACCCTCTTAACACCTCTTGATTGTGTCCAAATAAACAAACAGACATCGAAAATCTATATCAGTGAAAGAATAATGCATTACACCTTCTTAAAGCTGTCAGTCAAACAAAGCTAGTGCTCTACTTTCAGCTGTATAAACAGATTCCTGCTGAGCAAAGACCATTACCCATTTTGGAACTCAGCCAACCATTCACAAAGAGACTGTCTAGAAAAAAAATAACAGATGTCTGTCTATCAGTTCAACTTGCTTTTGCTGTTGCAGTTGCCAGATGGCCATATAATATGAACATATGAGTAAGGAGCAGGAGTAGGCCACTTAGCCCCTTGACCCTGCTCTGACATTTAATAAGGAAATGGATGATCCAATAGTAACTTGAAATCTGCATCACACCTACCCTGATAACCTATCATCCCTTTGTTTACCAAGAATCTATCTACCTCTGCCTCAAAAACATTCAAAGACTCTGCTTCTACCAGGAAGAGAGTTTCAGGAAGAGAGTTCCAAAGATGCACGACGTTTTGAGTCAAAACATTTCACCTCGTCTCTGTGACCCCTTATTTTTAAACAGCGACCCCTAGTCCTAGATTTTCCCACAAGAGGAAACATCCTCTCCACACCCATCCTGTCCAAGACCTCTCAGGATCTTTTATGTTTCAATCAAGCCACCTCTTACCTTGCTGAGTTACAAGTCTTGAATAATTGACTAAGCCCTGTGGGCAAGGTTGATAGTTAATATTGCTAATTAATACCGGTAAATAATGAAATAATAAAAATAAATTAATGATTAGATAGGGTAGACAAAAAAAATTCTCTCCATTAGCTGACAGTACAAGGACAAGGGGGACACAGATTTAATGTTTTGGGCAAGAGAAGTGGGGGGTTGGGAGGAAGAACTTTTCTACATATTGAGTGGTAATGATCTGGAACTCGCTGCCCATGAGGGGGGTGGAAGTGGAAACAATGAATGGTTTCAAAAGGAAATTGGATGGGACTTGATGGAAATGAACCTGGAGGATGACAGGGATTGAGCAGGGGAATGGGACTGGATGGGTTGCTGTGCAGCGAGCTGGCACAAACTCAAAGAACCAAATGGCCTCCTTCTGTGCCCTAAATGACCCCACGACTCTATGAGGGAAGATGGAATGGTCATGGGGTTATGAAGGGGCACAGAGAGGGCATAAGGGATATGAGGAAACTTGGAGGGTGCATAGGAAATATGATGGGGGGTGGGGGGTATGAGGGAGAATTGGCAAGACTTATGAACCTGCCTGTCAAAACGTTCCTGACTCCTCTGTAGACATTCCCCACGGTTCACAAATACACTTATCGGGCAGGTGAGGATCCCACTCACTTCTAAATGCCTCTGGCCAGAATGTTGACGTGAGTGTGTGGAGTTGGGCCCGACGCGCTGATGGGTAACACTACAGGCAGTGACGTTGGGCGTGTATCCTGACATCACCGCGCGCCATTGCGATATTTCGCTGGGCGATGATCTCCGATGTGCATCCACCATTAATTAACGGGCCAGTTAAGGCCCTTGAGACATTAATTGATGCCGATTTTTCGGGCCCCGTGTGATCTTCAGAGCCTCACATGGGCACAAGGGGCAGACGGGTAGGAGACACTTCTATAAACCTCACCCACGGGCAGGATAAGAGGGCCGAGCGGGATTGCTAATGCAAGCTGTTAGTCATTTATTTTAGAAACTTCCTGCTACTTGCTTGTGTGAACAGGAGACCTTCAATTCTCTTCAGAGCTGCTTGGACAGGAATAACAACCATCAGGTCAGGACTCTGGAATAAACATCACTCTCGGGGCCTTGCAGCTTTCAGGCAGCTTTCCCTTAGCCTGGGAATGGGAGTTGTGCTCTCCACTGGAGGCACCTCCTCTGAGGAGGAAGAGAGGGCCAGAAAGGGCAGGAGGCCAGGAGTACACATTCTGCTTCAGGGGAGCCACCTTTGGGAGGAGAGGCGCAGACACAAGGGGCGCAGGCACAAGGGGCGCAGACACAAGGGGCACAGACACAAGGGGCGCAGACACAAGGGGCACAGACACAAGGGGCGCAGACACAAAGGGCACAGACACAAGGGGCGCAGACACAAGGGGCGCAGACACAAGGGGCGCAGGCACAAGGGGCGCAGGCACAAGGGGCGCAGACACAAGGGGCGCAGACACAAGGGGCGCAGACACAAGGGGTTCAGGCACAAGGGTCGCAGACACAAGGGGCGCAGACACAAGGGGCGCAGGCACAAGGGGTTCAGGCACAAGGGGCGCAGACACAAGGGGTGCAGGGCCAAGAGGTAGTCCAATGTGGAAGGGGCTGCAGAAGGTGCCACTATCCTGCTGCCAGGGTTTACAGACAGTGAAGCAGCTACCTCGATATGTCTGAGGTGCAGTGCGCAAGGAGGCTCCACCTCTCAAGGAAGACAGAGACCTCCATCTGTCGGATGATTGGGCCCTGAGATCTCCGCCAACTGTCTGGGTGGACACTAAATGTCACAGCTGCCTTCAGCTTCTATGCCTCTGGTTCCTTCCAGGGGTCGGTGGGTGATCTTTGTGGTGTCTCCCAATCAGCTGTCCACAGGTTACAGACGCTCTGTTCAGACGGGCATTGACGTTCACCCACTTCCGCTGTGACCAGGCCAGTCAGACACAGTGAGCCAGAGGCTTCATGGCCATTGCTGTCTTCCCCCGTCTCCAGGGTGCTATAGAATGTACACATGTGGCCATCAAGGCGCCAGCAGGTGAGCCCGGTGCCTTCGTCAACAGGAAGGGCTTCCACTCCATGAACGTGCAGATAATGTGTGACCACAGGATGCTGATTCTACAAGTCTGTGCAAGGTACCCAGGCAGCTCCCACCACACCTACATCCTCAGACACTCCCAGGTGCCGGGGCTCTTCAGTGCTCCAGCCCGGCTGGATGGATGGCTGCTGGGTGACAAGGGCTATCCCCTCAGAAGGTGACTCATGACGTCTCTCCACCATCCAAGAACAGAAGCTGAGAAGCGGTACAATAGGAGCCAGGGCTCCACAAGGGCTGTGGTGGAGAGAGACATTGGTCTTCTCAAGATGCACTTCCGATGCCTGGACTGGTCAGGGGGCGGACTCCAGTACCCCCCAGACCGTGTGTTGGTGATAGGGGTTACATGCTGTGCTCTCCACATTCTGGTGCTGGAAAGGGGGGACAGAGTGGATGATGAAGATGTCGACACTGTGGCTGCTGCTCCACACGATGAGTCCAGCAGTGAGTCCGAGGATGAGCACACACAGCGAAATGCTGAGGGGGTAGACACTGACCCGGGCATATTCCAGGGAGACAGGGACACGCGGGAGGCTTTAATCCAATGGACCTTCAGGTAGAACACCACAGATGGACCTTCAAAACACACCAGGGCTGCAAGCTCCATACTCGACACCTGAGAGCAACATCTGCCTGGTTAGGGGCATTAACTAAGGCCCTTGTCAATAAAGCTGAATGATAAACGCGTCACTCAAAACATCCTGGGTTCCCATCCACCTGCAGAAGGAAGGAATCATTCTCAGCCTTGTCCACAACTAAAACATTTAATGTTTTCACAAAACAAAACCAAAATGAAACTTCATTCCCAGGGGTTGAGCTCCACATCGACTAATAATCAACTAATAGGGGGGCAACAGGAAACCACCAGTGAGAAGCTCCTGATGTGTCTAAGCTGATTTAAGTTTACCTTTCCGGGCACTACGTCTAGCTGCTCCCCCCTCGCTGGCCCCGACATTGGAGACAGATGCTGACTCTGCTGTCCTGTTGGTCTCAATGACCTTGGTGGGTGACTTCTGGCCCGTGGAGCCTGTGCTGACCCCGCCTGGGAGGGAGCTGCCAGTTCCACAGCTGCATCACCCCAGTCATCGCAGCCTCACTGCCAGTGGTGGTCACTGGGAGAGGGGCAGAGGAGCTGCTGCCCTCATCCAGAGGGTCCTGAGAGGTGCCCACAGAGACAACAGGCAGCTGCTGCGCCAGAGGGAGGTTACTTTGGACCTCCCTGCTCACCGTGGATGGACGGGCACCGAGCTGGGGTACTTGGTGCCCAATCCATCTCCCACACTGGCACTGCCCAGATGAGGTCAATGCCGCTGTGAGAGCTGCAGGTCCGAGCAGAACCCCAGGAACCCCTGATTCTGTCCCTGGAGGAGCCTCTCCATGAGACTCACCCTCTCTCCATGGGGGAGGCAGAGCGCTCGGCCATGAGGGTGGTTGCATTGCTGATGCTCCACATGGACTCCTCCATCACGGAGACCATGACACACATTCCCTCATGTATCTCCACCAGATCCTCTCACAGACCCGGCTGGACTTCCAGCATCCGCTGTCTCAGGGACAACTCCAGAGGCTCATCATCTGCCTTCGACTCAGCATGTTCCTGGTCCCCAGCAGCTCTCTGACTGCCGGTGCCCTGGGCACTCTCTGTCTCTGCCCGCTCCTCACGCGAGTGTGAAGTGCCCTCACCGCTGTGCCCTGGGACACTAGCCGGCGATCTTATCCCCAGCGAGGTGCTGGTACCTGGGCTGGTGCCTGTCTGGCTGAGCGGGTGTGACGCTGGTGAGTGGATTTGCGCTGCCTCCTCCTCCCAGCCCTGCTCCGGTGATGCTGAAAGGAAGAACAAGGACATTTGATTAGTTACAGTGCAGACAATGTCAATGTGCACGCCTGTTCCCCGGATCAGTTTGCGCTCATCCTTCCATAAGCAAAGGTCAACCCATGTTGCAAACTCCAATCACTGAGCATTCAGCAGTGCCATGGCTGCTGGGACACACACGGTGACCTCAGAGCTGGGCAAACATACCTCCCTGTGGCACCCCAGCCTCACCACCACCGGTGGATTTGGGTCAAGGGCACCTGTCCAGATCCATCGCCTCCTGCTCATATCTGGTGATTATGGCCAACTGGGCCTGGGCTCTGCCAGTCCACGGCGTTGTGTGCAGTATTCTCCGGTGAAGGAGAGAGGAGCATTGACTAGCCCAGCCTGTACCTGGATTCCCATCGCATCCCTGCCACCCCCACCAGAGTGGGACATTGCAGGGCTCCAGTCCTTCATCACCCCACAGCTGCCGCCCACTCACACAAAGAAGCCAGGGCTGGCACCCACCGCCCCACACTTGCCCAAATGCGGCCCCCTTCACATTTAGCAGCACAAGGTGTAACCTTGCAAAGCAAAGAGGCACAAGCATGTGGAAGGCAAAGGCAGCAGATGGATTGGTGCCCCGCCAACAGGAATCTCCCCTCCCAGCACCCTGACTTTGACATGCTTCGCTGTTCCAGCTCTCTGCCTAGGTGCAGATTCGAGAGTTTCACCTACATCCTATACTCTGGGTGTCAGTGTCACACATGCTGCAGGTGTAGAACCCATCTCAGCTCAATCCTCTCAGGGTGAACTAGACCTGGGCAATATCTGCTGGCCCACCCAGTGAGGGAAACATGAGATGAAGGGTTCAGTGCTGTGACTGCACTCAGGGCCAGGACAAAAGCCTACCTGCTGGGATAAGCGACCTCAGCCAACAGTGTACCCGCCCTTCCCGAGCTCAGGGGGTTGTTGACTCACTTGCGGCGCTGGACCCACGTACATCACATCACATCCTGGGAGCTCACACACTCGGACACCTCCTCCCAGGCACATTTGGTCAGGTGGGGAGGCCTCTGCCTCCTGTCCCTGGGAAAGAGGACCTCCCACCGCACTGCCACCTCCTCCAGGAGGGCAGCTAGGTACTCATCCGAGAAACGAGGGGCTGCCCTACCCTCCGGCCTGTCCCCCTGCCCTACCCTCCGGCCTGGCCTGTCCCCCTGCCCTACCCTCCGGCCTGGTCTGTCCCCCTGCCCTACCCTCCGGCCTGGCCTGTCCCCCTGCCCTACCCTCCGGCCTGGCCTGTCCCCCTGCCCTACCCTCCGGCCTGTCCCCCTGCCCTACCCTCCGGCCTGGCCTGTCCCCCTGCCCTACCCTCCGGCCTGTCCCCCTGCCCTACCCTCCGGCCTGGCCTGTCCCCCTGCCCTCCCCTCCGGCCTGTCCCCCTGCCCTACCCTCCGGCCTGGCCTGTCCCCCTGCCCTACCCTCCGGCCTGGCATGTCCCCCTGCCCTACCCTCGGGCCTGGCCTGAGCCTCTACCCTACGGCCTGTCCTGCTCACCAGCAGCGCTCTGGGGATCAATTCCGCTGACCATGATGAACAGCTGAGGTAAGGCTGCTGCGGGGAATTGAAACATGGTGAAGGTCACCACTGACCCAGTCAGTGCGGTCCCACTGCAGCCCACCCACTCCAACTACCCTCAGTAGCTGTGCCCACCCACTCCAACTACCCTCAGTAGCTGTGCCCACCCACTCCAACTACCCTCAGGAGCTGTGCCCACCCACTCCAACTACCCTCAGGAGCTGTATCCACCCACTCCAACTCCCCTCAGTGACTGTGCCCTCCTTCTCCATCTACCATCAAGAGCTGTGCCCACCCACTCAAACTACCCTCAGGAGCTGTGCCCACCCACTCCAGCTACCCTCAGTAGCTGTGCCCAACCACTCCAACTACCCTCAGGAGCTGTGCCCACCCACTCCAACTACCCTCAGTAGCTGTGCCCACCCACTCCAACTACCCTCAGGAGCTGTGCCCTCCTTCTCCATCTACCATCAAGAGCTGTGCCCACCCACTCAAACTACCCTCAGGAGCTGTGCCCACCCACTCCAACTACCCTCAAGAGCTGTGCCCACCCACTCCAACTACCCTCAGTAGCTGTGCCCACCCACACAAACTACCCTCAGTAGCTGTGCCCACCCACTCCAACTACCCTCAAGAGCTGTGCCCACCCACTCCAACTACCCTCAAGAGCTGTGCCCACCCACTCAAACTACCCTCAGGAGCTGTGCCCACCCACTCCAAATAACCTCAGAAGCTTTGCCCACCCACTCCATCTACCCTCAAAGGCTGTGCCCACCCACTCCAACTACCCTCAGTTGCTGTGCCCACCCACTCCAACTACCCTCAGGAGCTGTGCCCACCCACTCCATCTACCCTCAAAGGCTGTGCCCACCCACTCCAACTACCCTCAGTTGCTGTGCCCACCCACTCCAACTACCCTCAGTAGCTGTGCCCACGCACCCCAACTACCCTCAGTAGCTGTGCCCACCCACTCCAACTACCCTCAGTAGCTGTGTCCACCCACTCCAACTACCCTCAGTAACTGTGCCCACCCACTCCAACTACCCTCAGAGCTGTGCCCACCCACTCCAACTACCCTCAGTAGCTGTGTCCACCCACTCCAACTACCCTCAGGAGCTGTGCCCACCCACTCAAACTACCCTCAGGAGCTGTGCCCACCCACTCCATCTACCCTCAGTATCTGTGCCCACCCACTCCAACTACCCTCAGTAGCTGTGCCCACCCACTCCATCTACCCTCAGTATCTGTGCCCATCCACTCCAACTACCTTCAGTAGCTGTGCCCACCCACTCCAACTACCCTCAGCATCTGTGCCCACCCACTCCAACTACCCTCAGGAGCTGTGCCCACCCACTCCAACTACCCTCAGGAGCTGTGCCCACCCACTCCAACTACCCTCAGGAGCTGTGCCCACCCACTCCAACTACCCTCAGGAGCTGTGCCCACCCACTCCAACTACCCTCGGTAGCTGTGCCCACCCAATCCAACAACCCTCAGAGCTGTGCCCACCCACTCCAACTACACTCAGGGGCTGTGCCCACCCACTCCATCAACCCTCAGAACCTGTGCCCACCCACTCCATCTACCCTCAGTAGAGGTGCCCAACCACTCCAACTACCCTCAGTAGCTGTGCCCACCCACTCCAACTACCCTCAGGAGCTGTGCCCACCCACTCCAAATACCCTCAGGAGCTGTGCCCACCCACTCCATCCACCCTCAGAGCTGTGCCCACCCACTCCATCTACCCTCAGGAGCTGTGCCCACCCACTCCAACTACCCTCAGTAGCTGTGCCCACCCACTCTATCTACCCTCAGAACCTGTGCCCACCCACTCCATCAACACTCAGGAGCTGTGCCCACCCACTCCATCTACCCTCAGGAGCTGTGCCCACCCACTCCAACTACCCTCAGTAGCTGTGCCCACCCACTCCATCTACCCTCAGAACCTGTGCCCACCCCCTCCAACTACCCTCAGTAGCTGTGCCCACCCACTCCAACTACCCTCAGTAGCTGTGCCCACCCACTCCAACTACCCTCAGTAGCTGTGCCCACCCACTCCAACTACCCTCAAGAGCTGTGCCCACCCACTCCAACTACCCTCAAGAGCTGTGCCCACCCACTCCATCTACCCTCAGAACCTGTGCCCACCCACTCCATCTACCCTCAGTAGCTGTGCCCACCCACTCCAACTACCCTCAGGAGCTGTGCCCACCCACTCCAACTACCCTCAGTAACCGTTCCCACCCTCTCCAACTACCCTCAGGAGCTGTGCCCTCCCACTCCAAATACCCTCAGGAGCTGTGTCCACCCACTCCAAATACCCTCAGGAGCTGTGTCCACCCACTCCATCTTCCCTCAAAGCTGTGCCCACCCACTCCAGCTACCCTCAGTACCTGTGCCCACCCACTCCAACTACCCTCAGAACCTGTGCCCACCCACTCCATCTACCCTCAGTAGCTGTGCCCACCCACTCCAACTACCCTCAGAACCTGTGCCCACCCACTCCATCTACCCTCAGGAGCTGTGCCCACCCACTCCAACTACCCTCAAGAGCTGTGCCCACCCACTCCAACTACCCTCAGTAGCTGTGCCCACCCACTCCAACTACCCTCAGGATCTGTGCCCACCCACTCAAACTACCCTCAGGAGTTGTGCCCACCCTCTCCAACTACCCTCAGTAGCTGTGCCCACCCACTCCAACTACCCTCAGGAGCTGTGCTCACCCACTCCAACTACCCTCAGGAGCTGTGCTCACCCACTCCAACCACCCTCAGAAGCTGTGCCCTCCCACTCCAAATACCCTCAGGAGCTGTGTCCACCCACTCCAACTACCCTCAGGAGCTGTGCCCACCCACTCCATCGACCGTCAGAAGCTGTGTCCACCCACTCCAACTACCCTCAGGAGCTGTGCCCACCCTCTCCAACTACCCTCAGGAGCTGTGCCCACCCTCTCCAACTACCCTCAGGAACTGTGCCCACCTTCTCCATATACCCTAAGTTCTGTGCCCACCCACTCAAACTAACCTCAGGAGCTGTGCCCACCCACTCAAACTACACTCAAGAGCTGTGCCCACCCACTCCAACTACACTCAAGAGCTGTGCCCACCCACTCCAACTACCCTCAGGAGCTGTGCCCACCCACTCAAACTAACCTCAGGAGCTGTGCCCACCCACTCCAACTACCCTCAGGAGCTGTGACCACCGACTCAATCTAACCTCAGGAGCTGTGCCCACTCACTCCAACTACCCTCAGGATCTGTGCCCACCCTCTCCATCTACACTCAGAACCTGTGCCCACCCACTCCAACTACCCTCAGGAGCTGTGCCCACCCACTCCAACTACCCTCAGTATCTGTGCCCACCCACTCCAGCTACCCTCAGTAGCTCTGCCCACCCACTCCATCTACCCTCATTAGCTGTGCCCATCCACTCCAACTACCCTCAGTAGCTGTGCCCACCCACTCCAAATACCCTCAGAAGCTTTGCCCACCCACTCCAGCTACCCTCAGTAGCTGTGCCCACCCACTCCAAATACCCTCAGAAGCTTTGCCCACCCACTCCAGCTACCCTCAGGATCTGTGCCCACCCACTCCAAATAACCTCAGAAGCTGTGCCCACCCACTCCAACTACCCTCAGTAGCTGTGCCCAGCCACTCCAACTACCCTCAGGAGCTGTGCCCACCCACTCCAACTACCCTCAGGAGCTGTGCCCCCCACTCCAACTACCCTCAGGAGCTGTGCCCACCCACTCCAACTACCCTCAGTAGCTGTGCCCACCCACTCCAACTACCCTCAAGAGCTGTGCCCACCCACTCCAACTACACTCAAGAACTGTGCCCTCCCACTCCATCTACCCTCAGGAGCTGTGCCCACCCACTCCATCTACCCTCAGGAGCTGTGCCCACCCACTCCAACTACCCTCAGTAGCTGTGCCCACCCACTCCAACTACACTCAAGAACTGTGCCCTCCCACTCCAACTACACTCAAGAACTGTGCCCTCCCACTCCAACTACCCTCAGTAGCTGTGCCCACCCACTCCAGCTACCCTCAGGAGCTGTAACCACCCACTCCAACTACCCTCAGTAGCTGTGCCCACCCACTCCAACTACCCTCAGTAGCTGTGCCCACCCTCTCCATCTACCCTCAGTAGCTGTGCCCACCCACTCCAACTACCCTCAGTAGCTGTGCCCACCCACTCCAACTACCCTCAGGATCTGTGCCCACCCACTCCAAATAACCTCAGTAGCTGTGCCCACCCACTCCAACTACCCTCAGGAGCTGTGCCCACCCACTCCAACTACCCTCAGGAGCTGTGCCCACCCACTCCAACTACCCTCAGGAGCTGTGCCCACCCACTCCAACTACCCTCAGTAGCTGTGCCCACCCACTCCAACTACCCTCAGGAGTTGTGCCCACCCACTCCAACTACCCTCAGTAACTGTGCCCCCCACTCCATCTACCCTCAGTAGCTGTGCCCACCCACTCCATCTACCCTCAGGAGCTGTGCCCCCCACTCCAACTACCCTCAGGAGCTGTGCCCACCCACTCCATCTACCCTCAGGAGCTGTGCCCACCCACTCCACCTACCCTCAGTAACTGTGCCCCCCACTCCAACTACCCTCAGGAGCTGTGCCCACCCACTCCACCTACCCTCAGTAACTGTGCCCACCCACTCCACCTACCCTCAGTAACTGTGCCCCCCACTCTATCTACACTCAGAGCTGTGCCCACCCCCTAAACTACCCTCAGGAGCTGTGCCCACCCACTCCAACTACCCTCAGTAGCTGTGCCCACCCACTCCAACTACCCTCAGTAGCTGTGCCCACCCACTCCAACTACCCTCAGAAGCTATGTCCACCCACTCCAACTACCCTCAGGAGCTGTGCCCACCCTCTCCATCTACCCTCAGAAGTTATGCCCACCTACTCTATCTACCCTCAGGAGCTGTGCCCACCTTCTCCATCTACCCTCAAGAGTTGTGCCCACCTACTCCATCTACCCTCAAGAGCTGTGCCCACCTACTCTATCTACCCTCAGGAGCTGTGCCCACCTTCTCCATCTACCCTCAAGAGTTGTGCCCACCTACTCCATCTACCCTCAAGAGCTGTGCCCACCTACTCCATCTACCCTCAAGAGCTGTGCCCACCTACTCCATCTACCCTCAAGAGCTGTGCCCACCTACTCTATCTACCCTCAGGAGCTGTGCCCACCTTCTCCATCTACCCTCAAGAGTTGTGCCCACCCAATCCAACTACCCTCAGGAGTTGTGCCCACCCACTCCAACTACCCTCAAGAGCTGTGCCCACCTACTCTATCTACCCTCAGGAGCTGTGCCCACCTTCTCCATCTACCCTCAAGAGTTGTGCCCACCCAATCCAACTACCCTCAGGAGCTGTGCCCACCCACTCCAACTGCCCTCAGTATTTGTGCCCACCCACTCCAACTACCCTCAGGAGCTGTGCCCACCCACTCCAACTACCCTCAGGAGCTGTGCCCACCCACTCCAACAACCCTCAGAAGCTGTGCCCACCCACTCCAACTACCCTCAGAAGCTGTGCCCACCCACTCCAACTACCCTCAGAAGCCGTGCCCACCCACTCCAACTACCCTCAGTAGCTGTGCCCACCCACTCCAACTACCCTCAGGAGCTGTGCCCACTCACTCCAACTACCCTCAGGAGCTGTGCCCACCCACTCCAACTACCCTCAGTAGCTGTGCCCACCCACTCCAACTACCCGCAGGAGCTGTGCCCACCCACTCCATCTACCCTCAGAAGCTTTGCCCACCCACACCATCGACCCTCAGAAGCTGTGCCCACCCACTCCAAATACCCTCAAGAGTTGTGCCCACCCACTCCAACTACCCTCAGGAGCTGTGCCCACCCTCTACAAATACACTCAGAAGCTTTGCCCACCCACACCATCGACCCTCAGAAGCTGTGTCCACCCACTATCTACCTTCAGTAGCTGTGCCCACCCACTCCAACTACCCTCAAGAGCTGTGCCCACCCACTCCATCTACCCTCAAGAGCTGTGCCCACCCACTCCAACTACCCTCAAGAGCTGTGCCCACCCACTCCATCTACCCTCAAGAGCTGTGCCCACCCACTCCAACTACCCTCAAGAGCTGTGCCCACCCACTCCAACTACCCTCAGTAGCTGTGCCCACCCACTCCAACTACCCTCAAGAGCTGTGCCCACCCACTCCAACTACCCTCAAGAGCTGTGCCCACCCACTCCAACTACCCTCAGTAGCTGTGCCCACCCACTCCAACTACCCTCAGGAGCTGTGCCCACCCACTCCAAATAACCTCAGAAGCTGTGCCCACCCACTCCAACTACCCTCAATATCTTTGCCCACCTAATCCAGCTACACTCAGGAGCTGTGCCCACCCACTCCATATACCCTCAGGAGCTGTGCCAACCCACGCCAACTACCCTCATTAGCTATGCCCACCCACTCCATAAACCCTCAGGATCTGTGCCCACCCACTCCAACTACCCTCATTAGCTGTGCCCACCCACTCCATCTACCCTCAGAACCTGTGCCCAACCACACCAACTACCCTCTGTAGCTGTGCCCACCCACTCCAACTACCCTCATTAGCTGCGCCCACCCACTCCATCTACCCTCAGAACCTGTGCCCAACCACACCAACTACCCTCAGGATCTGTGCCCACCCACTCCAACTACCCTCAGAACCTGTGCCCACCCACTCCATCTACCCTCAGGATCTGTGCCCACCCACTCCAACTACCCTCAGATGCTGTGCCCACCCACTCCAAATACCCTCAGGAGCTGTGCCCATCCACTCCACGTACCCTCAGATGCTGTGCCCACCCACTCCAACTACCCTCAGGAGCTGTGCCCACCCACTCCAACTACCCTCAGAAGCTGTGCCCATCCACTCCAACTACCCTCAGAAGCTGTGCCCATCCACTCCACGTACCCTCAGTAGCTGTGTCCACCCACTCCAACTACCCTCAGGAGCTGTGCCCACCCTCTCCAAATACCCTCAGAAGCTTTGCCCACCCACACCATCGACCCTCAGAAGCTGTGCCCAACCACTCCAAATACCCTCAGGAGCTGTGCCCACCCACTCCAACTACCCTCAGTAGCTGTGCCCACCCACTCCATATACCCTCAGAAGCTGTGCGCTCCCACCCCTAGTACCCTCAGAAGTTATGCCCACCCACTCTATCTACCCTCAAGAGATGTGCCCACCCACTCCAACTACCCTCAGTAGCTGTGCCCACCCACTCCAACTACCCTCAGGAGCTGTGCCCACCCACTCCAACTACCCTCAGGAGCTGTGCCCACCCACTCCAACTACCCTCAGGAGCTGTGCCCACCCACTCCAGGTACCCTATGAAGTTGTGCCCACCCACTCAAACTACCCTCAGGAGCTGTGCTCACCCACTCCAACTACCGTCAGTATTTGTGCCCACCTACTCCAGCTACCCTCAGTAGCTTTGCCCACCCACTCCATCTACCCTCAGAAGCTGTGCTCATACTCTCCAACTACCCTCAGTAGCTGTGCCCACCCACTCCAACTACCCTCAGTAGCTGTGCCCACCCACTCCAACTACCCTCAGTAGCTGTGCCCACCCACTCCATCTACCCTCAGAACCTGTGCCCACCCATTCCATCTACCGTCAGTATTTGTGCCCACCCACTCCAACTACCCTCAGTAGCTTTGCTTCACACTGCTGCGGACTTAATTGGCCCGCCCACATTAAATGGCGGCACCGAGCCGATTGTGGGTAGCGATCAGCCCTTTTCCCGCCTGTGCCCACTCTCGATCAGGGAAAAAATTCTCCCCTCCAGCCATGTCAAAATATTTTGTGGGAGGAAATTGAAATTTCCCCCATGTCCTCATTATGGCATTTTGGATGTCACCGGATATGTGAGCTGGTCAGGTTCTGTCACCTTTCCTGACTGGGGGAAGATGGCGGGTTCTGGCGATGGAGGGGTTAATTTGAAATTCCAGCCCCATGAACCTCATTTTACCCTTTCCTGATACAATTCAGGCCAGGAACAGGAAAGGAAAATCCAATTTTAGTGAATGTCTGAGATGGTAAAACTCTGCAATCTGATTTGTAACTGCTTTGCCTTAAACTGATTCAACTCACATTCCACAAACCATCTTGGGTCGTCTGCTTCAGGGTGTCTTATAAATCCATTCATCAAATGTCCTGACAGTGAATGATCAGAGACACAGAAAGTCAAATCAGTAGAGGAACAATGTGAAGAACATAAACAGGCCACGTTTCACTAACTCCTAACAGCACTGAAACTGGCGCAGTATGTTTAACACAAACTGATACCTGAGGTGTTCCTGTTCCCGTGAGAGCTCCTGATGTGTCCATTACAGGTTTTTACAGATATTCTCCAAAGTTAGCATCATCTGCGCTTCTCAGAGTCGGTTTGTGCATCTTGTAATTGAGAGTTAACTTTTACTATCTAATATCTAGATGTGTAATAGTGTAACTGGGGTTGGGTAAGTGAGATTCTCTTGTTCATATCGATTTAATCACATGGTCCTCACAGACAAAAGCTCCGATGATGCTGCTTCTGTTTTCTGAAAGGAGAATGTGTTTCCCCTTTAGTGAGATGAAGACAGATACAAATTACTATTTTACATTCAGTAAAGAGGGACAGATGTAAAACATTTAGGCTGGAGTTTTCCCAGAATTGCAGTGTGTGTGTTAGCGGGCGGGTAAAATGAGGTGCTACCTGCTGATGAACAAGGCGGGTTTTCACGCTGTATCTTCCCGAGCCCATCTCATTATATATTCACCCTGGTGAAACACGCCAGGGCCCATTCACCCAGCCTCTATCACCGCTGTTCCATCACACCGGCCACCATCTTTAAGAGGCAGCCACCAGCAACGCGCTCATCGCCAGCAGCTCAGCACCGCTGTCTCGGACACAGGGCCAGCAGAGGAAGCAATACTGCAGCCCCTGCACCCACACCCCCACTTCAACAATGGGGCCCTCGGCCCAACAGCATCTGCTGTACCCCCGCTCTGCTCCCAGGATGGGCAGCAACGTCACCCACCCGGCATGGGATGTGGTAGGAGTGGTGGTCAGTGCCAAGCTCTGCAGAGGTGGACAGCCACCCAGTGCCGCAAGAGGATGAATGACATCTTCCGTTCCACCAGGGTAAGTCACTCTTCTTATCACTCCCAACACTCACACTCACAAACCCATTACACACCCCCACAGGGCCCTCACTCACTGCCTGTTCAAGGGACATCACCATTCACTCTCTCACACTCACCGTCATTGTCCGAATTGTCCATGGGACCACTCACCACCCACACAGGACAGGCATCTTTATCATCGGGCCTTGCAGGTGTCCTGCTGACACTCTCTCCGTCTCTATCCATACAGGACAAGCCGGCACACGACAACATGAGAGGTCACAGGCTGGTGGAGGAATACCTGAAATCAAGGCCCTCATGGACTTTGAAAACAGAGCCATCCCGCTGGCCGGCGATGACCAGGACCGGTCCTGTACTGACCGTGAGGGTCAGCGCTGCTCTACCAGGTGAGGGTCCAGCAGTGCAACATCCATCAGACAACCATGCTGTGGGTGATGTGTCCTGTTTCACAGGCCACTGCCGTGCACTCATTATCTCCCCTTGCTTTCACTGACACATCTGCCAAACAGCCGACTGAGTCCATGACTCAGGGACTCTAATCAAACCCTGAAGAAACCTCTGTAGAGGAATCTGGAGGCTCCCTCCCTGAAGTCCCGTCACAGCCTCACCCACACCCTCCACCAGCGCAGAGACACACACCTCGGTGGGACCCAGCTTTAGAGTAGCCTCGGGATCACAATCTGGTGAGTACCTCGCACAGTCTGATCCACAGCAGGTGGAGGCAGGGACTTCCCAGGTCCCCGGCACTCGGAGGAGCTGCTGGAGGCCAGAACGTTGCTGAGTCTGAGTCAGATGATGAGCCTCTGGACTCAGTCATGTCACAGTTGCTGGAGCTGCAAAGACAAGCTCGGGAACATCAGGAAGGGATGTCTGCTGTACTCCTCAGATTGTAAGTCACGATGGAGGAGTCTGTCCACCTTCAGACTGAGGTGGTAGCACCGACATTGCCAACGCACCGAGGTCAACACTGACAGGATGGTGGCTGCCATGGAGACCTTGGTCCAGGATGTCACTCCTGCCCTGCTGCACGGGCTCAACTCCATCACTGACACCATAGTTGGCCTCCAACAGTGTGTACGCGAGAGGGGTTCTGGGCAGCTTAGTCTCACTCCAGCTCCCCCTGCTCCTCAAGGAGTCAGCCAGGGGCCCTCGGACACCCATAGGGAGGAGGGTCAGCAGTACACACTCCAGGCCCATCCACCCAGGTGACTCCGGGAGTGTGCGGCCCATCCGAATCCCCTCTTCCTGTGCCCCAGCAGCTCCAGATCCACAGGCCGAGGAGGGTGTCACTGACACACAGCAGGACCCCGAGAGCAGGCCGGGGACCTCCAGGTCTCAGCCCTCCAGGGGACACCCGCCAAGGTCATCACAGACAGGGGGTCACAGACAGGGGGTCACAGACAGGGGGTCACTGTCAGCAGCTGCCCCCACCTCCTCTGTGGATGTCCGGGGAGCACCGAGGCAGGGTCAGTAACGTTCAGGAGAATTAACTCTTTTAAGTCAACCAAATAAACCAAATTAACAAAATCAGGGACAAATTGAAAAGCAGCCCCTTAAAGGGAAACTGCAAAAACAAGGACAAAACTTAAAGGAAACTTGCAAACATTAAATTAAAATGTGATTAAAGGTGTTGATAAAAGACCCCAGTCCCCGCGGTGCCCACCGAGCACAGAGGCCTCGACGGTGCCAGCAGACACCGCGTGCTCCCCCTCCAGGGACATCCGGCCGTGAACGTAGCCGGGGAAGAGGGGCAGACAGTCGGGACGGCACTCCCCCCTCGATCGCCGGCTGTCTGGACCTGTTAATGGTCGAATTGGCCAGGCCCAGGAGCAGGTTCACGAGGAGGTCCTCCCCCCCCCCCACCCACCCCCTCCGCACCGGGTGTCCGTAGATCAGGAACGTGGGGCTGAGGTGCAAACAAAACATCAGTAAAAGGTTTTATAAATAACTGAAAAGGGAGTGCAGCCTCCAACACCCGATATAAACATGGCCCACGGACTCCACAAGGCCGCAAAACGGGGCAGGAATCCTGGGAGGCCGTGAACCGACACATTCTCCGATTGTGGGGATCTGCTCCGTGCAACCCCCCCACCCCAGCTCCCCGACGGAAAGCAGGAGGACACCCCCCAGGTAGAGGGCCCCCCAATGGGGACCTCCGCCACTGGACAGTAACTAGGCAGCCAGAGTGTGTCCGGGCGGTGGGCGAAGGTCCGGAAGTGAAGGGTGTGCAGCAGCAGCCTGTACAGGAAACCCCCCCACTCCGTGCTAAAGGACACGCAGGGCCTTTCCCCGAGGCAGCTCGGGTTGCGGGGCACCGCCTCCGAGGGAGGGTTCGGGGTTTGGGGCCAATGTGGAATTCTGTCTGGACAGGGGAACGTTCAGCAGGAAGACCACCGCACGCCTGGGCCAGCTCGAGACCCAGTATAACGTCAGGGCCGAGCACGACCGTCCTGAGGTCTCGAATGGCACCGGCCACGAGCCGGACATTCACGGACACGCGATGCACCAACTCCTGGGGAATCGTCCAGCCCAGTCCTCCGCCACCCAGCACGTCCCCGATCCTGGTCACCCCTGCGGCGACAGCCCTCCTCTCCGCCAACCACTGAAAATGCCGGAGGGGCGGATTCCTGAGCAGCGGCTCTCTGACGATAGCCACTACTCCTGACGGGGGAGAGCTGCGTCGCGAGGCGACCACGTTCCAGACTTTGATCAGGTCCTGGTAAAAGACGGGCAACGCCTGCAAGGAGCCACTGAGGCCCATCTGTTCTATAAACAGGAGCTGCACATCATAATTCAGGCCGTGCACCTGACGGAAGAAATACGTCATCAGGGCATACCATCTAGGAGGAGGCTCGACGTAGAGGTATCGCTGCAGGGTCTGAAGGCGGAAAGTCGCCACCTGTGTGCGTAGGCACACTAGCGCCTGACCACCCTCCCTAAGCGGGAGACTCAGAACCTCGGCAGCGACCCAGTGCAATCTTTTGTCCCAGAAGAAGTCGACTAACAATCTCTGGATTCTTGTGACAAAGTCCGGGGGAGGGGTCAAAGTGACCAGTCGATACCACAACATGGCGGCGATCAGCTGGTTTATGACCAGAACTCGACCCCGGTAAGATAGCACTCGGAGCAGTCCTGTCCAGCGCCGCAGGCGAGCGGTGACTTTCGTCTCCAGTTCCTGCCAGTTTGCCGGCCAGGATTCCTCAGCGGGGCAGAGATGGACCCCCAGGTAGAGGAGGCTGGTCCTGCTCCAGGTGAAAGGCCTGAGCTCCTCGGATAGGGGATCCATCTGCCACGGGCCGACCAGGAGTCCAGAACATTTCTCCCAGTTGATCCTGGCAGAAGAAGCGGCAGAGTAGACCTCCTGGCACTCGCGCATCCTCCGCAGGTCAGCCAGGTCACTAAACATAAGGAGCACGTCATCGGCGTAAGCCGAAAGGATCACCCCGATGCCCGGCCCGCGCAGAACCAATCCCGACAACCTCCTCCGCAAGAGGCGCAGGAAAGGCTCCACGCAAATAGAATACAACTGGCCAGACAGGGGGCAGCCCTGACGTACCCCTCTCCCAAAGCGAAGGGGCACCGTCAGGGACCCGTTAACCTTCACTAGACACTCTGCGGCGGTGTACAGAAGTCGGATCCGGCCGGCAAAATGCGTCCCGAACCCGAACGCTCGCAGAGTTCCGAGTAAGTATCCGTGATCCACCCTGTCGAACGCCTTCTCCTGATCGAGAGACAGGAAGGCGCTCGACAGACCAGCCCTCTGGGAATGGTGGATGATGTCCCGGACCAGATGGATGTTATCATAAATGGTTCGGTCCGGGACGGTGTAGGACTGATCAGGGTGGATCATGTGGTCCAGCACGGTGCCGAGCCGAGAAGACATGGCGCGGGCGAAGATTTTGTAGTCCGTGCTGAGGAGGGAGACCGGGCGCCAGTTTTTAAGAAGGCGGAGATCCCCCTTCTTCAGCAGCAGGGCAATCACTGCCCTGCGCCACGAAAGGGGCATCTCCCCGGTAGCAATGCTCTCCCCCAGGACCCCCGCGAAGTCGCTCCCCAAGACGTCCCAGAATGCCCTGAAGAACTCCACGGTCAGCCCGTCTAGTCCCGGGGTTTTGCCCCTGGAAAGACCGTCGAGTGCGCCGGTCAGCTCCCCCAGACTTATAGGGGATTCAATTTTTCCGGCGCACTCCAGGCCGACCTGCGGCAGGTCCTCCCACAAAACTCTGCAAGCCTCCTCGCTGGACGGATCCAGAGAGAACAGGGCAGTGTAGTGATCTCGGGCGATGGCCTTGATGCCCTCCGGGTCCGAGACAAGGGATCCGTTGTAGGCCAGCAGCGTAAGGAGCCGCTTACAGACCTCGTGCCCTTTCCCAGCGAGTAGAAGAAGGGGGAGCCGCGGTCCATCTCCTTGAGGAACCGAATCCGTGACCTCATGAACGCGCCCCGAGACCCGACCAGTTGCAGGTCCCGCAGTGCACCCTTCCTCACATCGTACACTGACCGCAGGGCCGGTGTCTCCCTGTCCCACAGCGTGCCCTTCCTCACATCGTACACTGACCGCAGGGCCGGTGTCTCCCTGTCCCACAGCGCGCCCGTCCTCACATCGTACACTGACTGCAGGGCCGGTGTCTCCCTGTCCCACAGCGCGCCCTTCCTCACATCGTACACTGACCGCAGGGCCGGTGTCTCCCTGTCCCACAGCGCGCCCTTCCTCACATCGTACACTGACTGCAGGGCCGCTGTCTCCCTGTCCCACAGCGCGCCCTTCCTCACATCGTACACTGACCGCAGGGCCGGTGTCTCCCTGTCCCACAGCGCGCCCGTCCTCACATTGTACACTGACCGCAGGGCCGGTGTCTCCAGGTCCCACAGCGCGCCCTTCTCACATCGTACAGTGACCACAGGGACAGGTCCACATCGTACACCGACCACAGGGCCGGGTCCACATCAGGCTGAGCAAGACGTGTCTCCAGGTCCCACAGCGCGCCCTTCCTCACATCGTACACTGACCGCAGGGCCGGGTCCACATCGTGCACTGACCGCAGGGCCGGGTCTGAGTTGGGCTGACAGAGACGTGTCTCCAGGTCCCACAGCGCGCTCTTCCTCACATCGTACACTGACCGCAGGGCCGTGTCCACTTCGGGCTGAGGGAGACGTGTCTCCATGTCCTTATTTTCCATCATTAATTCCCCAGACTCACTTTCTATAGGACCAACACTCACTTTGTTAATTCTTATCTTTTTTAAATAGCTGTTGAAACTCTTACTATCTGCTTTGATATGACTAGCTAGCTCTAATTTTGCCCCTCCTTATGAATCTTTGATCTTTTTTATATTCTGTCAAATCTTCTGACCTGCTACCCAGCTTTACGCAAGGATATACTTTTTTGTTAAATTTGAAACTATCTTTAACTTTTCTAGGTAACCACGGATAGCGGGTCCTCCCCTTGAAATTATTGTTTGTTTTTGGAATTAATCCATTCTATGTACTCTGAAATATTCCCTTAAATGTTCTCCATTGCATCTCTACTGACATAGCCCTTAAACTAAATTGCCAGTTCGCTTCAACTAGATCTGAATTTATGCCTTCATAATTGACCTTATTTAAGTTTAAAAAACAAGTCTTAGACCCACTCTCCTCACCCTCAAATTGAATGTAAGACTCAATCATATTCTGGTCACTGCTACCTTGAGGAGCCTTCACTATGAGGTCATTAATTAATCTAGTCTCATTGCACAATACCAGGGCTGGTATAGCCTGTTCTTTGGGTGGCTCCAGAAAGTGCTGATCTAAGATATTATACTGAAAACATTACATAAATTTGTCATCAATGCTACCTTTGCCCATCTGATCACTCCAGTCAATATGTAGATTAAACCCCCCATGATAATCGCTGTGCCTTTCTGAGATGCTCCCACTCTGTCTTTTTTGATACCCTATCCTACTGTGTGGTTACTGTTAGGAAGTCTGTACACCACTCCCACAAGTGACTTCTGGTCTTTATCATTCCTCATGCCTAACTAAATCGCTTCTATATGCTGGTTCGCTGAACTAAGGTCATCCCTCTCTATTGTGCTAATGTCACCTTTAAGTAAAAGGGCCAGTCCTCCACCCTTTCCTAACTTCCAGCCCTCCCTAAACATCACATACCCTTCAATACTCAGATCCCAATGTTTACCATCCTGCAGCTGTGTCTCTGTAATGGTGAATAGATTGTGCTTATTAGTCTCTGTTTGCACGATCAATGAATCTGTTTTCTTTTGAATGCCATGTGAATTCGGATACAGAGCCTTAAGTTTTGTCCTTCTACTATTTTTGTAACCTCTAGCCTTATCTGTTGATTTACTGTTAGACTTGTACTCTCTGTCCCTTCCTGTCCCAGTATATTTATTACTTCCCATACTAATACCTCCCTCTCTTACCTCGTCTCTACTCTCTAATTTACCACATCTTCTCACATTTGACCCATGCCCCCACTATTTAAATTAAAACCCTTCCTAATTCCCTAGTTATGTGATTCACAAGAACACTCATCCCAGCATGGTTCAGGTGTACAGCACCTCAATGGTACAGCCCCCAGTCTCCCCAGTGCTGGTGCCAGTGCCCCACAGACCAGAATCCACTTCCCCCCCACACCAGTCTTTGAGCCATCTATCCACCTCTCTCTTTTTATGTAGCCAATGCCAATTTGCACGTATTTCAGGTAATAATCCAGAAGTTATAACCTTTAAGGCGATGATTATTAATTTTGTCCAAGTTCCTCATACTCTCTATTCAGAACCTTTCTCCTAGTTCTACATATGTCGTACATGGACCATGACCACTGGATCCTCCCCCTCCCACTGCAAGTTCCTCTCTGCCCTGAGCAGATGTCCCAAACCCTGGCACCAGGCAGGCAGCACAGCCCTCTGGACTCTCGCTCTTTGCTGCAGAGAACAGTGTCAATCCCCTTCGCTACTCCCACTACATTCCTTTTTGGACCCCACACTGGAATGGCTTCCTGTACCATGGTGTCATGGTCAGTTTGTTCATCCACCCTGCAGCCCTCACTCTCACCCAAACAAGCTGAGAGAACATCAATCCTGTTGGACAATTACAAAGGCCAAGGCTCCTGTACTCCTGCCCTCTGTGTCCCCTGACCTGTCTCACTCACAGTCACACCCTCCTGTCCCTGACCACTGACCAAATCAGAAGACCCAGTCCTATGTGGTGTGACTGCCCCTGGTATAAAGCATCCAGGTAACTTTGCCCCTCCCTGGTGTGTCACAGAGTCTGCAGCTCAGCCTCCAGATCAGTGACTCGGAGTCGAAGTTCCTCCAGCCACAATCACTGTAGACGTGTTTACCCTGGATGACAGTGGTATCAAGGAGATCCCACACACTGCAGACCTGACACGTTACTGGTCTCAGCATTCTTAATGCATTTCATTTAGTTACTTAATTATATTATTCACTTATTTATGCTGCTTTTTAATATATTTTATTAACCTTACCACAAGTTTGTATCTATTCTAAATCTTAGAACTGGAACAGGCCTTAACCATTTACCAGGTGTTCACCAAACAGCCAGCTCCTTTCCCTGTAGTACAGCAAGACCCAATTCCCACAGGGTGAGAAAGATAGAAAACACAAAAGGAAATGAACACCTTCTTCCCCCACCCCCATCAGTGAACTCCACCACTCTCCAAACTCTCAGATGTGCACACAGCTCCTCAATTGCACTTGTTTTCCTTAGTTACATTTGTTTAAAAAATGACTGTATGCCTGCCGATCCTTAATTTTTATGGAAAGCATTTTCAAAAGGTAATTCATTAGTATATTATTATATATCTTATTGACTTTGTGGCTTCAGACTTCCCCTTTATCAAAAAACTCTTTGGGGATTCCCATGGAATTCCTAAATCTGGATGAGAAAGGAGGAACAGATGGATGGAGGTGAGTTACATCGAATAAGAGCTGTGTAGCTGTTTCTAATTCAGGAAACGTTTACCTGAGTGTGAATTCTGAGCTCTCTATCAAGAGTCCTGCTTATCAGTTACAATCATGTCTTGATCATCCAGGGGCCCTGTCAGGCATGGTGTGGTGTATTTACAATTGAAGGTAGGACCTTATTCCCTGTGGATATTGAATAGAGAAGCCATACTGAATATTGTTTTGAAAAGATCGCTGTGCCCACAGAACAGCCACTGGACAGCAGGTGATGGTTCTGTGTGGATTTCACCAACCAGTCAAGGAACTGACTCACTATCTCACAAGGACAAAAGCTACATCCCAGCCTAAAAGGTCTCAATTACGCATATCCTGAAAAATGGTCAGAAGGTATTCGGGAACTGAATGGACCGGTTGAAATGAAGCAATAGCTTTAACCCATCAATGTGTTTGTCTTAATTAATGGGGCAGTAAACCAGGAATAATAAAGCAGGATGTGACTCATCAATCTAAGGACACCACCATATTTGGTAAAGCAGTTACAGCTGTGAGCATTCACATGGTCGAACAGCCAATATTTGTCCTTTTGAATCTTTGAGTAAGAATTGCTGTCTGCAGAAAGCGACACAGGAAATCGTACAGGCAACTTTAAATTGGCATCATTTAGGTTGCCAAAGGCCTTAACTAGCCTGTTAATTAATGCCGGGTCCAGCTCTGACTCCAGCGCCTGCCCGCTGAGTGAAATATCACGCGAGTGTGTGCTGACATTGGGACCCTCGCCCCACGTCATCGTGCATCATCTGACGCTCGAGTATGTCAATGTGAGCAGTGAGGAGTTTTGGAGATAACCTGATGCTGGTGGCTTAATGAGACTTGGCAGATTAATCTCTGATCAGGACTTCATTCTTAGCATTTCCAGACTTTATTTCAGGTCTCATTGGTGCCTCCAAGGCTCACAGAGAGTTTAGACTGTGTGGACCCTTCCAGACAGCCTTCACATACCCTAGTGATGGGGGTTGTGGTCCCCATTGGAGACACCTCCTCTGAGGAGGAAGAGAGGGGCTGAAGGGAGAGGAGGCCAGGGGTCCCAATGCAGCCTCCAGGGGAGGGACCTGTGTGAGGAGAGGCGCAGACACAAGGGGCACAGGGCTAGCAGGTAGTCCAATGTGGAAGGGGCCACAGAAGATGCCATTATCCTGCTGCCAGGGTTTACAGGCAGCGATGCAGCTACCTCAATATGTCCGAGGTGCAATGCCGAAGGAGGCTCTGACTCTCCAGGGAGACAGTGACCTCCATCTGTCAGGTGATCGGCCCTGAGATCAGCTCCGACTGTGTGGGTGGACACCCCATGCCAGCGGCTCTGAAGGTCACAGTGACCCTCAACTTCTATACCTCCGGCTCTTTCCAGGGGTCAGTGGGTGATCTGTGTGGAATCTCCCGATCAGCTGTCCACAGTTGTGTCAGGCAGGTTACAGAGGCTCTGTTCAGGTGGGTAAAACTGACCTTTATTCTTTAACTTATGGATGAGGCCAGTCAGACTGAGCGAGCCAGAGGCTTCGCAGCCATTGCTGTCTTCCCCCGTGTCCAGGGTGCTATAGACTGTAAACATGTGGCCATCAAGGCTCCAGCAGGTGAGCCCGGTGCCTTCGTCAACAGGAAGGGTTTCCACTCCATGAACGTGCAGATAGTGTGTGACCACAGGATGCTGATTCTACAAGTCTGTGCAAGGTACCCAGGCAGCTCCCACCACACCTACACCCTCAGACACTCCCAGGTGCCGGGGCTCTTCAGTGCTCCAGCCTGGCTGGATGGATGGCTGCTGGGTGACAAGGGCTATCCCCTCGGAAGGTGGCTCATGACGCCTCTCACCATCCAAGAACAGAAGCTGAGCAGCGGTACAATAGGAGCCACGTCTCCACAAGGGCTGTGCTGGAGAGAGACATTGGTCTTCTCAAGATGCACTTCCGATGCCTGGACCACTCAGGGGGCCCACTCCAGTACCCCCCAGACCGTGTCTTGATGATAGTGGTTACATGCTGCTCTCTCCACAACCTGGTGCTGGAAAGGGGAGACACAGTGGAGGAAGAAGATGTAAATGAAGCTGCACAGGTCACAGAGGGTGAGTCTAGTAGTGAGTCCGAAGAGGGACACGATGAGGAGAATGCTGAGAACATGGAGGCAGATCCCAGTAACCTCCAGGGAGACAGAGACACCTTGATCTGCTTGCCAACAATCTGCTACCACCTCACATTGCGGCCTCCATCCCGGGTGTCTGAAAGGACCTTTCCTTGGCCCCCAAGATGCACTCAGTGCCTGTGCAATAAGGTTTCAAGCCACCCAGGTCCAGCATTACATACCGGCGTTCCCAGCACCTACAAAACACATGAAGCATATTCATGGCCAATAACACAAAAGCAAATGTAATTTATTGTTGGACCTGACAGGTTATTGAACAGAATAAAATCCAGTGTTGGTCGTCACACCAGTAAAAATAATACAACAAAACAGGGGAACAAAAGGTCACCTATGACCAGTCGCTCTTGTGCTTGAGGTGCTTTAAGTTTACCTTTCCGGGCGCTACGTCTAGCTGCTCCCCCCTCGCTGGCCCCGACATTGGAGACAGCTGCTGACTCTGCTGTCCTGTTGGCCTCGATGAATTTGGTGGGTGTCCTCTGGCCTGTGGAGCCTGTGCTGGTCCCACCTGGGAGGGAGCTGCCAGTTCCACAGCTGCATCACCCCAGTCATCGCAGCCTCATTGGATGCCATGGTCACTGGGAGAGGGGCAGAGGAGCTGCTGCCCTCATCCAGAGGGTCCTGAGAGGTGCCCACAGAGACAACAGGCAGCTGCTGCGCCAGAGGGAGGTTACTTTGGACCTCCCTGCTCACCGTGGATGGACGGGCACCGAGCTGGGGTACTTGGTGCCCAATCCATCTCCCACACTGGCACTGCCCAGATGAGGTCAATGCCGCTGTGAGAGCTGCAGGTCCGAGCAGAACCCCAGGAACCCCTGATTCTGTCCCTGGAGGAGCCTCTCCATGAGACTCACCCTCTCTCCATGGGGGAGGCAGAGCGCTCGGCCATGAGGGTGGTTGCATTGCTGATGCTCCACATGGACTCCTCCATCACGGAGACCATGACACACATTCCCTCATGTATCTCCACCAGATCCTCTCACAGACCCGGCTGGACTTCCAGCATCCGCTGTCTCAGGGACAACTCCAGAGGCTCATCATCTGCCTTCGACTCAGCATGTTCCTGGTCCCCAGCAGCTCTCTGACTGCCGGTGCCCTGGGCACTCTCTGTCTCTGCCCGCTCCTCACGCGAGTGTGAAGTGCCCTCACCGCTGTGCACCGATAGACCTGCGCTGGTGCCTGCCTCGCTGAGAAGGTGTGACGCTGGTGCATCTGGAGCCTCTAGGGTGAGGGGTGGATCTTCGGGGTCCTCTGACTGGGTGTGTGGAGGTGACCTGAAAGGGAGAACAAGGACATGTCATTAGCTAAAGTCCTCACCCTGTCACTGTGCACACCAGGCACACTGGATAGACAATGGAGGTCTGCATCATGGTGCCCTCGTCTTTCACTGATCAATGAGGAATGCAGCCTGGAGGATCCCATCAGTGAAGAGATGGCACCAGAAGGTTTGCACAACCTGACATTCCCACCTCAATGCTCTGCAATCTTACCTTCGTCTGACACCCCAGCCTCTCTGAGGGCAACTGACTGAGGCACATGGGGTCTCTCCAGCTCTGAGACCTCCTGCTCGTACCGAGTGAGGATGAGGAGGTGTGGGGTCCCTCGCCAGTCCGTGACCTGTCTGCATTGTCCTGGGATGTCTTTTCCTGAAAGGAGAGAGGAGCATCGATTAATCCCCTCTCTACCCACAGCCCCAATGCAGCCTGGCCAACCCCGGCTGAGGAGAACCTCACAGGCCACATCTGAGTCCTGACCCTCGAGCCACAAGGCACTCGGGCCAAGTAGCTGGGGCTCACCCCTTTGGCCAGCTCCTGTTTCATTGCCAATTGGCATTCAGGCTGTAACAGCCCCGAGCTGTATGGGGGACAGCCAGACCTTAACAGTTCACCACACTCAACCAGGTCAAGGCTGTACTCACCCTTCCCAAGTGCAGCAGGTCAGTGAAGTGCTTCCGACACTGCACCCATGTGCCCAGACCATGTCATGGCTGCTAACCCAGGCTGCCACCTCCTCCCATGCCCTCTTGGCCAGTGCGGTGGGCTCCTCCTCCCATCTCTGGGGACAAGGGCACCTCTTCCAGCAGCCACCTCCTCCAGAAAAGGGGGGGAGCCGAGGGCCCATCCTGAGCTGCCCTCCCTCCCACCTGGGGTTTGCTGCCGCACCCGAGTCCCAGTTTCACAGACGTCCTTCCCCGGGGCTGCCTGGGCCATTTTCCAAGTGATCGCAGGGTTGCCACTGGACCGGGCGGGTGAGAGGTCCCAGCTCGGCCCTCCCCTTTCACCTAAATTGGGCGGCCGGTGTGAGATCAGTGTCTGGCCCTGCTCGCGGGCGGTAGTCAACTTCCTGAGTGCTCCCACCCACCGAGGGGAAAACCCCAGCCCTTCATCTTCAGATGACATCAGACAAGTGATATGTGGAGATTCCCTTCATTGCTGTAGGGGCTGTAATTGGGAACTGTCTTTTATCCCTCACTTTCCTTCAGTGGGATTGTATAAGCGAATGAAACAGAGCTCATTTTGAAATTGTTCTTTTCTAGAAGAAACTTGGCAGCAGGATTTGCCTTTATTGCAAAGTGTCTGACCTTAAAGTGAAACCATTTGTAGAGCGTGGGCATTTACCCTGATATAAGCTAAGAACCTTAGGGTGAGCAGGGGGTGGGGCCCACTCGCCGATGTGTAACACGACGCGGGGTGATGTTGGGTGGAACCCCCGATGTCATCCTGCCCCATTTAAATTTTCAGGAAGGCAGGGACGCAACAAAATCAGCTGCGGGTCCGCTGACCTGTCAATGGCCAATTGAGGCACCGACAGGATCATTGAAACAATTAAAGGACCTGCCCGTCTGACCTTAACACTGGTGGGTCGGCCAGGAGCTCCGGCGGGGAATAGAGAAAACAGGAAACCTCATCCAGCAGCGGGAGGAGATTTCGTGTAGGGTTTACAAAAGTTTAATAAAGTTTTACTGTAAATTATGAACATGTCCCATCTCATCTGACACTGTCACATGAGGGGAACACGTTAGGGAATTTTTTTTGTCTATTTTTAATATTTTTCAAAGTGGAAGTGATCTCCCTGAAGCTGCACTTAGCCTCAGGGGGATGTGCGCTCTGTCGTGCGCATGTGTAAAAGAGCGACTCTCGCTTTTGGGGAATCACCTCCACCCGCACAGGGAGCGCATAGCGCTTCCCACCGGACGTCATGCTGGGCGGGCCTTAATTGGTTCACCCACTTTAAATGGAGGTGGGGCCCACTTCTCCGGTGGGGATCAGCTCCCCACCTGCCGGAGATTGAGTCGGGCCCATACACCCGGCAGACAGGAAACTCTGCCCTTAATGATTGCTCAGCTCAGGGCAGCAGCTAAACAGGCGGAAAGTGAACATGCGGCAAAAGAACAGAAACGTCTGAGGTGCTAAGAATGCCCCTCAGCCCAGAACCAGAACAGGCAGAAAATACAGAACCCGAAACCCAGCAAAACTTGCCTGGAGGAGCAGAGTCTGGAATTCCAGCTCCAAGGGTGAGCGAGGGGCAGGAAAGAAAGGAGGAGAGAGAATTCCAGGAGAGAGAGATGTAGTTTAAAGGTTCATTGTACAGAAAGGATGTGTCAATCAATGCAGCAGCTGATGATGTAGCATTGGCATCGGGCAGAGGGCAGCAGACAGGACGTTCTGAGGGGAGATGTGCCTCCCCTGTAACCCACATTGTTCACGCTGTAAATAAACCAGCTTTTTAGCAAATACCCTGATAAGCCGACAGCTCTTCCTTGTTAGAATCCTGGCTCAGCACGTTCTACAACATGGGAGCAGCAGTGGTGGCACCAATTTAGTCCATTGTTGGTGCCACATGACAAACACCCACAGTCCGGGATGACCACAATCCTGGCCTGGCACAATCAGCCATTTTGGTGCCATTCTCACCACAGGTTGGTAGCGATGGGGGTACAGCAAGAACAGCCACTGCCCCTACCCCTCCTGCTCTCAAACCTGGAAGACCCACCCAGAGGTTGTGGCCGGAAGTTGTGCTGTGAACATTCTCTGTGATTCCCACGGCCCTCGTCTCTCTTCACCAGCACAAAACCAATCCAGGCCCCGCTCTTTTTCCTCTTTTCAAGTGCCCGACCTGGATTGGCTTATCGACACCAATATCTCCTGGGCCTCAGCTGGGACCATTCACTCGTTCCTGGCCACTCCAGGACCAGTGACCAGTCCTTACCAAAACATCCTCGACACAGTCCACCAATACTGTACAAAAGGCGGGGAATCAGCCTGCTGCCATTTTGAAATGTCTGAGGCCCAGCAGGGGGCGCTGAAAGTTCCACATGCAGCAGGATGGGCCATTCCCGGGGCATTTCCAGTGATTCTACTCAGTTAGAATCTCCAACAAGTGGGGTATAATGCCTAGCTTCCTCGGTGAAGTTCACCAGAATTCCCAGGGCTTCTGGTCCATCAATTTCGAGCTTAGAGAGCTCCCAACATGCTTCAAACCCAACATGGGTACAGAGGTACCTGTTCTGGCCAAACACCATGCATGGCTCTGCACAATTTCTCTTCAACCCTCCACTATAAAACTGCAGGAGCTGGAGGAACAAAGCCACACGTTAAGGGGCTGATTACCATTGCACCACATCACAAGAGGAGACAGATCTCGGAGACCCTTTCTGTCATTCACAGCCAAAGCCTTTCCTCAGTGAGCTGGAATGTATGTGTACAGTTCGTCATCAATGAGATTCTTCCATCGGACACCTGGGTCACATTCTGCCAGGGATTTCCACCAGCTTCGCAAGGGCTGGGGCAGCTAAGAAACAAGTTCCACATTTCTCTGCTCCCAGCCACCATGCCTGTGTGTCTGTCCACCCTTAGGGGGGCGCCACACACCCTATTGCCGAATGTTAAGGAGGAACTTCACCGCATGTTACACGGGGTGGGGGGGGGGGGCGTTATTTCCCTGGCCACACCACCAACCTGCTGGTGTTCCAGTTTGGTCACTGTTCCTAAGCCCAGTGGGCACATCTGGCTTTGTGTGGATCGTACATGGTTCAATGAAGCCGTTCAGAGGAGAACCCACCAATGGCGTCAGTAGTTGACAATTTAGCCAAGCACACCAGTGGCATCTTGTTTCTGAGGCCCGATGTGAACAGCAGGTTTCAGCAAATACCCCTCACCAAGGAATCCAGGCTCCTGATGACCTTTATCGTGCCCTTCGGTCAATTTTTCTTTAATTGCCTCCCTTTCAGCATTTGCCCCTGAGATATTCCAAGGTGCCAACCCTTGAGGGCAAACAAGGTGTTATTTGCCATATGGACAGCATCCTTGTGAATGGTTCTACAAGAGCCAAACACAACCATAGAGTAAGAGAACAAAAACAAAAATAGCTGGAAAAACTGAGGGTCTGACAGCATCTGCGGAGAGGAAGACAGTTAACGTTTCGAGTCCATATGACTCTTCAACAGAACTGAGGAAAAATAGAAATGAGATGAAATATAAGCTGGTAGAAGGGGGTGGGACAGGAGAGCACCTAGGGGGTCAGTGATAGGTAGAGGCCAGGAAGTTAATGCCAAAGATGTCATAGACAAAAGGACAAAGGGGTGTTGACGGTAGTGATAGTAGCTAAAGGAATGTGCTAATGGGGACATCAAGGGTAGCAAACAGGACAAGCTAGTGGCAGATGGCCCTAGTGGGTGTGGGGTGGGGGGAAGGGATCGAAATAGGCTAAATAGTAGAGATGAAAAAATAGATCAAAATATAGAAAAGAAAAATATATTTGTAAAAAAATTATAAATTACTGGAAAAGGGGGGATTGGAAAGGGGGTGGGGATGGAGGAAAGAGTTCATGATCTAAAATTGTTGAACTCAATATTCAGTCCGGAAGGCTGTAAAGTGCCTAGTCGGAAGATGAGGTGCTGTTCCTCCAGTTTGCGTTGGGCTTCACTGGAACAATGCAGCAAGCCAAGGACAGACATGTGGGCAAGAGAGCAGGGTGGAGTGTTAAAATGGCAAGCGACAGGGCGGTCTGGGTCATTCTTGCGGACAGACCGCAGGTGTTCTGCAAAGTGGTCACCCAGTTTACGTTTGGTCTCTCCAATGTAGAGGAGACCACATTGGGAGCAACGAATGCAGTAGACTAAGTTGGGGGAAATGCAAGTGAAATGCTGCTTCACTTGAAAGGAGTGTTTGGGCCCCTGGACGGTGAGGAGAGAGGAAGTGAAGGGGCAGGTGTTGCATCTTTTGCGTGGGCATGGGGTGGTGCCAAGGAGGGGGTTGAGGAGTAGGGGGTGATGGAGGAGTGGACCAGGGTGTCCCGGAGGGAAAAATCCTTGCAGAATGCCATCGGAGGGGTGAAGGGAAGATATGTTTGGTGGTGGCATCATGCTGGAGTTGGTGGAAATGGCGGAGGATGATCCTTTGAATGCGGAGGCTGGTGGGGTGATAAGTGAGGACAAGGGGGACCCTATCATGTTTCTGGGAGGGAGGAGAAGGCGTGAGGGCGGATGCGCGGGAGATGGGCCGGACACGGTTGAGGGCCCTGTCAACCACCGTGGGTGGAAAACCTCGGTTAAGGAAGAAGGAGGACATGTCAGAGGAACTGTTTTTGAAAGTGGCATCACCGGAACAGATGCGACGGAGGCGAAGGAACTGAGAGAATGGGATGGAGTCCTTACAGGAAGCGGGGTGTGAGGCGCTGTAGTCGAGGTAGCTGTGGGAGTCGGTAGGCTTGTAATAAATATTGGTGGACAGTCTATCACCAGAAATTGAGACTGAGAGGTCAAGGAAGGGAAGGGAAGTATCCTTCTCTGCAGATGCTGTCAGATCTGATGAATTTTTCCAGGTATTTTTGTTTTTATTCTAGATTTCCAGCATCCACAGTATTTTGTTTTTATCATAAAGTAAGAGAGGACCTCGAGACTTTCCAGGAACAAGCCTCACGCTGATCGACAAGTGTGAGTTCACCAGGACCTAGGATACATCATCCATTGGCAAGGCATTACAGTCAGTCCCCAGAAAACAAAGACCATCAGCGAGTTGCTGCAACAGACCTGCATTCCTGCTATATAACCTTTCCTTCGGATGGTAAACCAGGTGGGAAACTGTATCCCTAACTTAGCCAGGCTCACGGAACCTTGAAGAGCCCTCCTGGGCATGGGACAAATGAAGACCTTTCAATCCATTAAAGATCGGCTCGTCTCCTGGGATGTCCTGGTGCATGCTGATCCCACTTTTCCTACCGTTATCGCTGCAGAAAACTCCTCCCCTGGCCTTGGCAGTGTTCTCATTCAGCTGTAAGAGAACGGTGTTAGAAAACTGATCTACTTTGAGAGCCCTCACGGGCACTGAACGAGGATCTGCCACAATTGAGAAAGAGGCAATGGTGGTTACATGGGCTGTCGAGTGATTTTCTGATTACCCGATAAGGCTGCCCTTCCCAGTGGAAATGGACAGCGAACCCCTCCTAACACTCCTGCATTCCACAGATGTTTTTCAGGTGTCTTGAAGCTTAGGCAGGGTAAACTCACTCTCTGCTGTGAGAGCTGAGTATCTGGTTGAATCTGCTAACTCTAGCCCCAGTTCAGATGGCTGTAAATACAGCCCTCTTCAGTGCAGCTAAGGAAATTGAGCACAGACTTTGAGTTTGGTGAGTGGGGGAGTATGATGAAGTAGGGGAAGGAGGTGTTAGTTTCCTTTTTATAACTTTCTCCCTCTTCTAATTCCAATTCTAATACAAGGAAAGGGGTTAACTGTTTGGTGAGTATCTGGTAAATGGTTAAGGTCTATCCTATCCCTAAGGTTTAAAATAGTACACAAATTGGTGGTAAAGTTAGTAAAATATATATATATAAAACAACATTAATAAGGGAACAATATAATTAAGTAATTATTTCAAACACATTAAGGATGATAGGGCAGTTGATGTGTCAAGGCTGCAGCATGTGGCAACTTCTGGATAACGCTGTGATCCAGGGCAAAAACATCTGTACTAAGTGTTTGCAGCTTGAGGAGCTTTGGCTCAGAGCCATTGAGCTGGAGGCTGAGCTGCAGACACTTTGACACATCAGGGAGGGGGAAGGTTACCTGGGTGCTTTGTACCGGGGACAGTCACACCAATTAGGATAGGATCTTCTGATTTGGTCAGTAGTCAGCGACAGGAGGTTGTGGCTGTGGGTGAGTCAATAAGGGGACCCAGAGAGCAGGAGTGTGAGCCTCTACAATTGTCCAATAGGTTTGAGGCTCTCTCAGCTTGTTTGAATGCGAGTGGGGGCTGCAGGGTAAATGAGCAACTGGCCATTTGTACAGGAAGCCATTCAAGTGGGGGGAGCAAAAATCAATGTAGTGCTAGTAGGGGATAGTATAGTGAGGGGGATTGACACAGTTCTCTGCAGCAAAGAGCAGGAGTCCAGAGGGCTATGTTGCCTGTCCGGTACCAGGGTTAGGGGCATCTGCTCAGGGAGGAGAGGAACTTGCAGTGGAGTGGGAGGGGATGGATCCAGTTGTCGTATTCTATGTAGGTGCCAACAACATAGTATCATCAAGTTATTAATGCATAAAATATTATTGGAAAATATTTTGCTTTTAAAATAGAGCTTTAGTCTGTGGTTGTGTCTTAATTGGATTAAAGCCAGCTAGTCTGGGTGCTTTGATGTGTACTGGTTTTGAGATGTAAGAAAGGTAGAGTACACTTGCATTTTTTAAATAGGGCATTAAAGAAGGCTAGTAAAATCTGGCACCTAGCTAGCAAAGATCAAGCAATATGTTTATATTACTAATTAAATTGGTACTATGTAAGGAGTGTTAGGAGAGGCTGGTTATACAATGAGAATTTACATCAAATGAGCTGCGCTAGGTTTAAGGACAGCAGCTTTGTGTGTACAGGGCAGAGGCAAAGTAAGATCAAAGTAGCTGTGAGCCTACAACTGTCTCCAAAGGAACCAAAGAGAAAATAACCTAATTTTGAATTCATAAGGTGAAAATGCTTTGTCTGGCACCTGGTTAAGTCGATGGGTTGCTGTTGCCTTAATGGAAATTAGTTTGGGAACTTGTTAAAAATTATGACAGTAGTAGTTTGTAGCCATGTGTATGTATTTAACTTGTGTAAATTAATAACATGTTTAATTTTGCTTAATATAAAACCTCTTGTGAACTGGTGGTCTGATTCCTGAATTTGGAATTGCATCTCAAACATGCCACTTATAAATATAGGTTATAACAGTTGTTTAAAGTTACCCTCTCGGATTTTTAAATAAAGCAGCTTTACCAAAAGCCTGTCTCATAACAACTGGGGGCTCATTCAGGACAAAGATATTCTAATTCCTTGATTGGTTTGGAGTTATTGAACCTTAAGGTTACTAGTACGAGAAGTACTTTGAGTTCAGGAGCTGGTGAGGTATTTTAGAAGTGGTGAGACTGTAAGATGGCTTTGGCAATTGCTAAGACTTGTCTGGGAGTAGAAGAGATAACTCTGATTGGGTTGGAGAGAATAACCAAAAGCAAGTTAACAGAGTTGGCAGATAATTTACAGTTGGGGTTACCTGAGGGTGCTAGGAAATCAGACATAGTTAAAAAATATAGCACAGCATCTATAGTTGGAAGTGAAATTTGACACTAGTGAGTCACAGCTGGAGGTAGAGAGACTTCAGTTGCAAATGAAAAAGATTGAATTAAAAGCAAAGGACAGAGAAATGGCTTTTAAGAGGGAATTATAAATTGTGAAGCTAGAGAAGGAGGAAAGATGGAATAAAAAAGAGGGAAAGAGAACTCCAACTGAAAACGTTGGCAGTTAGAAAAGAGATGTCAGTAGGTGAGGAAGGATTTTTCAGTAGAGCATAACCCAATGGGGATACATTTAAATTTGTGCAGTCTCTTCCAACGTTTGAGGAAAAAGATATTGAAGCATTTTTCATTTCATTTGAGAAGATAGCTAAACAGATGAAATGGCCATAGAAAAACTGGACATTGTTATTATAGCATAAGTTGTTAAGTGGGGAGCTTGAGGTATATTCTTCGCTTTCAGAAGAAATGTTGGTGAATTATGATGTGGTGAAAAAGGTTATTTTAAGTGCATATGAGTTGGTTCCTGAAGCACACAGGCATAAATTTAGGAACATAAGACAACAGCCTGGGCAAACTTATATTGAGATTGAAAGAGTAAATCAAAATAATTTCAACTAGTGGATATGGACATTAAAATAGAAACAACATATGCAGCTCTTAGGGGAGTGATTCTTTTGGAAGAATTTAAAGGTTCAATTCCTCCAGTAGTGAGAACTCATGTGAAGGAACAGAGGGTCGATTCTGTAAGACAAGCAGCAGAGATAGCTGATGATCATGAGTTAGTTCATAGAGCTAAACCTTTTTTTCTGTCACTCTTTCAAATCGGAAAAGGATAAAAAGTGGGAAGGTGAAATGAAGTCAGGTAGTCAGGGAAGAGGAGGAGTAGCTGGAAGTTCCCATGAAGTTGTTTTTTTTTTTCTCAGGATAAAAAGGAAGATGCTGAAGGTAGAGGTGGCATTTGAAAATTTAGATGTTTTTACTGTAATAAATTTGGACACAAAGTTGGTGCACTGGAAATTGTAGGGGAAATCTGTTAGAATTATGGGGGTGTAGAAAAATTCTGGATTTAAAAGTACTGTGGGTTCCGATGTTCAGGCACAGGAAAAGCCAATGATTTGTGTACGGGTAAAACAGGAAGAATCCGTGATAGGTAGTGAAGTGGGAATGTGTTCACAGTTTACCCAGGAGAATTCTGAGCAGCAAGTTGCAGAATGTTTAAAGACTTTGTCTGTGAAGGGAAAGTCTTTCCATGTGTACATGTTGGAGTAGGTCGAGATATTAAAATTTTAAGACACACAGGGGCTAGTCAATCCTTAATGCTTTGGGAGAGTGAAATTTGTTGTTCAGGGGAATTATTGCAAGAATAGATGATAATAAGTGGGGTTCATGGAGATGCTAAACCTATTCCCTGTGGAAGATAATTTTAAAGAGTAAGTGGAAAACAGGTGTGGTGATTGTTGGAGTGGTAGAAAAATTGCCCTTTGCAGAAGTTCAATTTATCATGAGTCATGCTGGAGCTGGGTGATGCCTATGGTATTTGAACAGCCTTTAGAGGTGTCTTCAACAGATGCGTTGCAGAGAGAGCATCCTGGATTGTTTCCAGATTGTGTGATAACAAGTTCACAGGCTCACAGGTTGAAACAAGAAGAACAGGAAGTTCAAAGTGAGGGAGAAGGTATTGAAGTCCAATTAGCTGGCACTGTGTTTGATAACATTGTTCAGGAGGAAAGAACAGAGGACAATTCAGCTGAAGTGTTTAATTCAAGGAGGTTAGTGGAATTACAGAAAAAGGATGTTTAAATACAACATTATATCAAACAGCTTACTCAGAAACAGAGACAAAATGTATTCCAGAATGTTATTACATTAAGGGTTATTTTTAATGAGAAAATGAAAGAGCTATCATATTTCAGGAACTGAAAAATGGCGGGAATTACATCAGATTGTAATACCATTTGAATATAGAAATGAGATTCTGAGGATAGCTCATGAAATTCCAATGGGGGCCATTTAGGAATTAGAAAGACATGGGCAAAGGTATAAAAACAGGTTTTTTTGGCCTGGATTGCATAAGGATATAGTTAAATTCTGAAGAACATGTCACACATGTCAGATCATAGGGAAACTACAAGCAGTGATTAAGCCGGCACCTTTAATTTCAATTCCAACATTTGAAGAACATTTTACTAGGGTAATAATAGTTTGTGTAGCACCACTCCCTAAGAGAAAAAGCAGAAATCGTACTTACTGAAAATAATGGATGTGCCTACCAGATTGCCTGAAGCAATACCTTTAGGAAACATTATAACAAAGACAATTGTGGAAGAGTTAACTGAATTTTTTACAAGATATGGTTTACCTTAGGAAATCCAATCAGATCAAGGTTCAAATTTTATGTCCCAGCTGTTTAAGGAAGTAATAAACAGTTTGGGAATAAATCAATTTATGTCAACAGCTCACCATCCTGAGTCACAAGTGGCTTTGGAAAGATGACATTAAACTCTAAAAACTATGATGATAGTGGACTGTCAGATAATGAAAAAGAAGTATAAATGCAGGACTCTGAAATTGATTTTTCCCTAATCAAATTGGATAACAACGGGGTGCTTGAAAATTTTAATGTAATATTGAATTACCTTCCAGACAAATGTCAAAGTGATTTGGAAAAGCTACTGTAGTCACAGAAACCTAATTGTGGAAATAAGTTGGGGAGGACAGATTTAGCTATACATGATGTGTCTGTAGAAGTGGTATCTTTGGTAAGGCAACATCCTTATAGATTAATCCCGGCAAAGTTCTCACAAGTGCAGAATGAAATTGATTTTGTGCTTCAAAATAAATCTAGTTGCAAAAACTGGAGTTCGCCTATTGTACTGGTATCGAAACCAGATGGAAGTCAAAGACTGTGTGCACATATCAAAAGGTGAATGCGATGACAAAAGTGGATTCATATCATATACCACAGTTGGAAAATTGCATTGATAAAGTGGGACAATTAAAATGTATTTCAACGATTGACTTACTGAAAGGATATTGGCAGGTACCATTGTCAGAAAGAGAGGAAGAGATATTGGCTTTTGTGATGCCAAATGGAATAAAGCAGTTTAAAGTCATGCCATTTTAAAGACTGACAAACAAAGTAATTGCAGGTCTAAGCAATTGCGCTGTTTTGCAAAAGTACAAGTTACCTATCCAGGCTGAACCATTGGACAAGATAAATTGGCTCCGAGAGATGTGAAAGTCAAGGCTATTGTGAATTTCCCAGAGCCTACAACAAAACGAGAAATTTTGAGATTTCTGGGCATGAGTGGGTTTTACCGGAAATTTCTACCAAATTTTAGCCAAGTGGTTGCTCCACTAATTGAGCTATTAAAATAGAACAAGAGGTTTTATTGGACACTGGAGTGTCAGATGGCATTCGATAGTTTAAAAACTGTATTAACTACAACTCCAGTGTTGGCAGTGCCCAATTATGCCAAGCGATTCATGTTGGCCATTGAGGCAAGCAATATAGGCATTGGGGCTGTACTGTTACAAGATGATGACACTGGAATTGAAAGGAGGATATTTTACATGGAAGTTGAATGTATAACAGAGAAGATATTCAACAATCGAGAAAGAGACTTTGGGTTTGGTGTTAGCACTGTAGCATTTTGGAATTTATGTGACAAACAATTCATCAGGAACAATTGTTCATACAGACCACAATCCTTTAAAGTTTCTGGACCAATTTTAAGACAGGGTGCAAGGATATTCAGATGGAGTTTATTTCTGCAAACGTTTAATCTCCAGATTATACGAGTAACTGGATGAGAAAATCTGCTCCCAGATGCTTTATCAAAAGTTTGAAGCTTAAAGGGAAAACTGGACATTTAAAAACCTGGACTCTGAACTGGAACAGTTGATGTGAAGGACTTGTATATATATATTATGTTACTGCATGCACCTGGTAATGTAAAAGTGTAAGTGTATAGATAAGAGTAGGCAATAGTATAAGATATGTTAATAAAAATGAAGCTGTATTTTTAAATTATGACAGAGGTGGATGTCAGGGAGGTGTAATAATTTCCATTATGTTTGGTTTGAAATGGTAATTAGGTAAACATAGGGAAGTGTTAGAATGTGACATGTAAAGGGAACATTTGCATTTTTAAACAAACTAGAGTGGTTTGAATTGAAAGGAGTGGGTGTAATGTTTATCTCACCACCAGAAGTAGTAAGAAATAGTGTCTTTATTTTTCCCAAAGATCACTGGTGGAATTGATACGGTAATAGGTTTTTTATTAGTAGAGAGGTAAAGTTCGAAAGACATAGTGAAACAATGGGAATTTTCATTTAAAGAAGAAACTATGTATTAAGGTAAGAAGGCTGTTTGTAAGAGAGGCAGGTTAAGATCCAACAAGTGTGAAAAGCCTGCAGCCTGTATGTACCAAACTGTTGCCACTAGGGACTGAAGTTAAGAACTCACTTTGAGTCTGATGTTCAGGGTATCATTTACTTTGCCCGGCTCTTTTAAAATCTATGCGTACATTGCCTCAATGAAAGTGTAACTGGGAGTTAATTAGGGGGTTTAGAAGTTCCAGATGAGAGCATGAACCAACACCGAAACAGTCATCGATGTACCAGAGAAAGAGTTGTGGGAGGGGGCCGGAGTAGGACTGCAACAAGGAATGTTCCACATACCCCATAAAGAGACAGGCATAGCTGGGGCCCATGCGGGTACCCATAGCCACACCTTTTATTTGGAGGAAGTGAGAGGAGTTGAAGAGAAATTGTTCAGTGTGAGAACAAGTTCAGCCAGACGGAGGAGAGTAGTGGTGGATGGGGATTGTTTGGGCCTCTGTTCGAGGAAGAAGCTAAGGGCCCTCAGACCATCCTGGTGGGGGATGGAGGTGTAGAGGGATTGGACGTCCGTGGTGAAGAGGAGGCGTTTGGGGCCAGGGAACTGGAAATTGTTGATATGATGTAGGGTGTCAGAGGAATCACGGATGTAGGTGGGAAGGGACTGGACAAGGGGAGAGAGAAGGGAGTCAAGACAGGAAGACACGAGTTCCATGGGGCAGGAGCAAGCTGACACGATCGGTCTACCGGGACAGTTCTGTTTGTGGATTTTGGGTAGGAGGTAGAAGCGGGCCATCCGAGGTTGGGAGACTATCAGGTTGGAAGCTGTGGGAGGAAGATCCCCAGAGGAGATGAGGTCAGTGACAGTCCTGGAAACAATGGCTTGATGTTCAGTGTTGGGGTCATGGTCCAGGGAAAAGTAGGAGCAAGTGTCTGCGAGTTGACGCTCAGCCTCCACGAGGTAGAGGTCAGTGCGCCAGACAACAACAGCACCACCCTTGTCAGCGGATTTGATGACAATGTCAGGGTTGGACCTGAGAGAACGGAGTGCAGTAAGTTCAGAGAGAGACAGGTTAGAATGGGTGAGAGGAGCAGAGGAATTGAGATGACTGATGTCTGTACGAGAGAGCGGCAGAGAGATCAGAACCAGCGTGAGTGTAGGGAAGCTTCAAAAGTGACCTTAGCACAAAGGCGAGAGCTGATTGGTGAGTAGTGGGTAAGTGTTTTTCTCCAGTTTAAAATAGGTTAAGCTAAAGAAAGGTAAAAGTTCTAGTTTTTATTTAAAGTACATAAATGATTTATTTTTTTATTGTATTTAACTTAAAGTAAAGGTTTCTTTTCCAACTAGAGGCATGGCAGGGCAGCTCAGTCCTGCGGTATGTACTGCCTGCAACACGTGGGAAAGCCTAGATGCTCCTTGCGCTCTGACCGACCATGTGTGGAGGAAGTGCCACGTTTTTAGACGTGGTTCACCCCATAGCTTATGAAAGTGCAGACAGAGAGGGAATGGGTGACTATCAGTCAGTAGAAAGATGTCAGGCCGGTAGTCAGGAAATCCCCAGGGTGTGTCTCACTTGAGAACCGTTTTTCTGTGTAGGAAAACAGTAAGAGCGATGGTTCCTCTGGAGAGTGCAGCCACATTCATGGCACTGTGAGTAGCCCAGCCACACAGGGGCAGGAAAAAGAGGGGAAAAGCAATAGTGGTAGAAGACTCAATAATTAGGTGAACGGACAAGTGTTTCTGCAGCCATAGAGGTGACTCCAGGATGATATGTTGCCTCCCTGGTGCCAGGGTCAAGGATGTCACTGAACGGCTTCAGGGCAATCTAAAGAGGGAGGGCAAACAGACAGAGATTGTGGTACATATTTGTACCAACAACATAGGTAGAAAGAGGGATGAGGTCCTGCAAGCAGAATTTAGGGAGCTAGGAAGCAGATTAAAAAACAGGACCTCAAAAGTAGTAATCTCTGGATTACTTCCGGTGCTACGCGCTAGTGAGGTTAGTCCAGATGAACGCATGACTGGAGAGATGGTACAGGAGGGAGGGCTTTAGATTCCTGGGACATTGGGACCGTTTCTGGGGGCGGCGGGACCTGTACAAGATGGACGGGTTGCACCTGAACCGGAATGGGACAAACATCCTTGCAGGGAGGTTTGCTGGTGCTGGTGTTGTTAGGGAGGGTTTAAACTAACTTGGCAGGGGGATGGGATCCTGAGAGGTGGATCAACAGGGGGAGATGCACAGCCAGAATTAATCAAGAGAGCAAGTGAGTCTGGAAGGCATAGAAATTATAGGCCAGTTAAGGCACAAGAGAGTTTGGCAAGGTTGGATGGTATTTATTTTAATGCAAGGAGTCTGATGAATATGACAGCTGAGTTGAGGGCACAAATTAACATAAGGTTGTATGATGCCATTGCTGTCACAGAGACATGGTTGAGAGTGGGGCAGGATCGGCAGTTCAATATTCCAGGATATAGGGTCTTCAGGGAAGACAGGAAAGGAAGTAAAAGGGGAGGGGTATCGCAATATTGATGAAGGAATCACTTACAGCAGTAAGGAGAGATGACATCTTAGAAAGCTCTTCAAATGAAGCCATATGGGTAGAACTGAGAAACAAAAAAGGAGCAATCACGTTGCTGGGAGAGTACTATAGGCCCCAAACAGTCAGAGAGAAATACAATAGCAGATATGTAGTCAAATTTCAGAGAAGTGCAAAAATAATAGGGCAGTAATAGTGGGCGATTTCAGCTTCCCCAACATTAACTGGGTTAGTTATAATGTGATAGGTTGAGAGGGAGCAGAATTCTTAAAATGCACCCAGGAAAGCTTTTTAAGCCAGTCTGTAGAAGGTTTTACAAGACAGGGGGTGGTCCTGAACTTAATTTTAGGGAATGAAGCTGGGCAAGTGGTAGAGGTATCTGTGGGGGAGCATTTTGCAGATAGTGACCATAGCTCCAATAGATTCAAGGTTGTTATGGAAAAGGACAAGGATGGGCCAGAAATCAGAGTTCTAAACTGGGGGAAGGCCGATTTTAATAAGATCAGATATGATTTGGTCAGAGTGGACTAGGAGCATCTACTATTAGGTAAGTCTGTGTCAGAGCAGTGGGATTCATTCAAGAATGAAATAGGGAGAGTCCAGGGACAACATATTCCAGTGCAGGCAAAGGGTGAGACCAACAAATCCAGGGAATCCTGGATGTTGAGGGATATACAGGATTGGATAAAGAGAAAAAGGGAGGCTTATGGCAGATACCGAGGGCTCAAAACAGCAGAAGCTCCAGAGTATGGAATATGTAGGAGGGAACTTACAAAGGAAATTAGGAGACCAAAAAGGGGGCATGAAAAAACATTGGCAGGTAAAATAAAAGAAAATCCAAAATTATTTTACAAGTGCATTAAGATTATGAGGATAACTAGGGAAAGAGTAGGGCCAAAAGGACCATAGTGGTAATTTGTGTGTGGAGCTGGAAGACGTAGGTAGGGTTCTAAATGAATACTTTGTGTCAGTGTTCACAAGTGAGAGGGACCATGTGGCTTTGGAAATCAGGCAAAAGGACTGTGATATAATTAAAGAAATTAGCATAGAAAGGGAGGAGGTTCTAAGTGGTCTGTCAGGCTTGAAAGTAGATATATCTCCAGGCCCGGATGAAATTTATCCCAGGCTATTGGGTGAGACAAGGGAGAAGGTAGCAGGGGCGCTGGCAATAATTTTCAACACCTCTCTGGCCACAGGAGAGGTGCCAGAGGACTGAAGGACAGTCAATGTGGTACCGTTATTCAGGAAGGGGGGAAAGGCTAAACCAGGGAACTACAGGCCAGTCAGTCTAACCTCAGTGGTGGGGAAACTATTGGAAGCAATTCTGAGGGACAGAATTAATCTACACTTGGAGAGGCAGGGATTAATCAAGGACAGTCAGCATGGTTTTGTTAAGGGGAGCTCATGTCTGACCAATTTGATTGAATTTTTCGAAGAGGTGACCAGGTGTGTGGATGAGGACAATGCATTTGACGTAGTCTACTTAGACTTCAGCAAGGCTTTTGATAATGTTACGCCTGAGAGACTGATAACGAAGGTAAGAGCCCATGGGATCCAAGGCAATTTGGCAAATTGGATCCAGAATTGGCTGAGTGGCAGGAAGCAGAGGGTGATGGTCGAGGGGTGTGACTGGATCCCTTTGTCCAGTGGGGTTCCACAGGGATTGGTATTGGGTCCCTTGCTGTTTGTGGTATATATAAACAATTCAGACTTGAATGTAGGAGGGTTGATCAGTAATTTCGGGGATGACACAAAAATTTGTGGGGTTGTAAATAGTGAGGGGGATAGTCTTAGATTACAGGAGGATATAGATGGGCTGCAGATAGAAAAGACATGTAAGAAAGGCAAGGTTACAGTGATCATGGGGGATTTCAATATGCAGGTAGACTGGGAAAATCAGGTGGTAGTGGATCCCAAGAAAAGGAATTTGTGGAATGTCTACGAGATGGCTTTCTGGAGCAGCTTGTAGTGGAGCCCACTAGGGAACAGGCAATTCTAGATTTAGTGATGTGTAATGAGGCAGATTTGATAAGGGAGCTTAAGGTGAAGGAACCCTTAGGAGGAAGTGACCATAATATGATAGAATTTACCCTGCAATTTGAGAGGAAAAAGCTGGAATCAGATGTAACGGTATTACAGTTGAATAAAGGCAACTACAGAGGCATGAGGGAGGAGCTGGCCAGAATTGACTGGGAGATGAGCCTAGCAGGAAAGACAGTGGAACAGCAATGGCAGGAGTTTCTGGGAGTAATTTGGGAGACACAGCAAAAATTCATCCCTAGGAAGAAGAAGCATTCTAAAGGGAGGACGAGGCAACCATGGTTGACAAGGGAAGTCAGGGACAGCATAAAAGCTAAAGAGAAAGCATACAATGCGGCGAAGAGCAGTGGGAAGCCAGGGATTGGGAAGCCTACAAAGGCCAACAGAGGACAACTAAAAAAGAAATAAGGAGGGAGAAGATTAAATATGAGGGTAAACTAGCTAGTAACATAAAAGAAGATTGCAAGAGTTTTTTTTAGATATATAGAGGGTAAGAGAGAGGCAAAAGTGGACATTGGGCCGCTGGAAAATGACGCTGGAGAAGTAGTAGTGGGGAACAAAGAAATGGCAGAGGAACTGAATAGGTACTTTGCGTCAGTCTTCACGGTGGAAGACATGAGTAACATCCCCAAAGTTCAAGAGAGTCGGGGGGGCAGAGGTATGGTGGCCATTACCAAGGAGAAGGTGCTAGGAAAACTGAAAGGTCTGAAGGTGGATAAATCACCTGGGCCAGATGGATTACACCCCAGAGTTCTGAAGGAGATAGCTGAAGAGATAGTGGAGGCGTTAGTGGTGATTTTTCAGGAATCACTGGAGTCAGGGAGGGTCCCAGAGGACTGGAAAATCGCTAATGTAACCCTCCTGTTTAAGAAGGGAGTGAGGCAAAAGACGGGAAATTACAGGCCGATTAGCCTGACCTCGGTCGTTGGTAAGATTTTAGAGTCCAATATTATGGTTGAGATTTCAGAATACTTGGAAGTGCATGGTAAAATAGGGCAAAGTCAGCATGGTTTCATGCTGACAAATCTGTTAGAATTCTTTGAGGAGGTAACGAGCAGGTTAGACAAAGGAGAGCCAATGGATGTTATCTACTTGGACTTCCAGAAGGCCTTTGACAAGGTGCCGCACAAGAGGCTGCTCAGTAAGATAAGAGCCCATGGTGTTAGAGGCAAGGTACTAGCATGGATAGAAGATTGGCTGTCTGGCAGGAGACAGAGAGTGGGGATAAGGGGGTCCTTCTCAGGATGGCGGCTGGTGACTAGTGGAGTTCCGCAGGGGTCAGTGTTGGGACCACAGCTTTTCATTTTATACATTAATGATCTAGATGAAGGAACTGAGGGCATCCTGGCTAAGTTTGCAGATGATACAAAGATAGGTGGAGGGACAGGTAGTATTGAGGAGGCGGGGAGGCTGCAGAAGGATTTGGACAGGTTAGGAGAATGGGCAAAGAAGTGGCAGATGGAATACAAGGTGGGGAAGTGCGAGGTCATACACTTTGGTAGGAAGAATAGAGGCATAGACTATTTTCTAAATGGGGAGAGAATTCAGAAATCTGGAGTGCAAAGGGATTTGGGATTCCTAGTCGAGATTCTCTTAAGGTTAACTTGCAGGTTGAGTTGATAGTTAGGAAGGCAAATGCAATGTTGGCATTTATTTTGAGAGGACTAGAATATAAAAGCAGGGATGTGCTGCTGAGGCTTGATAAGGCTCTGTTCAGACCACATTTAGAATATTGGGATCAATCTTGGGCCCTTTATCTCAGGAAGAATGTGCTGGCCCTGGAGATGGTCCAGAGGAGGTTCATGAGAACGATCCCAGGAATGAAAGGCTTAACATATGAGGAACGTTTGAGGACCCTGGGTCTATACTCAATGGAGTTTAGAAGGACAAGGGGGGATCTGATTGAAACTTACAGAATACTGAAAGGCCTGGATAGAGTGGATGTGGGGAAGATGTTTCCATTAGTAGGAGAGACTAGGACCCGAGGGCACAGCCTCAGAGTAAAGGGAAGACCTTTGAGAACAGAGATGAGGAGAAACTTCTTTAGCCAGAGAGTGGTGAATCTATGGAATTCATTGCCACAGAAGGCTGTGGAGGCCAGGTCATTGAATGTATTTAAGACCGAGATAGATAGGTTCTTGATTGGTAAGGGGATCAAATGTTACGGGGAGAAGGCAGGAGAATGGGGTTGAGAAATGTATCAGCTATGATTGAGTGGCAGAACAGACTCAATGGGCCGATTGGCCTAATTTCTGCTCCTATGTCTTATGATCTTATGGCTCGTCAGATGGGCTGATCAGTGGCAAATGGAATTTAATCCGAATAAGTGTGAGGTGATGCACTTGGGCAGGACAAACAAGACACAGGAATACACGTTGAATGGTAGGATCCTGGAAAGTACTGAGGATCAAAGGGACTTGGTGTGCACGTCCACCGGTTCCTGAAGGCCATTGGACAGGTAGATAAGGTGGTTAAGAAGGCATATGGGATACTTGTCTTTATTAGCCGAGGCATAGAATATAAGAGCAGAGAGGTCATGCTGGAACTGTATAAAACGCTGGTTAGGCCACAGCTAGAGTATTGCGTGCAGTTCTGGAATCCGCATTATAGGAAGGATGTGATTGCACTAGAGAGAGAGCAGAGGAGATTTACCAGGATGTTGCCTGGTCTGGAGAGTTTTAATTATGAGGAGAGATTGGATAGACTGGGGTTATTTTCCTTGGGGCAGAGGAGATTGAGGGGGGACATGATAGAGGTGTATAAACTTATGAGGGGCATGGATAGGGTAGACAGGAAGGAACTTTTCCCCTTGGTGGAGGGATCAATAACCAGGGGACATGGATTTAATGTAAGGGGCAGGAGGTTTAGAGGGGATGTGAGGAAGAATTTTTCACCCAGAGGGTGGTGGGAATCTGGAACTCACTGCCTGAAAGGGTGGGAGAGGCAGAAACCCTCATAACATTTAAGAGGTATTTGGATGTGCACTTGCGATGCCATGGTATACAAGGCTGTGGGCCTAGTGCTGGAAAATAGGATTAGAATAGTTAGGTACTTGTTTGACTGGCGCAGACTCGATGGGCCGAAGGGCCTTTTTCTGTGTTGTAGGCTGGATGACTCTACGACTCTATGTCGTGCCGACAGTTTTCAATGGAAACAACAAGAGCAGGTAAGAGGCCAGAGGGAGGGGTCCAGGTGGAGGGAGAACACTGGAGCCGGGAGAAAGAATCCGTTGGATGGGGGGAGGATGCCTGCCCAAAGAAGTGAGCACGGAGACAGAGGTGGTGGAAGGCATGGAAGCTCCGATTTCAAAGGATCATCCTCTGCCATTCCCACCAACTCCGTGATACCACCACCAAACACATCTTCCCTTCACCCCCCCGGCAGAATTCCGCAGAGATCATTCCCTCCGGGACACCCTGGTCCACTCCTCCATCACCCCCTACATCTCAGCCCCCTCCCACGGCACCTTCCTATGCAAACGCAAAAGATGCAACACCTGCCCCTTTACTTCCCCCCTCCTCACTGTCCAAGGGCCCAAACACTCCTTTCAAGTGAAGCAGCATTTCACTTGCACTTCCCTCAACTTAGTCTACTGCATTCGTTGCTCCCAATGCGGTTTCCTCTACATTGGAGAGACCAAACGCAGGCTGGGTGACCGCTTTGCAGAACACCTTCGGTCTGTCCGCAAGAATGACCCGGACCTCCCTGTCGCTTGCCATTTTAACACTCCACCCTGCTCTCTTGCCCACATGTCTGTCCTTGGCTTGCTGCATTGTTCCAGTGAAGCCCAACGCAAACTGGAGGAACAACACCTCATCTTCCGACTAGGCACTTTACAGCCTTCCGGACTGAATATTGAATTCAACAACTTTAGGTCATGAGCTCCCTCCCCCATCCCCACCCCCTTTCCAATCCCCTTTTATCAAGTACTTAATTTTTATTTTATATATATATATTTTTCTGACTTATTTGTGTTATTATTCTAAAAAAATATTTCCATTCCTTGCTTTACCCCCGCCTTTTAGCCCAATTTGATAGTTTCTCCCACTCCATCCCTTCCCACCACCCCAGCCCCACTAGGGCTGTCTGTCACTTGCTCATCCTGCTTTCTACTCTATGGGCAGAATTTTACAGCAGTGGAATTTTACATTCCTGCTGAAGACAATGGGGTTTATAATGCCACCCCCCCCCCTGCATTTTACAGCTATTCCCCCTCCGAAACAGGGCTGTAAAACTCTGCCCTTAACGTCACCATTAACATCTCCTTTAGCCAGTATCACCACCATCAACACCCCTTCCTCCTTTTGTTTATGACATGTTTTGCAATCTCTCCATTGTCTCCACCTATCACTGGCCTTCTATCCAGCTCCACCTGCCCCACCCCCTTAAACAGTATACATTTCACCCCATTTCTACTTCTATTTAGTTCTGAAGGAGAGTCACACGGACTCAAAATGTTAACTCTTTCTTTCTCTCCACAGGCGCTGTCAGACCTGCTGAGTTTTTCCAGTATTTTTTGTTGTTGTTTCAGATTTCCAGCATCCACAGTATTTCGCTTGAATATAAACCTAATGTTTCCATTAAGAAAGTTATTGGAAGATCAGCTCTGTTACATATAGGCAACAAGGCCACACTACGACAGTGGGGGGACTTCAATGCCCATCACCAAGAGTGGCTCGGTAGCATCACTACTGACCGAGCAGACAAAACCCCAAAGGACATAGCTGCTAGACTGGGTCTGTGACAGGTGGTGAGGGAACCAACAAGAGGGAAAAACATATCTATCCTCACCAACCTGCCTGCTGCAGATGCATCTGTCCATGACAGTATCCTAGGAGTGACCACCGCACAGTCATTGTGGAGACAAAGTCCCATCTACACATTGAGGATACCCTTCATCGTTGTTGTGTGGCACTACCATCATGCTAAATGGGATAGATTTCAAACAGATCTAGCAACTCAAGACTGGGCATCCATGAGGTGCTGTGGGCCATCAGCAGCAGCAGAATTGTACTCGAACACAATCTGTAACCTGGAAAAACTCAGCAGGTCTGGCAGCATCGGCGGAGAAGAAAAGAGTTGACGTTTCGAGTCCTCATGACCCTTCGACAGAACTTGAGTTCGAGTCCAGGAAAGAGCTGAAATATAAGCTGGTTTAAGGTGTGTGTGTGGGGGGCGGAGAGATAGAGAGACAGAGAGGTGGAGGGGGTTGGTGTGGTTGTAGCGACAAACAAGCAGTGATAGAAGCAGAATATCAAAAGATGTCAACAACAATAGTACAATAGAACACATAGGTGTTAAAGATAAAGTTGGTGATATTATCTAAACGAATGTGCTAATTAAGAATGGATGGTAGGGCACTCAAGGTATAGCTCTAGTGGGTTTTTTTTTATTTTATATAATGGAAATAGGTGGGAAAAGGAAAATCTTTATAATTTATTGGGAAAAAAAAAGAGAAGGGGGAAACAGAAAGGGGGTGAGGATGGGGGAGGGGACTCACGACCTAAAGTTGTTGAATTCAATATTCAGTCCGGAAGGCTGTAAAGTCCCTAGTCGGAAGATGAGGTGTTGTTCCTCCAGTTTGCGTTGGGCTTCACTGGAACAATGCAGCAAGCCAAGGACAGACATGTGGGCAAGAGAGCAGGGTGGAGTGTTAAAATGGCAAGCGACAGGGAGGTTTGGGTCATTCTTGCGGACAGACCGCAGGTGTTCTGCAAAGCGGTCGCCCAGTTTACGTTTGGTCTCTCCAATGTAGAGGAGACCACATTGGGAGCAACGAATGCAGTAGACTAAGTTGGGGGAAATGCAAGTGAAATGCTACTTCACTTGAAAGGAGTGTTTGGGTCCTTGGACGGTGAGGAGAGAGGAAGTGAAGGGGCAGGTGTTGCATCTTTTGCGTGGGCAAGGGGTTGTGCCATAGGAGGGGGTTGAGGAGTAGGGGGTGATGGAGGAGTGGACCAGGGTGTCCCGGAGGGAGCGATCCCTACGGAATGCCGATAAGGGGGGTGAAGGGAAGATGTGTTTGGTAGTGGCATCATGCTGGAGTTGGCGGAAATGGCGGAGGATGATCCTTTGAATGCGGAGGCTGGTGGGGTGATAAGTGAGGACAAGGGGGACCCTATCATGTTTCTGGGAGGGAGGAGAAGGAGTGAGGGCGGATGCGCGGGAGATGGGCCGGACACGGTTGAGGGCCCTGTCAACGACCGTGGGTGGAAAACCTCGGTTAAGGAAGAAGGAGGACATGTCAGAGGAACTGTTTTTGAATGTAGCATCATCGGAACAGATGCGACGGAGGCGAAGGAACTGAGAGAATGGGATGGAGTCCTTACAGGAAGTGGGGTGTGAGGAGCTGTAGTCGAGATAGCTGTGGGTGTCGGTGGGTTTGTAATGGATATTGGTGGACAGTCTATCACCAGAGATTGAGACAGAGAGGTCAAGGAAGGGAAGGGAAGTGTCAGAGATGGACCACGTGAAAATGATGGAGGGGTGGAGATTGGAAGCAAAATTAATAAATTTTTCCAAGTCCTGACGAGAGCATGAAGCAGCACCGAAATAATCATCGATGTACCGGAGAAAGAGTTGTGGAAGGGGGCCGGAGTAGGACTGCAACAAGGAATGTTCCACATACCCCATAAAGAGACAGGCATAGCTGGGGCCCATGCGGGTACCCATAGCCACACCTTTTATTTGGAGGAAGTGAGAGGAGTTGAAGGAGAAATTGTTCAGCGTGAGAACAAGTTCAGCCAGACGGAGGAGAGTAGTGGTGGATGGGGATTGTTCGGGCCTCTGTTCGAGGAAGAAGCTAAGGGCCCTCAGACCATCCTGGTGGGGGATGGAGGTGTAGAGGGATTGGACGTCCATGGTGAAGAGGAAGCGGTAGGGGCCAGGGAACTGGAAATTGTTGATGTGACGTAAGGTGTCAGAGGAATCACGGATGTAGGTGGGAAGGGACTGGACAAGGGGAGAGAGAAGGGAGTCAAGATAACGAGAAATGAGTTCTGTGGGGCAGGAGCAAGCTGAGACGATCGGTCTACCGGGGCAGTTCTGTTTGTGGATTTTGGGTAGGAGATAGAAGCGGGCCGTCCGAGGTTGGGCAACTATCAGGTTGGAAGCTGTGGGAGGGAGATCCCCAGAGGAGATGAGGTCAGTGACAGTCCTGGAAACAATGGCTTGATGTTCAGTGGTGGGGTCATGGTCCAGGGAGAGGTAGGAGGAAGTGTCTGCGAGTTGACGCTCAGCCTCCGCGTGGTAGAGGTCAGTGCGCCAGACAACAACAGCACCACCCTTGTCAGCGGGTTTGATGACAATGTCAGGGTTGGACCTGAGAGAATGGAGTGCAGTAAGTTCAGAGAGAGACAGGTTAGAATGGGTGAGAGGAGCAGAGAAATTGAGACGACTAATGTCGCGCCGACAGTTCTCAATGAAAAGATCGAGAGAAGGTAAGAATCCAGAGGGAGGGGTCCAGGTGGAGGGAGAATATTGAAGATGGGTAAAAGGATCCGTTGAACTGGGAGAGGACTCCTGCCCAAAGAAGTGAGCCCGGAGACGAAGACGGCGGAAGAAGAGTTCAGTATCATGCCGAGCCCGAAATTCATTGAGGTGAGGGCGTAAGGGTATGAAACTAAGTCCTTTGCTGAGCACTGAACGTTCAGCATCGGAGAGGGGAAGGTCAGGGGGTATAGTGAATACACGGCTGGGGCTGGGATTGGAAGATGGGGTGGGGACGGAGGGACAGGCAGGGGTGGAGGGTCCTAGATGGGTGTTGGTGTCGATGAGTTGTTGGAGCTTGCGTTCCTTAGCACTTGAGAGAAAGAGAAAAAGTTTCTTGTTGAGGCGTCGGATGAGCCGAAGGATAAAATGAAACTGGGGGCACGCGCAGCTTTGAAAAAGGGTACGGCGGTGCTGCTGGAGGGAGAGGTCGAGTGTGTTCATATGGCGGCGCATGGCACTGAGAGTGGATTTCAGAATGTGACGGGAACAGCAGTCCGAGAAACGTTTTATGTCCCGGAGATACCTGTAATCCTGGGTGGGTTCGAAACATGAGGGGTGGAATTTCAGTTGAAATCCACGGGGGGTAAGTCGGAGACGGAGACAGTCACTGAGAAAGGAGATATGGCTGTGAAAGCGGGTTTTAGTAAACACCTTGTCAAACACTAGGAGAGAAATGGAAAGCAATGAAGGTGAACAAGGCAACAGAGAAATCCGGAAATCTTGTCGCAGAGAGGAACAGAACTTCTTCAAGGAGGTAGGCATTTCTTGAAGAGCAGTGGCAGTCAATTAAACACAGAGATAAAAACAAAAAAACTGCGGATGCTGGAAATCCAAAACAAAAACAGAATTACCTGGAAAAACTCAGCAGGTCTGGCAGCATCGGCGGAGAAGAAAAGAGTTGACGTTTCGAGTCCTCATGACCCTTCGACAGAACTTGAGTTCGAGTCCAGGAAAGAGCTGAAATATAAGCTGGTTTAAGGTGTGTGTGTGGGGGGCGGAGAGATAGAGAGACAGAGAGGTGGAGGGGGTTGGTGTGGTTGTAGCGACAAACAAGCAGTGATAGAAGCAGAATATCAAAAGATGTCAACAACAATAGTACAATAGAACACATAGGTGTTAAAGATAAAGTTGGTGATATTATCTAAACGAATGTGCTAATTAAGAATGGATGGTAGGGCACTCAAGGTATAGCTCTAGTGGGTTTTTTTTTATTTTATATAATGGAAATAGGTGGGAAAAGGAAAATCTTTATAATTTATTGGGAAAAAAAAAAGAGAAGGGGGAAACAGAAAGGGGGTGAGGATGGGGGAGGGGACTCACGACCTAAAGTTGTTGAATTCAATATTCAGTCCGGAAGGCTGTAAAGTCCCTAGTCGGAAGATGAGGTGTTGTTCCTCCAGTTTGCGTTGGGCTTCACTGGAACAATGCAGCAAGCCAAGGACAGACATGTGGGCAAGAGAGCAGGGTGGAGTGTTAAAATGGCAAGCGACAGGGAGGTTTGGGTCATTCTTGCGGACAGACCGCAGGTGTTCTGCAAAGCGGTCGCCCAGTTTACGTTTGGTCTCTCCAATGTAGAGGAGACCACATTGGGAGCAACGAATGCAGTAGACTAAGTTGGGGGAAATGCAAGTGAAATGCTGCTTCACTTGAAAGGAGTGTTTGGGTCCTTGGACGGTGAGGAGAGAGGAAGTGAAGGGGCAGGTGTTGCATCTTTTGCGTGGGCAAGGGGTTGTGCCATAGGAGGGGGTTGAGGAGTAGGGGGTGATGGAGGAGTGGACCAGGGTGTCCCGGAGGGAGCGATCCCTACGGAATGCCGATAAGGGGGGTGAAGGGAAGATGTGTTTGGTAGTGGCATCATGCTGGAGTTGGCGGAAATGGCGGAGGATGATCCTTTGAATGCGGAGGCTGGTGGGGTGATAAGTGAGGACAAGGGGGACCCTATCATGTTTCTGGGAGGGAGGAGAAGGAGTGAGGGCGGATGCGCGGGAGATGGGCCGGACACGGTTGAGGGCCCTGTCAACGACCGTGGGTGGAAAACCTCGGTTAAGGAAGAAGGAGGACATGTCAGAGGAACTGTTTTTGAATGTAGCATCATCGGAACAGATGCGACGGAGGCGAAGGAACTGAGAGAATGGGATGGAGTCCTTACAGGAAGTGGGGTGTGAGGAGCTGTAGTCGAGATAGCTGTGGGTGTCGGTGGGTTTGTAATGGATATTGGTGGACAGTCTATCACCAGAGATTGAGACAGAGAGGTCAAGGAAGGGAAGGGAAGTGTCAGAGATGGACCACGTGAAAATGATGGAGGGGTGGAGATTGGAAGCAAAATTAATAAATTTTTCCAAGTCCTGACGAGAGCATGAAGCAGCACCGAAATAATCATCGATGTACCGGAGAAAGAGTTGTGGAAGGGGGCCGGAGTAGGACTGCAACAAGGAATGTTCCACATACCCCATAAAGAGACAGGCATAGCTGGGGCCCATGCGGGTACCCATAGCCACACCTTTTATTTGGAGGAAGTGAGAGGAGTTGAAGGAGAAATTGTTCAGCGTGAGAACAAGTTCAGCCAGACGGAGGAGAGTAGTGGTGGATGGGGATTGTTCGGGCCTCTGTTCGAGGAAGAAGCTAAGGGCCCTCAGACCATCCTGGTGGGGGATGGAGGTGTAGAGGGATTGGACGTCCATGGTGAAGAGGAAGCGGTAGGGGCCAGGGAACTGGAAATTGTTGATGTGACGTAAGGTGTCAGAGGAATCACGGATGTAGGTGGGAAGGGACTGGACAAGGGGAGAGAGAAGGGAGTCAAGATAACGAGAAATGAGTTCTGTGGGGCAGGAGCAAGCTGAGACGATCGGTCTACCGGGGCAGTTCTGTTTGTGGATTTTGGGTAGGAGATAGAAGCGGGCCGTCCGAGGTTGGGCAACTATCAGGTTGGAAGCTGTGGGAGGGAGATCCCCAGAGGAGATGAGGTCAGTGACAGTCCTGGAAACAATGGCTTGATGTTCAGTGGTGGGGTCATGGTCCAGGGAGAGGTAGGAGGAAGTGTCTGCGAGTTGACGCTCAGCCTCCGCGTGGTAGAGGTCAGTGCGCCAGACAACAACAGCACCACCCTTGTCAGCGGGTTTGATGACAATGTCAGGGTTGGACCTGAGAGAATGGAGTGCAGTAAGTTCAGAGAGAGACAGGTTAGAATGGGTGAGAGGAGCAGAGAAATTGAGACGACTAATGTCGCGCCGACAGTTCTCAATGAAAAGATCGAGAGAAGGTAAGAATCCAGAGGGAGGGGTCCAGGTGGAGGGAGAATATTGAAGATGGGTAAAAGGATCCGTTGAACTGGGAGAGGACTCCTGCCCAAAGAAGTGAGCCCGGAGACGAAGACGGCGGAAGAAGAGTTCAGTATCATGCCGAGCCCGAAATTCATTGAGGTGAGGGCGTAAGGGTATGAAACTAAGTCCTTTGCTGAGCACTGAACGTTCAGCATCGGAGAGGGGAAGGTCAGGGGGTATAGTGAATACACGGCTGGGGTTGGGATTGGAAGATGGGGTGGGGACGGAGGGACAGGCAGGGGTGGAGGGTCCTAGATGGGTGTTGGTGTCGATGAGTTGTTGGAGCTTGCGTTCCTTAGCACTTGAGAGAAAGAGAAAAAGTTTCTTGTTGAGGCGTCGGATGAGCCGAAGGATAAAATGAAACTGGGGGCACGCGCAGCTTTGAAAAAGGGTACGGCGGTGCTGCTGGAGGGAGAGGTCGAGTGTGTTCATATGGCGGCGCATGGCACTGAGAGTGGATTTCAGAATGTGACGGGAACAGCAGTCCGAGAAACGTTTTATGTCCCGGAGATACCTGTAATCCTGGGTGGGTTCGAAACATGAGGGGTGGAATTTCAGTTGAAATCCATGTGCAACACCAAGATGCAACACCTGCCCCTTCACTTCCTCTCTCCTCACCGTCCAAGGACCCAAACACTCCTTTCAAGTGAAGCAGCATTTCACTTGCATTTCCCCCAACTTAGTCTACTGCATTCGTTGCTCCCAATGTGGTCTCCTCTACATTGGAGAGACCAAACGTAAACTGGGCGACCGCTTTGCAGAACACCTGCGGTCTGTCCGCAAGAATGACCCAAACCTCCCTGTCGCTTGCCATTTTAACACTCCACCCTGCTCTCTTGCCCACATGTCTGTCCTTGGCTTGCTGCATTGTTCCAGTGAAGCCCAATGCAAACTGGAGGAACAACACCTCATCTTCCGACTAGGGACTTTACAGCCTTCCGGACTGAATATTGAATTCAACAACTTTAGGTCGTGAGTCCCCTCCCCCATCCTCACCCCCTTTCTGTTTCCCCCTTCTCTTTTTTTTTTCCCAATAAATTATAAAGATTTTCCTTTTCCCACCTATTTCCATTATATAAAATAAAAAAAAAAACCCACTAGAGCTATACCTTGAGTGCCCTACCATCCATTCTTAATTAGCACATTCGTTTAGATAATATCACCAACTTTATCTTTAACACCTATGTGTTCTATTGTACTATTGTTGTTGACATCTTTTGATATTCTGCTTCTATCACTGCTTGTTTGTCGCTACAACCACACCAACCCCCTCCACCTCTCTGTCTCTCTATCTCTCCGCCCCCCACACACACACCTTAAACCAGCTTATATTTCAGCTCTTTCCTGGACTCGAACTCAAGTTCTGTCGAAGGGTCATGAGGACTCGAAACGTCAACTCTTTTCTTCTCCGCCGATGCTGCCAGACCTGCTGAGTTTTTCCAGGTAATTCTGTTTTTGTTTTGGATTTCCAGCATCCGCAGTTTTTTTGTTTTTATCTCTGTGTTTAATTGACTGCCACTGCTCTTCAAGAAATGCCTACCTCCTTGAAGAAGTTCTGTTCCTCTCTGCGACAAGATTTCCGGATTTCTCTGTTGCCTTGTTCACCTTCATTGCTTTCCATTTCTCTCCTAGTGTTTGACAAGGTGTTTACTAAAACCCGCTTTCACAGCCATATCTCCTTTCTCAGTGACTGTCTCCGTCTCCGACTTACCCCACATGGATTTCAACTGAAATTCCACCCCTCATGTTTCGAACCCACCCAGGATTACAGGTATCTCCGGGACATAAAACGTTTCTCGGACTGCTGTTCCCGTCACATTCTGAAATCCACTCTCAGTGCCATGCGCCGCCATATGAACACACTCGACCTCTCCCTCCAGCAGCACCGCCGTACCCTTTTTCAAAGCTGCGCGTGCCCCCAGTTTCATTTTATCCTTCGGCTCATCCGACGCCTCAACAAGAAACTTTTTCTCTTTCTCTCAAGTGCTAAGGAACGCAAGCTCCAACAACTCATCGACACCAACACCCATCTAGGACCCTCCACCCCTGCCTGTCCCTCCGTCCCCACCCCATCTTCCAATCCCAGCCCCAGCCGTGTATTCACTATACCCCCTGACCTTCCCCTCTCCGATGCTGAACGTTCAGTGCTCAGCAAAGGACTTAGTTTCATACCCTTACGCCCTCACCTCAATGAATTTCGGGCTCGGCATGATACTGAACTCTTCTTCCGCCGTCTTCGTCTCCGGGCTCACTTCTTTGGGCAGGAGTCCTCTCCCAGTTCAACGGATCCTTTTACCCATCTTCAATATTCTCCCTCCACCTGGACCCCTCCCTCTGGATTCTTACCTTCTCTCGATCTTTTCATTGAGAACTGTCGGCGCGACATTAGTCGTCTCAATTTCTCTGCTCCTCTCACCCATTCTAACCTGTCTCTCTCTGAACTTACTGCACTCCATTCTCTCAGGTCCAACCCTGACATTGTCATCAAACCCGCTGACAAGGGTGGTGCTGTTGTTGTCTGGCGCACTGACCTCTACCACGCGGAGGCTGAGCGTCAACTCGCAGACACTTCCTCCTACCTCTCCCTGGACCATGACCCCACCACTGAACATCAAGCCATTGTTTCCAGGACTGTCACTGACCTCATCTCCTCTGGGGATCTCCCTCCCACAGCTTCCAACCTGATAGTTGCCCAACCTCGGACGGCCCGCTTCTATCTCCTACCCAAAATCCACAAACAGAACTGCCCCGGTAGACCGATCGTCTCAGCTTGCTCCTGCCCCACAGAACTCATTTCTCGTTATCTTGACTCCCTTCTCTCTCCCCTTGTCCAGTCCCTTCCCACCTACATCCGTGATTCCTCTGACACCTTACGTCACATCAACAATTTCCAGTTCCCTGGCCCCTACCGCTTCCTCTTCACCATGGACGTCCAATCCCTCTACACCTCCATCCCCCACCAGGATGGTCTGAGGGCCCTTAGCTTCTTCCTCGAACAGAGGCCCGAACAATCCCCATCCACCACTACTCTCCTCCGTCTGGCTGAACTTGTTCTCACGCTGAACAATTTCTCCTTCAACTCCTCTCACTTCCTCCAAATAAAAGGTGTGGCTATGGGTACCCGCATGGGCCCCAGCTATGCCTGTCTCTTTATGGGGTATGTGGAACATTCCTTGTTGCAGTCCTACTCCGGCCCCCTTCCACAACTCTTTCTCCGGTACATCGATGATTATTTCGGTGCTGCTTCATGCTCTCGTCAGGACTTGGAAAAATTTATTAATTTTGCTTCCAATCTCCACCCCTCCATCATTTTCACGTGGTCCATCTCTGACACTTCCCTTCCCTTCCTTGACCTCTCTGTCTCAATCTCTGGTGATAGACTGTCCACCAATATCCATTACAAACCCACCGACACCCACAGCTATCTCGACTACAGCTCCTCACACCCCACTTCCTGTAAGGACTCCATCCCATTCTCTCAGTTCCTTCGCCTCCGTCGCATCTGTTCCGATGATGCTACATTCAAAAACAGTTCCTCTGACATGTCCTCCTTCTTCCTTAACCGAGGTTTTCCACCCACGGTCGTTGACAGGGCCCTCAACCGTGTCCGGCCCATCTCCCGCGCATCCGCCCTCACTCCTTCTCCTCCCTCCCAGAAACATGATAGGGTCCCCCTTGTCCTCACTTATCACCCCACCAGCCTCCGCATTCAAAGGATCATCCTCCGCCATTTCCGCCAACTCCAGCATGATGCCACTACCAAACACATCTTCCCTTCACCCCCCTTATCGGCATTCCGTAGGGATCGCTCCCTCCGGGACACCCTGGTCCACTCCTCCATCACCCCCTACTCCTCAACCCCCTCCTATGGCACAACCCCTTGCCCACGCAAAAGATGCAACACCTGCCCCTTCACTTCCTCTCTCCTCACCGTCCAAGGACCCAAACACTCCTTTCAAGTGAAGCAGCATTTCACTTGCATTTCCCCCAACTTAGTCTACTGCATTCGTTGCTCCCAATGTGGTCTCCTCTACATTGGAGAGACCAAACGTAAACTGGGCGACCGCTTTGCAGAACACCTGCGGTCTGTCCGCAAGAATGACCCAAACCTCCCTGTCGCTTGCCATTTTAACACTCCACCCTGCTCTCTTGCCCACATGTCTGTCCTTGGCTTGCTGCATTGTTCCAGTGAAGCCCAACGCAAACTGGAGGAACAACACCTCATCTTCCGACTAGGGACTTTACAGCCTTCCGGACTGAATATTGAATTCAACAACTTTAGGTCGTGAGTCCCCTCCCCCATCCTCACCCCCTTTCTGTTTCCCCCTTCTCTTTTTTTTTTCCCAATAAATTATAAAGATTTTCCTTTTCCCACCTATTTCCATTATATAAAATAAAAAAAAAACCCACTAGAGCTATACCTTGAGTGCCCTACCATCCATTCTTAATTAGCACATTCGTTTAGATAATATCACCAACTTTATCTTTAACACCTATGTGTTCTATTGTACTATTGTTGTTGACATCTTTTGATATTCTGCTTCTATCACTGCTTGTTTGTCGCTACAACCACACCAACCCCCTCCACCTCTCTGTCTCTCTATCTCTCCGCCCCCCACACACACACCTTAAACCAGCTTATATTTCAGCTCTTTCCTGGACTCGAACTCAAGTTCTGTCGAAGGGTCATGAGGACTCGAAACGTCAACTCTTTTCTTCTCCGCCGATGCTGCCAGACCTGCTGAGTTTTTCCAGGTAATTCTGTTTTTGTTTTGGATTTCCAGCATCCGCAGTTTTTTTGTTTTTATCTCTGTGTTTAATTGACTGCCACTGCTCTTCAAGAAATGCCTACCTCCTTGAAGAAGTTCTGTTCCTCTCTGCGACAAGATTTCCGGATTTCTCTGTTGCCTTGTTCACCTTCATTGCTTTCCATTTCTCTCCTAGTGTTTGACAAGGTGTTTACTAAAACCCGCTTTCACAGCCATATCTCCTTTCTCAGTGACTGTCTCCGTCTCCGACTTGCCCCACGTGGAATTCAACTGAAATTCCACCCCTCATGTTTCGAACCCACCCAGGATTACAGGTATCTCCGGGACATAAAACGTTTCTCGGACTGCTGTTCCCGTCACATTCTGAAATCCACTCTCAGTGCCATGCGCCGCCATATGAACACACTCGACCTCTCCCTCCAGCAGCACCGCCGTACCCTTTTTCAAAGCTGCGCGTGCCCCCAGTTTCATTTTATCCTTCGGCTCATCCGACGCCTCAACAAGAAACTTTTTCTCTTTCTCTCAAGTGCTAAGGAACGCAAGCTCCAACAACTCATCGACACCAACACCCATCTAGGACCCTCCACCCCTGCCTGTCCCTCCGTCCCCACCCCATCTTCCAATCCCAACCCCAGCCGTGTATTCACTATACCCCCTGACCTTCCCCTCTCCGATGCTGAACGTTCAGTGCTCAGCAAAGGACTTAGTTTCATACCCTTACGCCCTCACCTCAATGAATTTCGGGCTCGGCATGATACTGAACTCTTCTTCCGCCGTCTTCGTCTCCGGGCTCACTTCTTTGGGCAGGAGTCCTCTCCCAGTTCAACGGATCCTTTTACCCATCTTCAATATTCTCCCTCCACCTGGACCCCTCCCTCTGGATTCTTACCTTCTCTCGATCTTTTCATTGAGAACTGTCGGCGCGACATTAGTCGTCTCAATTTCTCTGCTCCTCTCACCCATTCTAACCGGTCTCTCTCTGAACTTACTGCACTCCATTCTCTCAGGTCCAACCCTGACATTGTCATCAAACCCGCTGACAAGGGTGGTGCTGTTGTTGTCTGGCGCACTGACATCTACCACGCGGAGGCTGAGCGTCAACTCGCAGACACTTCCTCCTACCTCTCCCTGGACCATGACCCCACCACTGAACATCAAGCCATTGTTTCCAGGACTGTCACTGACCTCATCTCCTCTGGGGATCTCCCTCCCACAGCTTCCAACCTGATAGTTGCCCAACCTCGGACGGCCCGCTTCTATCTCCTACCCAAAATCCACAAACAGAACTGCCCCGGTAGACCGATCGTCTCAGCTTGCTCCTGCCCCACAGAACTCATTTCTCGTTATCTTGACTCCCTTCTCTCTCCCCTTGTCCAGTCCCTTCCCACCTACATCCGTGATTCCTCTGACACCTTACGTCACATCAACAATTTCCAGTTCCCTGGCCCCTACCGCTTCCTCTTCACCATGGACGTCCAATCCCTCTACACCTCCATCCCCCACCAGGATGGTCTGAGGGCCCTTAGCTTCTTCCTCGAACAGAGGCCCGAACAATCCCCATCCACCACTACTCTCCTCCGTCTGGCTGAACTTGTTCTCACGCTGAACAATTTCTCCTTCAACTCCTCTCACTTCCTCCAAATAAAAGGTGTGGCTATGGGTACCCGCATGGGCCCCAGCTATGCCTGTCTCTTTATGGGGTATGTGGAACATTCCTTGTTGCAGTCCTACTCCGGCCCCCTTCCACAACTCTTTCTCCGGTACATCGATGATTATTTCGGTGCTGCTTCATGCTCTCGTCAGGACTTGGAAAAATTTATTAATTTTGCTTCCAATCTCCACCCCTCCATCATTTTCACGTGGTCCATCTCTGACACTTCCCTTCCCTTCCTTGACCTCTCTGTCTCAATCTCTGGTGATAGACTGTCCACCAATATCCATTACAAACCCACCGACACCCACAGCTATCTCGACTACAGCTCCTCACACCCCACTTCCTGTAAGGACTCCATCCCATTCTCTCAGTTCCTTCGCCTCCGTCGCATCTGTTCCGATGATGCTACATTCAAAAACAGTTCCTCTGACATGTCCTCCTTCTTCCTTAACCGAGGTTTTCCACCCACGGTCGTTGACAGGGCCCTCAACCGTGTCCGGCCCATCTCCCGCGCATCCGCCCTCACTCCTTCTCCTCCCTCCCAGAAACATGATAGGGTCCCCCTTGTCCTCACTTATCACCCCACCAGCCTCCGCATTCAAAGGATCATCCTCCGCCATTTCCGCCAACTCCAGCATGATGCCACTACCAAACACATCTTCCCTTCACCCCCCTTATCGGCATTCCGTAGGGATCGCTCCCTCCGGGACACCCTGGTCCACTCCTCCATCACCCCCTACTCCTCAACCCCCTCCTATGGCACAACCCCTTGCCCACGCAAAAGATGCAACACCTGCCCCTTCACTTCCTCTCTCCTCACCGTCCAAGGACCCAAACACTCCTTTCAAGTGAAGCAGCATTTCACTTGCATTTCCCCCAACTTAGTCTACTGCATTCGTTGCTCCCAATGTGGTCTCCTCTACATTGGAGAGACCAAACGTAAACTGGGCGACCGCTTTGCAGAACACCTGCGGTCTGTCCGCAAGAATGACCCAAACCTCCCTGTCGCTTGCCATTTTAACACTCCACCCTGCTCTCTTGCCCACATGTCTGTCCTTGGCTTGCTGCATTGTTCCAGTGAAGCCCAACGCAAACTGGAGGAACAACACCTCATCTTCCGACTAGGGACTTTACAGCCTTCCGGACTGAATATTGAATTCAACAACTTTAGGTCGTGAGTCCCCTCCCCCATCCTCACCCCCTTTCTGTTTCCCCCTTCTCTTTTTTTTTTCCCAATAAATTATAAAGATTTTCCTTTTCCCACCTATTTCCATTATATAAAATAAAAAAAAAAAAACCCACTAGAGCTATACCTTGAGTGCCCTACCATCCATTCTTAATTAGCACATTCGTTTAGATAATATCACCAACTTTATCTTTAACACCTATGTGTTCTATTGTACTATTGTTGTTGACATCTTTTGATATTCTGCTTCTATCACTGCTTGTTTGTCGCTACAACCACACCAACCCCCTCCACCTCTCTGTCTCTCTATCTCTCCGCCCCCCACACACACACCTTAAACCAGCTTATATTTCAGCTCTTTCCTGGACTCGAACTCAAGTTCTGTCGAAGGGTCATGAGGACTCGAAACGTCAACTCTTTTCTTCTCCGCCGATGCTGCCAGACCTGCTGAGTTTTTCCAGGTAATTCTGTTTTTGTTTTGGATTTCCAGCATCCGCAGTTTTTTTGTTTTTACAATCTGTAACCTCATGGCCCAGCATATCCCCCACTCTACCATTACCATCAAGCCAGGGGATCAACCCTGGTTCAATGAAGAGTGCAGGAGGGCATGTCAGGAGCAGCACCAGGCATACCTAAAAATGAGGTGTCAACCCGTTGAAGCTATAACACAGGACTACTTGTGTGCCAAACAGCATAAGCAGTAAGTGATAGACAGAGCTAAGCGATCCCACAACCAATGAATCAGATCTAAGCTCTGCAGTCCTGCCACATCCAGTTGTGAATGGTGATGGACAATTAAACAACTCACTGGAGGAGGAGGCTCCACAAATATCCCCATCCTCAATGATGGAGGAGCCCAGCACATCAGTGCAAAAGATAAGGCTGAAGCAATTAATGCAATCTTCAGTCACGAGTGCTGAGTGGGTGACCCATCTCGGCCTCCTCCAGAAGTCCCCAGCATCACAGATGCCAATCTTCAGCCAATTCGATTCACTCCACATGATATCAAGAAAGGGCTATGGGCCCTGACAATATTCCAGCAATAGTACTGATGACTTGTGCTCCAGAACATTTTGCACACCTAGCCAAGCTGTTCCAGTACAGCTACAACACTGGCATCTACCCAGCTATGTGGAAAATTGCCCAGGTATGTCCTGTATACAAAAAGCAGGACAAATCCAACCCCATCAATTAACGCCCCATCAGTCTACTCTCCATCATCAGTAAAGTAATGGAAGGGGTCATCGACAATGCTATCAAATGGCACTTGCTTAGCAATAACATGCTCACTGACGCCCAGTTTTGGTTCCACCAGGGCAACTCAGTCCCTGACCTCATTACAGCCTTGGTTCAAACATGGACAAAGAACTGAACTCCCGAGGTGAGGTGAATGTGACTGCCCTTGACATCAAGGCAGCATTTGACCGAGTTTGGCATCAAGGAGCCCCAGCAAAACTGGAGTCAATGGCAATCAAGGGGAAACAGTCTGCTGGTTGGAATCATACCTAGCACAAAGGAAGATGGTGTGGTTGTTGGAGGTCAATCATCTCAGCTCCAGGACATCGCTGCAGGAGTTCCTCAGGGTAGTGTCCTCGGCCCAACCATCTTCAGCTGCTTCATCAATGATCTTCCTTCCATCATAAGGTCAGAAGTGGGGATGGTCGCTGATGATTTCACAATGTTCAGCACCATTCACAACTCCTCAGATACTGAAACAGTCCATGTCCAAATGCAACAAGATCTGGACAATATCGAGGCTTGGGCTGACAAGTGGCAAGTAACATTCGTGCCACACAAGTGTCAGGCAATGACAATCTCCAAAGAGAGAGAATCCAGGCATCGCCCCTTGATGTTCAATGGCATTGCTATCACTAAATCCCCTGCTATTAACATCCTGGGAGTCACCATTGCCCAGAAACTGAACTAGACAAGCAAGATAAATACTGTGGCTACAAGAGCAGGTCAGACACTAAGAATCAGATGGTGAGTAACTCACCTCCTGACTCCCCAAAGACTGTCCACTTTCTACAAGTCACAAGTCAGGAGTGTGATGGAATGCTCTCTGCTTGCCTGGGTGAGTACAGCTCCTACAACACTCAAGAAGCTCAACACCATCCAGGACAAAGCAGCCCCGCTTGATTGGCACCCCATCCACAAATATTCACTCCCTCCACCATCGATGCACAATAACAACAGGATGTACCATCTACAAGGTGCACTGCAGGAACTCACAAAGGCTCCCTCGACAGCACCTTCCAAACACAGGACCACTACCACCGAGAAGGACAAAGGCAGCAGCTTGTAAGTTCCACTCCAAGTCACTCAGCATCCTGACTTGGAAATATATCGCTGTTCCTTCACTGTCCCTGGGTCAAAATCCTGGACCTCGCTTCCTAACAACACTGTGGGTGTACCTCCACCACATGGACTGCAACGGCTCAAGAAGGCAGCTCACCACCACCTTCTCAAAGGGTCGTGAATCTATGGAATTCACTACCTCTGAGGGTAGTGGATGCAGGGACGCTGAATAAATTTAAGGAGGAGATAGACAGATTTTTAATTGGTAGCTGGTTGAAATGTTATGGGGAGAGGGTGGGAAATTGGAGGTGAGGCCAAAATGAGACCAGCCATGATCGTAATGAATGTCGGAGCATCCTCGAGGGACTCAATGTCCACTCCTGCTCCTAATTCTGATGTACTTATGTTCTTAATAGCAGCGAGGGATGGGCAATAAATGCTGACCCAGTCAGCGAATCCCACATACCATGTATGGATTTTTTAAAATGCTGCAAGGTATTTTTGCTAAGTACCAAAACATCCAGGACTGGGATCAGAGCGGTAAGAGACTGAAACATCATGGAATGGAATTGGAGGTGTAATGATCCTTTGCTACAGACTGAAACATCCAGGACAGGAATCAGAGCTGTAAGGTACTGTTGCTACAGACTGAAACATCCAGGACTGGAATCGGAGCTGTAAGGTACTGTAGCTACAGACTGAAACATCCAGGACTGGAATCGGAGCTGTAAGGTACTGTAGCTACAGACTGAAACATCCAGGACAGGAATCGGAGCTGTAAGGTACTGTTGCTACAGACTGAAACATCCAGGACTGGAATCGGAGCTGTAAGGTACAGTTGCTACAGACTGAAACATCCAGGACAGGAATCAGAGCTGTAAGGTACTGTTACTACAGACTGAAACATCCAGGACTGGAATCGGAGCTGTAAGGTACTGTTGCTACAGACTGAAACATCCAGGACTGGAATCGGAGCTGTAAGGTACTGTAGCTACAGACTGAAACATCCAGGACTGGAATCGGAGCTGTAAGGTACTGTTACTACAGACTGAAACATCCAGGACTGGAATCAGAGCTGTAAGATACTGTTACTACAGACTGAAACATCCAGGACTGGAATCGGAGCTGTAAGGTACTGTTGCTACAGACTGAAACATCCAGGACAGGAATCGGAGCTGTAAGGTACTGTTGCTGCAGACTGAAACATCAAGTGACTGCAATCGGAGCTGTAAGATACTGTAGCTACAGACTGAAACATCCAGGACTGCAATCGGAGCTGTAAGATACTGTAGCTACAGACTGAAACATCCAGGACTGCAATCGGAGCTGTAAGGTGCTGTTGCTGCAGACTGAAACATCCAGGACTGGAATCAGAGCTGTAAGGTACTGTTGCTGCAGACTGAAACATGAAGGACCGGAATCAGAGCTGTAAGGTACAGTTGCTCTTGACTTAAACATCACAGAATGGAATCAGAGATGTAATGTTCCTTTGCTACAGACTGAAACATCGAGGACTGGAATCAGAGCTGTAAGGTACTGTTGCTACAGACTGAAACATGAAGGACCGGAATCAGAGCTGAAAGGTACTGTTGCCACAGACTGAAACATCCAGGACTGGAATCGTAGCTGTAAGGTACTGTTGCTACAGACTGAAACATCCTGGACTGGAATCAGAGCTGTAAGATACTGTTGCTGCAGACTGAAACATCCAGGACTGGAATCGGAGCTGTAAGATACTGTTACTACAGACTGAAACATCCAGGACAGGAATCGGAGCTGTAAGATACTGTTACTACAGACTGAAACATCCAGGACTGGAATCGGAGCTGTAAGTACTGTAGCTGCAGACTGAAACATCCAGGACTGGATACGGAGCTGTAAGGTACTGTTGCTACAGACTGAAACATCCAGGACTGGATACGGAGCTGTAAGATATTGTTACCCTGGAATAAAACACCCAAGCTTGGATTTGGAGGTGTAATGTTCCCTTGCTACAGACTGAGACATCCAGGACTGGAATCAGAGCTGTAAGGTACAGTAGCTGCAGACTGAAACATCCAGGACAGGAATCGGAGCTGTAAGGTGCTGTAGCTGCAGACTGAAACATCCAGGACTGGAATCGGAGCTGTAAGGTACTGTTGCTACAGACTGAAACATCCAGGACTGGATACGGAGCTGTAAGGTAATGTAGCTGCAGACTGAAACATCCAGGACAGGATTCTGAGATGTAAGGTACTGTAGCTGCAGACTGAAACATCCAGGACTGGAAATGGAGCTGTAAGGTACTGTAGCTACAGACTGAAACATCCCGCACTGGAATCAGAGCTGTAAGGTACTGTAGCTGCAGACTGAAACATCCAGGACTGGATACGGAGCTGTAAGTTACTGTTGCTGCAGACTGAAACATCCAGGACTGGAATCGGAGCTGTAAGTTACTGTTGCTGCAGACTGAAACATCCAGGACTGGATACGGAGCTGTAAGTACTGTAGCTGCAGCCTGAAACATCCAGGACAGGAATCGGAGCTGTAAGTTACTGTTGCTACAGACTGAAACATCCAGGACTGGAATCAGAGCTGTAAGTACTGTAGCTACAGACTGAAACATCCAGGACTGGATACGGAGCTGTAAGTACTGTAGCTACAGACTGAAACATCCAGGACAGGAATCGGAGCTGTAAGTACTGTAGCTGCAGCCTGAAACATCCAGGTCTGGAATCGGAGCTGTAAGGTACTGTAGCTACAGACTGAAACATCCAGGACTGGAATCGGAGCTGTAAGGTACTGTAGCTGCAGACTGAAACATCCAGGACTGGAATCGGAGCTGTAAGGTACTGTTACTACAGACTGAAACATCCAGGACAGGATTCTGAGATGTAAGGTACTGTAGCTACAGACTGAAACATCCAGGACTGGATACGGAGCTGTAAGGTACTGTTGCTGCAGACTGAACCATCCAGGACTGGAATCGGAGCTGTAAGGTACTGTTGCTGCAGACTGAACCATCCAGGACTGGAATCGGAGCTGTAAGGTACTGTTGCTGCAGACTGAAACATCCAGGACTGGAATCGGAGCTGTAAGGTACTGTTGCTACAGACTGAAACATCCAGGACTGGAATCGCAGCTGTAAGGTACTGTTGCTACAGACTGAAACATCCCGGACTGGAATCGGAGCTGTAAGGTACTGTAGCTGCAGACTGAAACATCCCGGACTGGAATCAGAGCTGTAAGGTACTGTAGCTGCAGACTGAAACATCCAGGACTGGAATCAGAGCTGTAAGGTACTGTAGCTGCAGACTGAAACATCCAGGACTGGAATCGGAGCTGTAAGGTACTGTAGCTACAGACTGAAACATCCAGGACTGGAATCGGAGCTGTAAGGTACTGTAGCTGCAGACTGAAACATCCAGGACTGGAATCGGAGCTGTAAGGTACTGTAGCTGCAGACTGAAACATCCAGGACAGGAATCGGAGCTGTAAGGTACTGTAGCTGCAGCCTGAAACATCCAGGACTGGAATCAGAGCTGTAAGGTACTGTTGCTACAGACTGAAACATCCAGGACAGGAATCGGAGCTGTAAGGTACTGTTGCTACAGACTGAAACATCCAGGACTGGAATCGGAGCTGTAAGTACTGTAGCTACAGACTGAAACATCCAGGACTGGAATCGTAGCTGTGAGGTACTGTTGCTACAGACTGAAACATCCAGGACAGGAATCGGAGCTGTAAGGTACTGTTGCTGCAGACTGAAACATCCAGGACAGGAATCGTAGCTGTAAGGTACTGTAGCTGCAGACTGAAACATCCAGGACAGGAATCAGAGCTGTAAGGTACTGTTGCTACAGACTGAAACATCCAGGTCTGGAATCGGAGCTGTAAGGTACTGTAGCTGCAGACTGAAACATCCCGGACTGGAATCAGAGCTGTAAGGTACTGTAGCTGCAGACTGAAACATCCAGGACTGGAATCAGAGCTGTAAGGTACTGTAGCTGCAGACTGAAACATCCAGGACTGGAATCGGAGCTGTAAGGTACTGTAGCTACAGACTGAAACATCCAGGACTGGAATCGGAGCTGTAAGGTACTGTAGCTGCAGACTGAAACATCCAGGACAGGAATCGGAGCTGTAAGGTACTGTAGCTGCAGCCTGAAACATCCAGGACTGGAATCAGAGCTGTAAGGTACTGTTACTACAGACTGAAACATACAGGACAGGATTCTGAGATGTAAGGTACTGTAGCTACAGACTGAAACATCCAGGACTGGAATCGGAGCTGTAAGGTACTGTAGCTGCAGACTGAAACATCCAGGACTGGAATCGGAGCTGTAAGGTACTGTTACTACAGACTGAAACATCCAGGACAGGATTCTGAGATGTAAGGTACTGTAGCTACAGACTGAAACATCCAGGACTGGATACGGAGCTGTAAGGTACTGTAGCTGCAGACTGAAACATCCAGGTCTGGAATCGGAGCTGTAAGGTACTGTAGCTGCAGACTGAAACATCCAGGACTGGAATCAGAGCTGTAAGGTACTGTAGCTGCAGACTGAAACATCCAGGACTGGAATCGGAGCTGTAAGGTACTGTAGCTGCAGACTGAAACATCCAGGACAGGAATCGGAGCTGTAAGGTACTGTAGCTGCAGACTGAAATATCCAGGACAGGAATCGGAGCTGTAAGGTACTGTAGCTGCAGACTGAAACATCCAGGACTGGAATCAGAGCTGTAAGGTACTGTTACTACAGACTGAAACATCCAGGACAGGATTCTGAGATGTAAGGTACTGTAGCTACAGACTGAAACATCCAGGACTGGAATCGGAGCTGTAAGGTACTGTTACTACAGACTGAAACATCCAGGACAGGAATCGGAGCTGTAAGGTAGTGTTGCTACAGACTGAAACATCCAGGACTGGAATCGGAGCTGTAAGGTACTGTAGCTGCAGACTGAAACATCCAGGACTGGAATCAGAGCTGTAAGGTACTGTAGCTGCAGACTGAAACATCCAGGACTGGAATCAGAGCTGTAAGGTACTGTAGCTGCAGACTGAAACATCCAGGACTGGAATCAGAGCTGTAAGGTACTGTAGCTGCAGACTGAAACATCCAGGACTGGAATCAGAGCTGTAAGGTACTGTAGCTGCAGACTGAAACATCCAGGTCTGGAATCGGAGCTGTAAGGTACTGTTACTACAGACTGAAACATCCAGGACTGGAATCAGAGCTGTAAGGTACTGTAGCTGCAGACTGAAACATCCAGGACTGGAATCAGAGCTGTAAGGTACTGTAGCTGCAGACTGAAACATCCAGGACAGGAATCGGAGCTGTAAGGTACTGTTACTACAGACTGAAACATCCAGGACTGGAATCGGAGCTGTAAGGTACTGTTACTACAGACTGAAACATCCAGGACTGGAATCAGAGCTGTAAGGTACTGTAGCTACAGACTGAAACATCCAGGACTGGAATCGGAGCTGTAAGGTACTGTTACTACAGACTGAAACATCCAGGACTGGAATCGGAGCTGTAAGGTACTGTTACTACAGACTGAAACATCCAGGACTGGAATCGGAGCTGTAAGGTACTGTTGCTACAGACTGAAACATCCAGGACTGGAATCGGAGCTGTAAGGTACTGTTGCTACAGACTGAAACATCCAGGACTGGAATCGGAGCTGTAAGGTACTGTTGCTACAGACTGAAACATCCAGGACTGGAATCAGAGCTGTAAGGTACTGTAGCTGCAGACTGAAACATCCAGGACTGGAATCGGAGCTGTAAGGTACTGTTGCTACAGACTGAAACATCCCGCACTGGAATCAGAGCTGTAAGGTACTGTAGCTACAGACTGAAACATCCCGGACTGGAATCGGAGCTGTAAGGTACTGTTGCTACAGACTGAAACATCCAGGGCTGGAATCGGAGCTGTAAGGTACAGTTGTTACAGACTGAAACATCCAGGACTGGAATCGGAGCTGTAAGGTACAGTTGTTACAGACTGAAACATCCAGGACTGGAATCGGAGCTGTAAGGTACAGTTGTTACAGACTGAAACATCCAGCACTGGAATCGGAGCTGTAAGGTACTGTTGCTACAGACTGAAACATCCAGGACAGGAATCGGAGCTGTAAGGTACTGTAGCTACAGACTGAAACATCCCGCACTGGAATCAGAGCTGTAAGGTACTGTTGCTACAGACTGAAACATCCAGGTCTGGAATCAGAGCTGTAAGGTACTGTAGCTGCAGACTGAAACATCCAGGACTGGATACGGAGCTGTAAGTACTGTAGCTGCAGCCTGAAACATCCAGGACTGGAATCGGAGCTGTAAGTTACTGTTGCTGCAGACTGAAACATCCAGGACTGGATACGGAGCTGTAAGTACTGTAGCTGCAGCCTGAAACATCCAGGACTGGAATCGGAGCTGTAAGTTACTGTTGCTACAGACTGAAACATCCAGGACTGGAATCAGAGCTGTAAGTACTGTAGCTACAGAATGAAACATCCAGGACTGGATACGGAGCTGTAAGTACTGTAGCTACAGACTGAAACATCCAGGACAGGAATCGGAGCTGTAAGTACTGTAGCTGCAGCCTGAAACATCCAGGTCTGGAATCGGAGCTGTAAGATACTGTAGCTACAGACTGAAACATCCAGGACTGGAATCGGAGCTGTAAGGTACTGTTGCTGCAGACTGAACCATCCAGGACAGGAATTGGAGCTGTAAGGTACTGTTGCTGCAGACTGAACCATCCAGGACTGGATACGGAGCTGTAAGGTACTGTTACTACAGACTGAACCATCCAGGACAGGAATTGCAGCTGTAAGGTACTGTTGCTACAGACTGAAACATCCCGGACTGGAATCAGAGCTGTAAGATACTGTTACTACAGACTGAACCATCCAGGACAGGAATCGCAGCTGTAAGGTACTGTTGCTACAGACTGAAACATCCCGGACTGGATTCAGAGCTGTAAGATACTGTTGCTGCAGACTGAAACATCCAGGACTGGATACGGAGCTGTAAGTACTGTAGCTACAGACTGAAACATCCAGGACTGGAATCAGAGCTGTAAGGTACTGTTGCTACAGACTGAAACATCCCGCACTGGAATCAGAGCTGTAAGGTACTGTAGCTACAGACTGAAACATCCAGGACTGGAATCGGAGCTGTAAGGTACTGTAGCTGCAGACTGAAACATCCAGGACAGGAATCGGAGCTGTAAGGTACTGTAGCTGCAGACTGAAATATCCAGGACAGGAATCGGAGCTGTAAGGTACTGTAGCTGCAGACTGAAACATCCAGGACTGGAATCAGAGCTGTAAGGTACTGTTACTACAGACTGAAACATCCAGGACAGGATTCTGAGATGTAAGGTACTGTAGCTACAGACTGAAACATCCAGGACTGGAATCGGAGCTGTAAGGTACTGTTACTACAGACTGAAACATCCAGGACAGGATTCTGAGATGTAAGGTACTGTAGCTGCAGACTGAAACATCCAGGACTGGAATCAGAGCTGTAAGGTACTGTAGCTGCAGACTGAAACATCCAGGACTGGAATCGGAGCTGTAAGGTACTGTAGCTGCAGACTGAACCATCCAGGACTGGAATCGGAGCTGTAAGGTACTGTAGCTACAGACTGAAACATCCAGGACTGGAATCGGAGCTGTAAGGTACAGTTGCTACAGACTTAAACATCCAGGACAGGAATCGGAGCTGTAAGGTACTGTTACTACAGACTGAAACATCCAGGACTGGAATCGGAGCTGTAAGGTACTGTAGCTGCAGACTGAAACATCCAGGACTGGAATCAGAGCTGTAAGGTACTGTAGCTGCAGACTGAAACATCCAGGACTGGAATCGGAGCTGTAAGGTACTGTTACTACAGACTGAAACATCCAGGACTGGAATCGGAGCTGTAAGGTACTGTAGCTACAGACTGAAACATCCCGCACTGGAATCGGAGCTGTAAGGTACTGTAGCTGCAGACTGAAACATCCAGGACTGGAATCAGAGCTGTAAGGTACTGTAGCTGCAGACTGAAACATCCAGGACTGGAATCGGAGCTGTAAGGTACTGTTACTACAGACTGAAACATCCAGGACTGGAATCGGAGCTGTAAGGTACTGTAGCTACAGACTGAAACATCCCGCACTGGAATCGGAGCTGTAAGGTACTGTAGCTGCAGACTGAAACATCCAGGACTGGAATCAGAGCTGTAAGGTACTGTAGCTGCAGACTGAAACATCCAGGACTGGAATCGGAGCTGTAAGGTACTGTTACTACAGACTGAAACATCCAGGACTGGAATCGGAGCTGTAAGGTACAGTAGCTGCAGACTGAAACATCCAGGACTGGAATCGGAGCTGTAAGGTACTGTTGCTACAGACTGAAACATCCAGGACTGGAATCGGAGCTGTAAGGTACTGTTGCTACAGACTGAAACATCCAGGACTGGAATCGGAGCTGTAAGGTACTGTTGCTACAGACTGAAACATCCAGGACTGGAATCAGAGCTGTAAGGTACTGTAGCTGCAGACTGAAACATCCAGGACTGGAATCGGAGCTGTAAGGTACTGTTGCTACAGACTGAAACATCCCGCACTGGAATCAGAGCTGTAAGGTACTGTAGCTACAGACTGAAACATCCCGGACTGGAATCGGAGCTGTAAGGTACTGTTGCTACAGACTGAAACATCCAGGACTGGAATCGGAGCTGTAAGGTACTGTTGCTACAGACTGAAACATCCAGGGCTGGAATCGGAGCTGTAAGGTACAGTTGTTACAGACTGAAACATCCAGGACTGGAATCGGAGCTGTAAGGTACAGTTGTTACAGACTGAAACATCCAGGACTGGAATCGGAGCTCTAAGGTACTGTAGCTACAGACTGAAACATCCAGGACTGGAAATGGAGCTGTAAGGTACTGTAGCTACAGACTGAAACATCCCGCACTGGAATCAGAGCTGTAAGGTACTGTTGCTACAGACTGAAACATCCAGGTCTGGAATCAGAGCTGTAAGGTACTGTAGCTGCAGACTGAAACATCCAGGACTGGATACGGAGCTGTAAGTACTGTAGCTGCAGCCTGAAACATCCAGGACTGGAATCGGAGCTGTAAGTTACTGTTGCTGCAGACTGAAACATCCAGGACTGGATACGGAGCTGTAAGTACTGTAGCTGCAGCCTGAAACATCCAGGACTGGAATCGGAGCTGTAAGTTACTGTTGCTACAGACTGAAACATCCAGGACTGGAATCAGAGCTGTAAGTACTGTAGCTACAGACTGAAACATCCAGGACTGGATACGGAGCTGTAAGTACTGTAGCTACAGACTGAAACATCCAGGACAGGAATCGGAGCTGTAAGTACTGTAGCTGCAGCCTGAAACATCCAGGTCTGGAATCGGAGCTGTAAGATACTGTAGCTACAGACTGAAACATCCAGGACTGGAATCGGAGCTGTAAGGTACTGTTGCTGCAGACTGAACCATCCAGGACAGGAATTGGAGCTGTAAGGTACTGTTGCTGCAGACTGAACCATCCAGGACTGGATACGGAGCTGTAAGGTACTGTTACTACAGACTGAACCATCCAGGACAGGAATTGCAGCTGTAAGGTACTGTTGCTACAGACTGAAACATCCCGGACTGGAATCAGAGCTGTAAGATACTGTTACTACAGACTGAACCATCCAGGACAGGAATCGCAGCTGTAAGGTACTGTTGCTACAGACTGAAACATCCCGGACTGGATTCAGAGCTGTAAGATACTGTTGCTGCAGACTGAAACATCCAGGACTGGATACGGAGCTGTAAGTACTGTAGCTACAGACTGAAACATCCAGGACTGGAATCAGAGCTGTAAGGTACTGTTGCTACAGACTGAAACATCCCGCACTGGAATCAGAGCTGTAAGGTACTGTAGCTACAGACTGAAACATCCAGGACAGGAATCAGAGCTGTAAGGTACTGTAGCTGCAGACTGAAACATCCAGGACTGGATACGGAGCTGTAAGATATTGTTACCCTGGAATAAAACACCCAAATTTGGATTTGGAGGTGTAATGTTCCCTTGCTACAGACTGAGACATCCAGGACAGGAATTGGAGTGGGAAGGTGCTGTTGATACAGACTAAATCACGCTGGAATGGAATTGGAGCTGTAAGATATTGAAGCTACAGACTGAAACATCCAGGACTGGATTCGGAGCTGTAAGGTACTGTAGCTGCAGACTGAAACATCCAGGACTGGAATCGGAGCTGTAAGTACTGTAGCTGCAGCCTGAAACATCCAGGACTGGAATCGGAGCTGTAAGGTACTGTAGCTACAGACTGAAACATCCAGGACTGGAATCGGAGCTGTAAGGTACTGTAGCTACAGACTGAAACATCCAGGACTGGAATCGGAGCTGTAAGATACTGTAGCTACAGACTGAAACATCCAGGACTGGAATCAGAGCTGTAAGGTATTGTTGCTACAGACTGAAACATCCAGGACAGGAATCGGAGCTGTAAGGTACTGTAGCTGCAGACTGAAACATCCAGGACTGGAATCAGAGCTGTAAGGTACTGTTACTACAGACTGAAACATCCAGGACTGGAATCAGAGCTGTAAGGTACTGTTGCTACAGACTGAACCATCCAGGACTGGAATCGGAGCTGTAAGGTGCTGTAGCTGCAGACTGAAACATCCAGGACTGGAATCAGAGCTGTAAGGTACTGTTACTACAGACTGAAACATCCAGGACTGGAATCAGAGCTGTAAGGTACTGTAGCTGCAGACTGAAACATCCAGGACTGGAATCAGAGCTGTAAGGTACTGTTACTACAGACTGAAACATCCAGGACTGGAATCAGAGCTGTAAGGTACTGTTGCTACAGACTGAAACATCCCGGACTGGAATCGGAGCTGTAAGGTACTGTTACTACAGACTGAAACATCCAGGACTGGAATCGGAGCTGTAAGGTACTGTTGCTACAGACTGAACCATCCAGGACAGGAATTGGAGCTGTAACATACTGTTGCTACAGACTGAAACATCCAGGACTGGAATCAGAGCTGTAAGGTACTGTTGCTACAGACTGAAATATCCAGGACTGGAATCGGAGCTGTAAGGTACTGTTGCTACAGACTGAAATATCCAGGACTGGAATCGGAGCTGTAAGGTACTGTTGCTACAGACTGAAACACCCAGGACTGGAATCGGAGCTGTAAGGTACTGTTGCTACAGACTGAAACATCCAGGACTGGAATCGGAGCTGTAAGGTACTGTAGCTGCAGACTGAACCATCCAGGACTGGAATCGGAGCTGTAAGGTACTGTTGCTACAGACTGAAACATCCACGATGGAAATCGGAGCTGTAAGGTACTGTAGCTACAGACTGAAACATCCAGGATGGTAGTCGGAGCTTTAAGTTACTGTCACTACAGACTGAAACATCCTGGAGTGGAATCGGAGCTTTAAGTTACTGTCACTACAGACTGAAACATCCAGGACTGGAATCGGAGCTGTAAGGTACTGTTGCTACAGACTGAACCATCCAGGACAGGAATTGGAGCTGTAACATACTGTTGCTACAGACTGAAACATCCAGGACTGGAATCAGAGCTGTAAGGTACTGTTGCTACAGACTGAAACATCCAGGACAGGAATCGGAGCTGTAAGGTACTGTAGCTACAGACTGAAACATCCAGGACTGGAATCGGAGCTGTAAGGTACTGTAGCTGCAGACTGAAACATCCCGCACTGGAATCAGAGCTGTAAGGTACTGTTGCTGCAGACTGAAACATCCAGGACTGGAATCGGAGCTGTAATGTACAGTTGCAGCAGACTGAAACATCCAGGACTGGAATCGGAGCTCTAAGGTACTGTAGCTACAGACTGAAACATCCAGGACTGGAATCGGAGCTGTAAGGTACTGTTGCTGCAGACTGAAACATCCAGGACAGGATTCTGAGATGTAAGGTACTGTTGTTACAGACTGAAACATCCAGGACTGGAATCGGAGCTGTAAGGTACTGTAGCTGCAGACTGAAACATCCAGGACATGATTCTGAGATGTAAGGTACTGTAGCTGCAGACTGAAACTTTCAGGACTGGAATCGGAGCTGTAAGGTACTGTTGCTACAGACTGAAACATCCAGGACTGGAATCGGAGCTGTAAGGTACAGTTGCAGCAGACTGAACCATCCAGGACAGGAATCGGAGCTGTAATCTTCCCTTGCTACAGACTGAAACATCCAGGACTGGAATCGGAGCTGTAAGGTACTGTTGCTACAGACTGAAACATCCTGGACTGGAATCGGAGCTGTAATGTACAGTTGCAGCAGACTGAAACATCCAGGACTGGAATCGGAGCTATAAGGTACTGTAGCTACAGACTGAAACATCCAGGACTGGAATCGGAGCTGTAAGGTACTGTTGCTACAGACAGAAACATCCAGGACTGGAATCGGAGCTGTAAGGTACTGTTGCTACAGACTGAAACATCCCGGACTGGAATCGGAGCTGTAAGGTACAGTAGCTGCAGACTGAAACATCCAGGACTGGAATCGGAGCTGTAAGGTACTGTTGCTACAGACTGAAACATCCCGGACTGGAATCGGAGCTGTAAGGTACAGTTGCAGCAGACTGAACCATCCAGGACAGGAATCGGAGCTGCACGGTACTGTTGCTACAGACTGAAACATCCCGGACTGGAATCGGAGCTGTAAGGTACAGTTGCAGCAGACTGAAACATCCAGGACTGGAATCGGAGCTGTAAGGTACTGTAGCTACAGACTGAAACATCCAGGACTGGAATCGGAGCTGTAAGGTACTGTTGCTACAGACTGAAACATCCTGGACTGGAATCGGAGCTGTAAGGTACTGTTGCTACAGACTGAAACATCCCGGACTGGAATCGGAGCTGTAAGGTACAGTAGCTGCAGACTGAAACATCCAGGACTGGAATCGGAGCTGTAAGGTACTGTTGCTACAGACTGAAACATCCCGGACTGGAATCGGAGCTGTAAGGTACAGTTGCAGCAGACTGAACCATCCAGGACAGGAATCGGAGCTGCACGGTACTGTTGCTACAGACTGAAACATCCCGGACTGGAATCGGAGCTGTAAGGTACAGTTGCAGCAGACTGAAACATCCAGGACTGGAATCGGAGCTGTAAGGTACTGTAGCTACAGACTGAAACATCCAGGACTGGAATCAGAGCTGTAAGGTACTGTTGCTACAGACTGAAACATCCAGGACAGGAATCGGAGCTGTAAGGTACTGTTGCTGCAGACTGAAACATCCTGGACTGGAATCAGAGCTGTAAGGTACTGTTACTACAGACTGAAACATCCAGGACAGGAATCGGAGCTGTAAGGTACTGTAGCTAGAGACTGAAACATCCAGGACAGGAATCGGAGCTGTAAGGTACTGTAGCTACAGACTGAAACATCCAGGACTGGAATCGGAGCTGTAAGGTACTGTTGCTGCAGACTGAAACATCCAGGACTGGAATTGGAGCTGTAAGGTGCTGTAGCTGCAGACTGAAACATCCAGGACAGGAATCGGAGCTGTAAGGTACTGTAGCTACAGACTGAAACATCCAGGACTGGAATCGGAGCTGTAAGGTACTGTTGCTGCAGACTGAAACATCCAGGACTGGAATCGGAGCTGTGAGGTACTGTTGACACAGACTGAAACATCCAGCAATGTAATTGGACATGTAACGTACTGTCATTACACTCTGAAACATCCAGGACTCAAATCGGTGCTGTCATATACTATGTGACAGACTGAAACATCCATACTGAAATCAAAGCTCAAAGATATTGTTGCTACAAACTGAAACATCCAAGACTGGAATTGGAGCAGCAATATACTGTAGCAACAGGCTGAAATATCCAGGACTGGAATCGGTGTTGTAATAAACTGTTGCTCGAGACAGAAACTTCCTGGAATGCAATCGGAGCTGTAATGTTCCTTTGCTACAGATTGAGACATTCAGGGCTGTGATCAGAGTAGGAAAGTGCTGCTGATACAGACTGAAACACCCTGGACTGGAATCGGAGCTGTAAGGTACTGTTGCTACAGACTGAGACATCCACGACTGTAAGCGGAGCTGTAAGGTACTGTTGTGACAGACTGAAACATCCAGCAATGTAATTGAACATGTAATGTACAGTCATTACACACTGAAACATCCAGGACTCAAATCGGTGCTGTCATATACTGCGTGACAGACTGAAACACCCAGGACAGGAATCGGAGCTGTAAGATACTGAAGCTACAGACTGAAATATCCAGGACTGGAATCGGAGCTGTAAGGTACTGTTGACACAGACTGAAACATCCAGCAATGTAATTGGACATGTAACATACAGTCATTACACACTGAAACGTCCAGGACTCAAATCGGTGCTGTCATATACTGCGTGACAGACTGAAACACCCAGGACTGGAATCTAAGCACTAAGATATTGTTGCTACAAACTAAAACATCCAAGACTGGAATCGGAGCGGCAATATACTGTAGCAACAGGCTGAAATATCCAGGACTGGAATAGGTGTTTTTAATACACTGTTACTCTAGACTGAAATTTCATGGAATGGAATTGGAGCTGTAAGGTTCTGAAGCTACAGACTGAGACATCCAGGTCTGGATACGGAGCTGTAAGGTACTGTTGATACAGACTGAAACATCCAGGACTGGAATCGGAGCTGTAAGGTACTGTAGCTACAGACTGAAACATCCAGGACTGGATATGGAGCTGTAAGGTAGTGTTGCTACAGACTGAAACACCCAGGACTGGAAATGGAGCTGTAAGGTACTGTAGCTACAGACTGAAACATCCCGCACTGGAATCAGAGCTGTAAGGTACTGTAGCTACAGACTGAAACATCCAGGACTGGAATTGGAGCTGTAAGTTACTGTTGCTACAGTCTGAAACTTTCAGGACTGGAATCGGAGCTGTAAGGTACTGTAGCTACAGACTGAAACATCCCGCACTGGAATCAGAGCTGTAAGGTACTGTTGCTACAGACTGAAACATCCAGGACAGGAATCAGAGCTGTAAGGTACTGTTGATACAGACTGAAACTTCCAGGACTGGAATCGGAGCTGTAAGTACTGTAGCTGCAGCCTGAAACATCCAGGACTGGATACGGAGCTGTAAGTACTGTAGCTACAGACTGAAACATCCAGGACTGGATACGGAGCTGTAAGTACTGTAGCTACAGACTGAAACATCCAGGACTGGATACGGAGCTGTAAGATATTGTTACCCTGGAATAAAACACCCAAGTTTGGATTTGGAGGTGTAATGTTCCCTTGCTGCAGACTGAGACATCCAGGGCTGGAATTGGAGTGGGAAGGTGCTGTTGATACAGACTAAATCACGCTGGAATGGAATTGGAGCTGTAAGATATTGAAGCTACAGACTGAAACATCCAGGACTGGAATCGGAGCTGTAAGGTACTGTTGCAGCAGACTGAAACATCCAGGACTGGAATCGGAGCTGTAAGGTACTGTTGCTACAGACTGAAACATCCAGGACTGGAATCGGAGCTGTAAGGTACTGTAGCTGCAGACTGAAACATCCAGGACAGGATTCTGAGATGTAAGGTACTGTAGCTACAGACTGAAACATCCAGGACAGGAATCAGAGCTGTAAGGTACTGTAGCTGCAGACTGAAACATCCAGAACAGGAATCGGAGCTGTAAGGTACTGTTGCTGCAGACTGAAACATCCAGGACTGGAATCAGAGCTGTAAGGTACTGTAGCTACAGACTGAAACATCCAGGACTGGAATCGGAGCTGTAAGGTACTGTTGCTGCAGACTAAAACATCCAGGACTGGAATCGGAGCTGTAAGGTACTGTAGCTGCAGACTGAAACATCCAGGACAGGATTCTGAGATGTAAGGTACTGTAGCTGCAGACTGAAACTTTCAGGACTGGAATCGGAGCTGTAAGGTACTGTTGCTACAGACTGAAACATCCAGGACTGGAATCGGAGCTGTAAGGTACAGTTGCAGCAGACTGAACCATCCAGGACAGGAATCGGAGCTGTAATCTTCCCTTGCTACAGACTGAAACATCCAGGACTGGAATCGGAGCTGTAAGGTACTGTTGCTACAGACTGAAACATCCTGGACTGGAATCGGAGCTGTAATGTACAGTTGCAGCAGACTGAAACATCCAGGACTGGAATCGGAGCTATAAGGTACTGTAGCTACAGACTGAAACATCCAGGACTGGAATCGGAGCTGTAAGGTACTGTTGCTACAGACTGAAACATCCAGGACTGGAATCGGAGCTGTAAGGTACTGTTGCTACAGACTGAAACATCCCGGACTGGAATCGGAGCTGTAAGGTACAGTAGCTGCAGACTGAAACATCAAGGACTGGAATCGGAGCTGTAAGGTACTGTTGCTACAGACTGAAACATCCCGGACTGGAATCGGAGCTGTAAGGTACAGTTGCAGCAGACTGAACCATCCTGGACAGGAATCGGAGCTGCACGGTACTGTTGCTACAGACTGAAACATCCCGGACTGGAATCGGAGCTGTAAGGTACAGTTGCAGCAGACTGAAACATCCAGGACTGGAATCGGAGCTGTAAGGTACTGTAGCTACAGACTGAAACATCCAGGACTGGAATCGGAGCTGTAAGGTACTGTTGCTACAGACTGAAACATCCAGGACTGGAATCGGAGCTGTAAGGTACTGTTGCTACAGACTGAAACATCCCGGACTGGAATCGGAGCTGTAAGGTACAGTAGCTGCAGACTGAAACATCCAGGACTGGAATCGGAGCTGTAAGGTACTGTTGCTACAGACTGAAACATCCCGGACTGGAATCGGAGCTGTAAGGTACAGTTGCAGCAGACTGAACCATCCAGGACAGGAATCGGAGCTGCACGGTACTGTTGCTACAGACTGAAACATCCCGGACTGGAATCGGACCTGTAAGGTACAGTTGCAGCAGACTGAAACATCCAGGACTGGAATCGGAGCTGTAAGGTACTGTAGCTACAGACTGAAACATCCAGGACTGGAATCAGAGCTGTAAGGTACTGTTGCTACAGACTGAAACATCCAGGACAGGAATCGGAGCTGTAAGGTACTGTTGCTGCAGACTGAAACATCCTGGACTGGAATCAGAGCTGTAAGGTACTGTTGTTACAGACTGAAACATCCAGGACTGGAATCGGAGCTGTAAGGTACTGTTACTACAGTCTGAAACATCCAGGACAGGAATCGGAGCTGTAAGGTACTGTTACTACAGACTGAAACATCCAGGACAGGAATCGGAGCTGTAAGGTACTGTAGCTACAGACTGAAACATCCAGGACTGGAATCGGAGCTGTAAGGTACTGTTGCTGCAGACTGAAACATCCAGGACTGGAATTGGAGCTGTGAGGTACTGTTGACACAGACTGAAACATCCAGCAATGTAATTGGACATGTAACGTACTGTCATTACACTCTGAAACATCCAGGACTCAAATCGGTGCTGTCATATACTATGTGACAGACTGAAACATCCATACTGAAATCAAAGCTCAAAGATATTGTTGCTACAAACTGAAACATCCAAGACTGGAATTGGAGCAGCAATATACTGTAGCAACAGGCTGAAATATCCAGGACTGGAATCGGAGCTGTAAGGTACTGTTGCTACAGACTGAAACATCCAGGTCTGGAATCGGAGCTGTAAGGTACTGTTGCTACAGACTGAAACATCCAGGACTGGAATCGGAGCTGTAAGGTACTGTTGCTACAGACTGAAACATCCAGGTCTGGAATCGGAGCTGTAAGGTACTGTTGCTACAGACTGAAACATCCAGGACTGGAATCGGAGCTGTAAGGTACTGTAGCTGCAGACTGAAACATCCAGGACTGGAATCGGAGCTGTAAGGTACTGTTGCTACAGACTGAAACATCCAGGACTGGAATCAGAGCTGTAAGGTACTGTAGCTGCAGACTGAAACATCCAGGACTGGAATCGGAGCTGTAAGGTACTGTTGCTACAGACTGAAACATCCAGGACAGGAATCGGAGCTGTAAGGTACAGTTGCTGCAGACTGAAACATCCAGGACTGGAATCGGAGCTGTAAGGTGCTGTTGCTGCAGACTGAAACATCCAGGACTGGAATCGGAGCTGTAAGGTACTGTTACTACAGACTGAAACATCCAGGACTGGAATCGGAGCTGTAAGTTACTGTTGCTACAGACTGAAACATCCAGGACTGGAATCGGAGATGTAAGGTACTGTTACTACAGACTGAAACATCCAGGACTGGAATCGGAGCTGTAAGGTACTGTAGCTACAGACTGAAACATCCAGGACTGGAATCGGAGCTGTAAGGCACTGTAGCTACAGACTGAAACATCCAGGACTGGAATCGGAGCTGTAAGGTACTGTTGCTACAGACTGAAACATCCAGGACTGGAATCGGAGCTGTAAGGTACTGTTGCTACAGACTGAAACATCCAGGACTGGAATCAGAGCTGTAAGGTACTGTTACTACAGACTGAAACATCCAGGACAGGAATCGGAGCTGTAAGGTACTGTTACTACAGACTGAAACATCCAGGACAGGAATCGGAGCTGTAAGGTACTGTAGCTACAGACTGAAACATCCAGGACTGGAATCGGAGCTGTAAGGTACAGTTGCTGCAGACTGAAACATCCAGGACTGGAATCGTAGCTGTGAGGTACTGTTGACACAGACTGAAACATCCAGCAATGTAATTGGACATGTAACGTACTGTCATTACACTCTGAAACATCCAGGACTCAAATCGGTGCTGTCATATACTATGTGACAGACTGAAACATCCATACTGAAATCAAAGCTCAAAGATATTGTTGCTACAAACTGAAACATCCAAGACTGGAATTGGAGCAGCAATATACTGTAGCAACAGGCTGAAATATCCAGGACTGGAATCGGTGTTGTAATAAACTGTTGCTCGAGACAGAAACTTCCTGGAATGCAATCGGAGCTGTAATGTTCCTTTGCTACAGATTGAGACATTCAGGGCTGTGATCAGAGTAGGAAAGTGCTGCTGATACAGACTGAAACACCCTGGACTGGAATCGGAGCTGTAAGGTACTGTTGCTACAGACTGAGACATCCACGACTGTAAGCGGAGCTGTAAGGTACTGTTGTGACAGACTGAAACATCCAGCAATGTAATTGAACATGTAATGTACAGTCATTACACACTGAAACATCCAGGACTCAAATCGGTGCTGTCATATACTGCGTGACAGACTGAAACACCCAGGACAGGAATCGGAGCTGTAAGATACTGAAGCTACAGACTGAAATATCCAGGACTGGAATCGGAGCTGTAAGGTACTGTTGACACAGACTGAAACATCCAGCAATGTAATTGGACATGTAACATACAGTCATTACACACTGAAACGTCCAGGACTCAAATCGGTGCTGTCATATACTGCGTGACAGACTGAAACACCCAGGACTGGAATCTAAGCACTAAGATATTGTTGCTACAAACTAAAACATCCAAGACTGGAATCGGAGCGGCAATATACTGCAGCAACAGGCTGAAATATCCAGGACTGGAATAGGTGTTTTTAATACACTGTTACTCTAGACTGAAATTTCCTGGAATGGAATTGGAGCTGTAAGGTTCTGAAGCTACAGACTGAGACATCCAGGTCTGGATATGGAGCTGTAAGGTACTGTTGATACAGACTGAAACATCCAGGACTGGAATCAGAGCTGTAAGGTACTGTAGCTACAGACTGAAACATCCAGGACTGGAATCAGAGCTGTAAGGTACTGTTGATACAGACTGAAACATCCAGGACTGGAATCGGAGCTGTAAGGTACTGTAGCTACAGACTGAAACATCCAGGACTGGATATGGAGCTGTAAGGTACTGTTGCTACAGACTGAAACACCCAGGACTGGAAATGGAGCTGTAAGGTACTGTAGCTACAGACTGAAACATCCCGCACTGGAATCAGAGCTGTAAGGTACTGTAGCTACAGACTGAAACATCCCGCACTGGAATCAGAGCTGTAAGGTACTGTAGCTGCAGACTGAAACATCCAGGACTGGATACGGAGCTGTAAGTACTGTAGCTACAGACTGAAACATCCAGGACTGGATACGGAGCTGTAAGTACTGTAGCTACAGACTGAAACATCCAGGACTGGAAACGGAGCTGTAAGGTACTGTTGCTACAGACTGAAACATCCAGGACTGGAATCGGAGCTGTAAGGTACTGTTGCTACAGACTGAAACATCCCGGACTGGAATCGGAGCTGTAAGGTACAGTAGCTGCAGACTGAAACATCCAGGACTGGAATCGGAGCTGTAAGGTACTGTTGCTACAGACTGAAACATCCCGGACTGGAATCGGAGCTGTAAGGTACAGTTGCAGCAGACTGAACCATCCAGGACAGGAATCGGAGCTGCACGGTACTGTAGCTACAGACTGAAACATCCCGGACTGGAATCGGAGCTGTAAGGTACAGTTGCAGCAGACTGAAACATCCAGGACTGGAATCGGAGCTGTAAGGTACTGTAGCTACAGACTGAAACATCCAGGACTGGAATCGGAGCTGTAAGGTACTGTTGCTACAGACTGAAACATCCTGGACTGGAATCGGAGCTGTAAGGTACTGTTGCTACAGACTGAAACATCCCGGACTGGAATCGGAGCTGTAAGGTACAGTAGCTGCAGACTGAAACATCCAGGACTGGAATCGGAGCTGTAAGGTACTGTTGCTACAGACTGAAACATCCCGGACTGGAATCGGAGCTGTAAGGTACTGTTGCTGCAGACTGAAACATCCAGGACTGGAATCGGAGCTGTAAGGTACTGTTACTACAGACTGAAACATCCAGGACTGGAATCGTAGCTGTGAGGTACTGTTGACACAGACTGAAACATCCAGCAATGTAATTGGACATGTAACGTACTGTCATTACACTCTGAAACATCCAGGACTCAAATCGGTGCTGTCATATACTATGTGACAGACTGAAACATCCATACTGAAATCAAAGCTCAAAGATATTGTTGCTACAAACTGAAACATCCAAGACTGGAATTGGAGCAGCAATATACTGTAGCAACAGGCTGAAATATCCAGGACTGGAATCGGTGTTGTAATAAACTGTTGCTCGAGACAGAAACTTCCTGGAATGCAATCGGAGCTGTAATGTTCCTTTGCTACAGATTGAGACATTCAGGGCTGTGATCAGAGTAGGAAAGTGCTGCTGATACAGACTGAAACACCCTGGACTGGAATCGGAGCTGTAAGGTACTGTTGCTACAGACTGAGACATCCACGACTGTAAGCGGAGCTGTAAGGTACTGTTGTGACAGACTGAAACATCCAGCAATGTAATTGAACATGTAATGTACAGTCATTACACACTGAAACATCCAGGACTCAAATCGGTGCTGTCATATACTGCGTGACAGACTGAAACACCCAGGACAGGAATCGGAGCTGTAAGATACTGAAGCTACAGACTGAAATATCCAGGACTGGAATCGGAGCTGTAAGGTACTGTTGACACAGACTGAAACATCCAGCAATGTAATTGGACATGTAACATACAGTCATTACACACTGAAACGTCCAGGACTCAAATCGGTGCTGTCATATACTGCGTGACAGACTGAAACACCCAGGACTGGAATCTAAGCACTAAGATATTGTTGCTACAAACTAAAACATCCAAGACTGGAATCGGAGCGGCAATATACTGTAGCAACAGGCTGAAATATCCAGGACTGGAATAGGTGTTTTTAATACACTGTTACTCTAGACTGAAATTTCATGGAATGGAATTGGAGCTGTAAGGTTCTGAAGCTACAGACTGAGACATCCAGGTCTGGATACGGAGCTGTAAGGTACTGTTGATACAGACTGAAACATCCAGGACTGGAATCGGAGCTGTAAGGTACTGTAGCTACAGACGGAAACATCCAGGACTGGATATGGAGCTGTAAGGTAGTGTTGCTACAGACTGAAACACCCAGGACTGGAAATGGAGCTGTAAGGTACTGTAGCTACAGACTGAAACATCCCGCACTGGAATCAGAGCTGTAAGGTACTGTAGCTACAGACTGAAACATCCAGGACTGGAATTGGAGCTGTAAGTTACTGTTGCTACAGTCTGAAACTTTCAGGACTGGAATCGGAGCTGTAAGGTACTGTAGCTACAGACTGAAACATCCCGCACTGGAATCAGAGCTGTAAGGTACTGTTGCTACAGACTGAAACATCCAGGACAGGAATCGGAGCTGTAAGGTACTGTTGCTGCAGACTGAAACATCCTGGACTGGAATCAGAGCTGTAAGGTACTGTTACTACAGACTGAAACATCCAGGACAGGAATCGGAGCTGTAAGGTACTGTTACTACAGACTGAAACATCCAGGACAGGAATCAGAGCTGTAAGGTACTGTAGCTACAGACTGAAACATCCAGGACTGGAATTGGAGCTGTAAGTTACTGTTGCTACAGTCTGAAACTTTCAGGACTGGAATCGGAGCTGTAAGGTACTGTAGCTACAGACTGAAACATCCCGCACTGGAATCAGAGCTGTAAGGTACTGTTGCTACAGACTGAAACATCCAGGACAGGAATCAGAGCTGTAAGGTACTGTTGATACAGACTGAAACTTCTAGGACTGGAATCGGAGCTGTAAGTACTGTAGCTGCAGCCTGAAACATCCAGGACTGGAATCGGAGCTGTAAGGTACTGTAGCTACAGACTGAAACATCCAGGACTGGATACGGAGCTGTAAGATATTGTTACCCTGGAATAAAACACCCAAGTTTGGATTTGGAGCTGTAATGTTCCCTTGCTACAGACTGAAACATCCAGGACTGGATACGGAGCTGTAAGGTACTGTTGCTGCAGACTGAAACATCCAGGACTGGAATTGGAGCTGTAAGATATTGAAGCTACAGACTGAAACATCCAGGACTGGAATCGGAGCTGTAAGGTACTGTAGCTGCAGACTGAAACATCCAGGACAGGATTCTGAGATGTAAGGTACTGTAGCTACAGACTGAAACATCCAGGACAGGAATCAGAGCTGTAAGGTACTGTAGCTGCAGACTGAAACATCCAGAACAGGAATCGGAGCTGTAAGGTACTGTTGCTGCAGACTGAAACATCCAGGACTGGAATCAGAGCTGTAAGGTACTGTAGCTACAGACTGAAACATCCAGGACTGGAATCGGAGCTGTAAGGTACTGTTGCTGCAGACTGAAACATCCAGGACTGGAATCGGAGCTGTAAGGTACTGTAGCTGCAGACTGAAACATCCAGGACAGGATTCTGAGATGTAAGGTACTGTAGCTGCAGACTGAAACTTTCAGGACTGGAATCGGAGCTGTAAGGTACTGTTGCTACAGACTGAAACATCCAGGACTGGAATCGGAGCTGTAAGGTACAGTTGCAGCAGACTGAACCATCCAGGACTGGAATCGGAGCTGTAATCTTCCCTTGCTACAGACTGAAACATCCAGGACTGGAATCGGAGCTGTAAGGTACTGTTGCTACAGACTGAAACATCCTGGACTGGAATCGGAGCTGTAATGTACAGTTGCAGCAGACTGAAACATCCAGGACTGGAATCGGAGCTATAAGGTACTGTAGCTACAGACTGAAACATCCAGGACTGGAATCGGAGCTGTAAGGTACTGTTGCTACAGACTGAAACATCCAGGACTGGAATCGGAGCTGTAAGGTACTGTTGCTACAGACTGAAACATCCCGGACTGGAATCGGAGCTGTAAGGTACAGTAGCTGCAGACTGAAACATCAAGGACTGGAATCGGAGCTGTAAGGTACTGTTGCTACAGACTGAAACATCCCGGACTGGAATCGGAGCTGTAAGGTACAGTTGCAGCAGACTGAACCATCCTGGACAGGAATCGGAGCTGCACGGTACTGTTGCTACAGACTGAAACATCCCGGACTGGAATCGGAGCTGTAAGGTACAGTTGCAGCAGACTGAAACATCCAGGACTGGAATCGGAGCTGTAAGGTACTGTAGCTACAGACTGAAACATCCAGGACTGGAATCGGAGCTGTAAGGTACTGTTGCTACAGACTGAAACATCCAGGACTGGAATCGGAGCTGTAAGGTACTGTTGCTACAGACTGAAACATCCCGGACTGGAATCGGAGCTGTAAGGTACAGTAGCTGCAGACTGAAACATCCAGGACTGGAATCGGAGCTGTAAGGTACTGTTGCTACAGACTGAAACATCCCGGACTGGAATCGGAGCTGTAAGGTACAGTTGCAGCAGACTGAACCATCCAGGACAGGAATCGGAGCTGCACGGTACTGTTGCTACAGACTGAAACATCCAGGACTGGAATCGGAGCTGTAAGGTGCTGTTGCTGCAGACTGAAACATCCAGGACTGGAATCAGAGCTGTAAGGTACTGTTGCTACAGACTGAAACATCCAGGACTGGAATCGGAGCTGTAAGGTACTGTTGCTACAGACTGAAACATCCCGGACTGGAATCGGAGCTGTAAGGTACAGTTGCAGCAGACTGAAACATCCAGGACTGGAATCGGAGCTGTAAGGTACTGTAGCTACAGACTGAAACATCCAGGACTGGAATCAGAGCTGTAAGGTACTGTTGCTACAGACTGAAACATCCAGGACAGGAATCGGAGCTGTAAGGTACTGTTGCTGCAGACTGAAACATGCTGGACTGGAATCAGAGCTGTAAGGTACTGTTACTACAGACTGAAACATCCAGGACAGGAATCGGAGCTGTAAGGTACTGTTACTACAGACTGAAACATCCAGGACAGGAATCGGAGCTGTAAGGTACTGTTGCTACAGACTGAAACATCCAGGACAGGAATCGGAGCTGTAAGGTACTGTTGCTGCAGACTGAAACATCCTGGACTGGAATCAGAGCTGTAAGGTACTGTTACTACAGACTGAAACATCCAGGACAGGAATCGGAGCTGTAAGGTACTGTTACTACAGACTGAAACATCCAGGACTGGAATCAGAGCTGTAAGGTACTGTTGCTGCAGACTGAAACATCCAGGACTGGAATTGGAGCTGTAAGGTACTGTTGACACAGACTGAAACATCCAGCAATGTAATTGGACATGTAACGTACTGTCATTACACTCTGAAACATCCAGGACTCAAATCGGTGCTGTCATATACTATGTGACAGACTGAAACATCCATACTGAAATCAAAGCTCAAAGATATTGTTGCTACAAACTGAAACATCCAAGACTGGAATTGGAGCAGCAATATACTGTAGCAACAGGCTGAAATATTCAGGACTGGAATCGGTGTTGTAATAAACTGTTGCTCGAGACAGAAACTTCCTGGAATGCAATCGGAGCTGTAATGTTCCTTTGCTACAGATTGAGACATTCAGGGCTGTGATCAGAGTAGGAAAGTGCTGCTGATACAGACTGAAACACCCTGGACTGGAATCGGAGCTGTAAGGTACTGTTGCTACAGACTGAGACATCCACGACTGTAAGCGGAGCTGTAAGGTACTGTTGTGACAGACTGAAACATCCAGCAATGTAATTGAACATGTAATGTACAGTCATTACACACTGAAACATCCAGGACTCAAATCGGTGCTGTCATATACTGCGTGACAGACTGAAACACCCAGGACAGGAATCGGAGCTGTAAGATACTGAAGCTACAGACTGAAACACCCAGGACAGGAATCGGAGCTGTAAGATACTGAAGCTACAGACTGAAATATCCAGGACTGGAATCGGAGCTGTAAGGTACTGTTGACACAGACTGAAACATCCAGCAATGTAATTGGACATGTAACATACAGTCATTACACACTGAAACGTCCAGGACTCAAATCGGTGCTGTCATATACTGCGTGACAGACTGAAACACCCAGGACTGGAATCTAAGCACTAAGATATTGTTGCTACAAACTAAAACATCCAAGACTGGAATCGGAGCGGCAATATACTGCAGCAACAGGCTGAAATATCCAGGACTGGAATAGGTGTTTTTAATACACTGTTACTCTAGACTGAAATTTCATGGAATGGAATTGGAGCTGTAAGGTTCTGAAGCTACAGACTGAGACATCCAGGTCTGGATACGGAGCTGTAAGGTACTGTTGATACAGACTGAAACTTCCAGGACTGGAATCAGAGCTGTAAGGTACTGTAGCTACAGACTGAAACATCCAGGACTGGATACGGAGCTGTAAGGTACTGTTGCTACAGACTGAAACACCCAGGACTGGAAATGGAGCTGTAAGGTACTGTAGCTACAGACTGAAACATCCCGCACTGGAATCAGAGCTGTAAGGTACTGTAGCTACAGACTGAAACATCCCGCACTGGAATCAGAGCTGTAAGGTACTGTAGCTACAGACTGAAACATCCCGCACTGGAATCAGAGCTGTAAGGTACTGTAGCTGCAGACTGAAACATCCAGGACTGGATACGGAGCTGTAAGTACTGTAGCTACAGACTGAAACATCCAGGACTGGAAACGGAGCTGTAAGGTACTGTAGCTACAGACTGAAACATCCAGGACTGGATACGGAGCTGTAAGTACTGTAGCTACAGACTGAAACATCCAGGACAGGAATCAGAGCTGTAAGGTACTGTTGATACAGACTGAAACTTCTAGGACTGGAATCGGAGCTGTAAGTACTGTAGCTGCAGCCTGAAACATCCAGGACTGGATACGGAGCTGTAAGTACTGTAGCTACAGACTGAAACATCCAGGACTGGATACGGAGCTGTAAGATATTGTTACCCTGGAATAAAACACCCAAGTTTGGATTTGGAGCTGTAATGTTCCCTTGCTACAGACTGAGACATCCAGGGCTGGAATCGGAGTGGGAAGGTGCTGTTGATACAGACTAAATCACGCTGGAATGGAATTGGAGCTGTAAGATATTGAAGCTACAGACTGAAACATCCAGGACTGGAATCGGAGCTGTAAGGTACTGTTGCTACAGACTGAAACATCCAGGACTGGAATCGGAGCTGTAAGGTACTGTAGCTGCAGACTGAAACATCCAGGACAGGATTCTGAGATGTAAGGTACTGTAGCTACAGACTGAAACATCCAGGACAGGAATCAGAGCTGTAAGGTACTGTAGCTGCAGACTGAAACATCCAGAACAGGAATCGGAGCTGTAAGGTACTGTTGCTGCAGACTGAAACATCCAGGACTGGAATCAGAGCTGTAAGGTACTGTAGCTACAGACTGAAACATCCAGGACTGGAATCGGAGCTGTAAGGTACTGTTGCTGCAGACTAAAACATCCAGGACTGGAATCGGAGCTGTAAGGTACTGTTGCTACAGACTGAAACATCCAGGACTGGAATCAGAGCTGTAAGGTACTGTTACTAGAGACTGAAACATCCAGGACTGGAATCGGAGCTGTAAGGTACTGTTGCTACAGACTGAAACATCCAGGACTGGAATCGGAGCTGTAAGGTACTGTAGCTGCAGACTGAAACATCCAGGTCTGGAATCGGAGCTGTAAGGTACTGTAGCTACAGACTGAAACATCCAGAACAGGAATCGGAGCTGTAAGGTACTGTAGCTGCAGACTGAAACATCCAGAACAGGAATCGGAGCTGTAAGGTACTGTTGCTGCAGACTGAAACATCCAGGACTGGAATCAGAGCTGTAAGGTACTGTAGCTGCAGACTGAAACATCCAGAACAGGAATCGGAGCTGTAAGGTACTGTTGCTGCAGACTGAAACATCCAGGACTGGAATCAGAGCTGTAAGGTACTGTAGCTACAGACTGAAACATCCAGGACTGGAATCGGAGCTGTAAGGTACTGTTGCTGCAGACTAAAACATCCAGGACTGGAATCGGAGCTGTAAGGTACTGTAGCTGCAGACTGAAACATCCAGGACAGGATTCTGAGATGTAAGGTACTGTAGCTGCAGACTGAAACTTTCAGGACTGGAATCGGAGCTGTAAGGTACTGTTGCTACAGACTGAAACATCCAGGACTGGAATCGGAGCTGTAAGGTACAGTTGCAGCAGACTGAACCATCCAGGACAGGAATCGGAGCTGTAATCTTCCCTTGCTACAGACTGAAACATCCAGGACTGGAATCGGAGCTGTAAGGTACTGTTGCTACAGACTGAAACATCCTGGACTGGAATCGGAGCTGTAATGTACAGTTGCAGCAGACTGAAACATCCAGGACTGGAATCGGAGCTATAAGGTACTGTAGCTACAGACTGAAACATCCAGGACTGGAATCGGAGCTGTAAGGTACTGTTGCTACAGACTGAAACATCCAGGACTGGAATCGGAGCTGTAAGGTACTGTTGCTACAGACTGAAACATCCCGGACTGGAATCGGAGCTGTAAGGTACAGTAGCTGCAGACTGAAACATCAAGGACTGGAATCGGAGCTGTAAGGTACTGTTGCTACAGACTGAAACATCCCGGACTGGAATCGGAGCTGTAAGGTACAGTTGCAGCAGACTGAACCATCCTGGACAGGAATCGGAGCTGCACGGTACTGTTGCTACAGACTGAAACATCCCGGACTGGAATCGGAGCTGTAAGGTACAGTTGCAGCAGACTGAAACATCCAGGACTGGAATCGGAGCTGTAATGTACTGTAGCTACAGACTGAAACATCCAGGACTGGAATCGGAGCTGTAAGGTACTGTTGCTACAGACTGAAACATCCAGGACTGGAATCGGAGCTGTAGGGTACTGTTGCTACAGACTGAAACATCCCGGACTGGAATCGGAGCTGTAAGGTACAGTAGCTGCAGACTGAAACATCCAGGACTGGAATCGGAGCTGTAAGGTACTGTTGCTACAGACTGAAACATCCCGGACTGGAATCGGAGCTGTAAGGTACAGTTGCAGCAGACTGAACCATCCAGGACAGGAATCGGAGCTGCACGGTACTGTTGCTACAGACTGAAACATCCAGGACTGGAATCGGAGCTGTAAGGTGCTGTTGCTGCAGACTGAAACATCCAGGACTGGAATCGGAGCTGTAAGGTACTGTTGCTACAGACTGAAACATCCCGGACTGGAATCGGAGCTGTAAGGTACAGTTGCAGCAGACTGAAACATCCAGGACTGGAATCGGAGCTGTAAGGTACTGTAGCTACAGACTGAAACATCCAGGACTGGAATCAGAGCTGTAAGGTACTGTTGCTACAGACTGAAACATCCAGGACAGGAATCGGAGCTGTAAGGTACTGTTGCTGCAGACTGAAACATCCTGGACTGGAATCAGAGCTGTAAGGTACTGTTACTACAGACTGAAACATCCAGGACAGGAATCGGAGCTGTAAGGTACTGTTACTACAGACTGAAACATCCAGGACAGGAATCGGAGCTGTAAGGTACTGTAGCTACAGACTGAAACATCCAGGACTGGAATCGGAGCTGTAAGGTACTGTTGCTGCAGACTGAAACATCCAGGACTGGAATCGGAGCTGTGAGGTACTGTTGACACAGACTGAAACATCCAGCAATGTAATTGGACATGTAACGTACTGTCATTACACTCTGAAACATCCAGGACTCAAATCGGTGCTGTCATATACTATGTGACAGACTGAAACATCCATACTGAAATCAAAGCTCAAAGATATTGTTGCTACAAACTGAAACATCCAAGACTGGAATTGGAGCAGCAATATACTGTAGCAACAGGCTGAAATATCCAGGACTGGAATCGGTGTTGTAATAAACTGTTGCTCGAGACAGAAACTTCCTGGAATGCAATCGGAGCTGTAATGTTCCTTTGCTACAGATTGAGACATTCAGGGCTGTGAACAGAGTAGGAAAGTGCTGCTGATACAGACTGAAACACCCTGGACAGGAATCGGAGCTGTAAGGTACTGTTGCTACAGACTGAGACATCCACGACTGTAAGCGGAGCTGTAAGGTACTGTTGTGACAGACTGAAACATCCAGCAATGTAATTGAACATGTAATGTACAGTCATTACACACTGAAACATCCAGGACTCAAATCGGTGCTGTCATATACTGCGTGACAGACTGAAACACCCAGGACAGGAATCGGAGCTGTAAGATACTGAAGCTACAGACTGAAATATCCAGGACTGGAATCGGAGCTGTAAGGTACTGTTGACACAGACTGAAACATCCAGCAATGTAATTGGACATGTAACATACAGTCATTACACACTGAAACGTCCAGGACTCAAATCGGTGCTGTCATATACTGCGTGACAGACTGAAACACCCAGGACTGGAATCTAAGCACTAAGATATTGTTGCTACAAACTAAAACATCCAAGACTGGAATCGGAGCGGCAATATACTGTAGCAACAGGCTGAAATATCCAGGACTGGAATAGGTGTTTTTAATACACTGTTACTCTAGACTGAAATTTCATGGAATGGAATTGGAGCTGTAAGGTTCTGAAGCTACAGACTGAGACATCCAGGTCTGGATATGGAGCTGTAAGGTACTGTTGATACAGACTGAAACTTCCAGGACTGGAATCGGAGCTGTAAGGTACTGTAGCTACAGACTGAAACATCCAGGACTGGATACGGAGCTGTAAGGTACTGTTGCTACAGACTGAAACACCCAGGACTGGAAATGGAGCTGTAAGGTACTGTAGCTACAGACTGAAACATCCCGCACTGGAATCAGAGCTGTAAGGTACTGTAGCTACAGACTGAAACATCCCGCACTGGAATCAGAGCTGTAAGGTACTGTAGCTACAGACTGAAACATCCCGCACTGGAATCAGAGCTGTAAGGTACTGTAGCTGCAGACTGAAACATCCAGGACTTGATACGGAGCTGTAAGTACTGTAGCTACAGACTGAAACATCCAGGACTGGAAACGGAGCTGTAAGGTACTGTAGCTACAGACTGAAACATCCAGGACTGGATACGGAGCTGTAAGTACTGTAGCTACAGACTGAAACATCCAGGACTGGATACGGAGCTGTAAGTACTGTAGCTACAGACTGAAACATCCAGGACTGGATACGGAGCTGTAAGTACTGTAGCTACAGACTGAAACATCCAGGACTGGATACGGAGCTGTAAGTACTGTAGCTACAGACTGAAACATCCAGGACTGGATACGGAGCTGTAAGTACTGTAGCTACAGACTGAAACATCCAGGACTGGATACGGAGCTGTAAGATATTGTTACCCTGGAATAAAACACCCAAGTTTGGATTTGGAGCTGTAATGTTCCCTTGCTATAGACTGAGACATCCAGGGCTGGAATTGGAGTGGGAAGGTGCTGTTGATACAGACTAAATCACGCTGGAATGGAATTGGAGCTGTAAGATATTGAAGCTACAGACTGAAACATCCAGGACTGGAATCGGAGCTGTAAGGTACTGTAGCTGCAGACTGAAACATCCAGGACAGGATTCTGAGATGTAAGGTACTGTAGCTACAGACTGAAACATCCAGGACAGGAATCAGAGCTGTAAGGTACTGTAGCTGCAGACTGAAACATCCAGAACAGGAATCGGAGCTGTAAGGTACTGTTGCTGCAGACTGAAACATCCAGGACTGGAATCAGAGCTGTAAGGTACTGTAGCTACAGACTGAAATATCCAGGACAGGAATCAGAGCTGTAAGGTACTGTAGCTGCAGACTGAAACATCCAGGACAGGAATCGGAGCTGTAAGGTACTGTTGCTGCAGACTGAAACATCCAGGACTGGAATCGGAGATGTAAGGTACTGTAGCTGCAGACTGAAACATCCAGGACTGGAATCGGAGCTGTAAGGTACTGTAGCTGCAGACTGAAACATCCAGGACAGGATTCGGAGATGTAAGGTACTGTAGCTACAGACTGAAACATCCAGGACAGGAATCAGAGCTGTAAGGTACTGTAGCTGCAGACTGAAACATCCAGGACAGGAATCGGAGCTGTAAGGTACTGTTGCTGCAGACTGAAACATCCTGGACTGGAATCAGAGCTGTAAGGTACTGTAGCTACAGACTGAAACATCCAGGACTGGAATCGGAGCTGTAAGGTACTGTAGCTGCAGACTGAAACATCCAGGACTGGAATCAGAGCTGTAAGGTACTGCTGTTACAGACTGAATCATCCAGGACTGGAATCGGAGCTGTAAGGTACAGTAGCTGCAGACTGAAACATCCAGCACTGGAATCGGAGCTGTAAGGTACTGTTGCTACAGACTGAAACATCCCGGACTGGAATCGGAGCTGTAAGGTACAGTTGCAGCAGACTGAACCATCCAAGACAGGAATCGGAGCTGCAAGGTACTGTTGCTACAGACTGAAACATCCAGGACTGGAATCAGAGCTGCAAGGTACTGTTGCTACAGACTGAAACATCCAGGACTGGAATCAGAGCTGTAAGGTACTGTAGCTACAGACTGAAACATCCAGGACTGGAATCGGAGCTGTAAGATACTGTTGCTGCAGACTGAAACATCCAGGACTGGAATCGGAGCTGTAAGGTACTGTTGCTACAGACTGAAACATCCCGGACTGGAATCGGAGCTGTAAGGTACAGTAGCTACAGACTGAAACATTCAGGACTGGAATCGGAGCTGTAAGGTACTGTAGCTGCAGACTGAAACATCCAGGACTGGAATCAGAGCTGTAAGGTACTGTAGCTGCAGACTGAACCATCCAGGACTGGAATCAGAGCTGTAAGGTACTGTAGCTGCAGACTGAAACATCCAGGACTGGAATCGGAGCTGTAAGGTACTGTAGATGCAGACTGAAACATCCAGGACTGGAAATGGAGTGGGAAGGTGCTGTTGATACAGACTGAAACATCCAGGGCTGGAATCGGAGCTGTAAGGTACTGTAGCTGCAGACTGAAACATCCAGGACTGGAATCGGAGCTGTAAAGTACTGTAGCTGCAGACTGAAAATCCAGGACTGGAATCGGAGCTGTAAGGTACTGTAGCTGCAGGCTGAAACATCCAGGACTGGAATCAGAGCTGTAAGGTACTGTTACTACAGACTGAAACATCCAGGACTGGAATCGGAGCTGTAAGGTACTGTAGCTACAGACTGAACCATCCAGGACTGGAATCGGAGCTGTAAGGTACTGTTGCTACAGACTGAAACATCCAGGACTGGAATCGGAGCTGTAAGGTACTGTTGCTACAGACTGAAACATCCAGGACTGGAATCGGAGCTGTAAGGTACTGTTGCTACAGACTGAAACATCCAGGACTGGAATCGGAGCTGTAAAGTACTGTAGCTGCAGACTGAAACATCCAGGACTGGAATCAGAGCTGTAAGGTACTGCTGTTACAGACTGAATCATCCAGGACTGGAATCGGAGCTGTAAGGTACAGTAGCTGCAGACTGAAACATCCAGGACTGGAATCGGAGCTGTAAGGTACTGTTGCTACAGACTGAAACATCCAGGACTGGAATCGGAGCTGTAAGGTACTGTAGCTACAGACTGAACCATCCAGGACTGGAATCGGAGCTGTAAGGTACTGTTGCTACAGACTGAAACATCCAGGACTGGAATCGGAGCTGTAAGGTACAGTTGCAGCAGACTGAAACATCCAGAACTGGAATCGGAGCTGTAAGGTACTGTAGCTGCAGACTGAAACATCCAGGACTGGAATCGGAGCTGTAAGGTACTGTTGCTACAGACTGAAACATCCACGATGGAAATCAGAGCTGTAAGGTACAGTTGCTACAGACTGAAATATCCAGGACTGGAATCGGAACTGTTGCTACAGACTGAAATATCCAGGACTGGAATCGGAGCTGTAAGGTACTGTTGCTACAGACTGAAATATCCAGGACTGGAATCGGAGCTGTAAGGTACTGTTGCTACAGACTGAAATATCCAGGACTGGAATCGGAGCTGTAAGGTACTGTTGCTACAGACTGAAACACCCAGGACTGGAATCGGAGCTGTAAGGTACTGTTGCTACAGACTGAAACATCCAGGACTGGAATCGGAGCTGTAAGGTACTGTAGCTGCAGACTGAACCATCCAGGACTGGAATCGGAGCTGTAAGGTACTGTTGCTACAGACTGAAACATCCACGATGGAAATCGGAGCTGTAAGGTACTGTAGCTACAGACTGAAACATCCAGGATGGTAGTCGGAGCTTTAAGTTACTGTCACTACAGACTGAAACATCCTGGAGTGGAATCGGAGCTTTAAGTTACTGTCACTACAGACTGAAACATCCAGGACTGGAATCGGAGCTGTAAGGTACTGTTGCTACAGACTGAAACATTCAGGACTGGAATCTGAGCTTTAACGTACTGTTGCTGCAGACTGAAACATCCAGGACTTGATTCGGAGGTGTAAGGTACAATTGCTACAGACTGAAACATCTTGTATTGGAATCAAAGCCAGGAGGTACTTTTGCTACAGCCTCAAACATCCAGCATTGGAATATGACCTGTATGGTACTGTGATTAAACACTGAAACATCCAGGACTCAAATCAGTGCTGTCGTATACTGTGGTAACAGACTGAAACATCCGGGTCTACAATCAAAGCTCTAAGATATTGTTGCAACAAACTGAAACATCCAAGACTGGAATCAGAGCGGCAATATACTGTAGCAACAGGCTGAAATATCCAGCATTGGAATCGGTGTTGTAATACACCGTTGTTCTAAACTGAAACTTCCTGGAATGTAATTGGAGCTGTATAGTTCCTTTGCTACAGACTGAGACATCCTGGGCTGGAATCGGAGCTAGAAGGTGCTATTGATACAGACTGAAACACTCAGGAATAGGTAAGGGGCTGTCAAGCACTGTTGCTGCAAACTGAATCATCCAGGACTGGAATCGGAGCTGTAAGGCGCTGTTGCTACAGACTGAAACACCCAGGACTGGAAATGGAGCTGTAAGGTACTGTAGCTACAGACTGAAACATCCCGCACTGGAATCAGAGCTGTAAGGTACTGTAGCTACAGACTGAAACATCCCGCACTGGAATCAGAGCTGTAAGGTACTGTAGCTACAGACTGAAACATCCCGCACTGGAATCAGAGCTGTAAGGTACTGTAGCTGCAGACTGAAACATCCAGGACTGGATACGGAGCTGTAAGTACTGTAGCTACAGACTGAAACATCCAGGACTGGATACGGAGCTGTAAGTACTGTAGCTACAGACTGAAACATCCAGGACTGGATACGGAGCTGTAAGTACTGTAGCTACAGACTGAAACATCCAGGACTGGATACGGAGCTGTAAGTACTGTAGCTACAGACTGAAACATCCAGGACTGGATACGGAGCTGTAAGTACTGTAGCTACAGACTGAGACATCCAGGTCTGGATACGGAGCTGTAAGGTACTGTTGATACAGACTGAAACTTCCAGGACTGGAATCGGAGCTGTAAGGTACTGTAGCTACAGACTGAAACATCCAGGACTGGATACGGAGCTGTAAGGTACTGTTGCTACAGACTGAAACATCCAGGACTGGAATCAGAGCTGTAAGGTACATTTGCAGCAGACTGAAACATCCAGGACTGGAATCGGAGCTGTAAGATACTGTTGCTACAGACTGAAACACCCAGGACTGGAATCAGAGCTGTAAGGTACTGTAGCTACAGACTGAAACTTCCCGCACTGGAATCAGAGCTGTAAGGTACTGTAGCTACAGACTGAAACATCCCGCACTGGAATCAGAGCTGTAAGGTACTGTAGCTGCAGACTGAAACATCCAGGACTGGATACGGAGCTGTAAGTACTGTAGCTGCAGCCTGAAACATCCAGGACTGGATACGGAGCTGTAAGTACTGTAGCTACAGACTGAAACATCCAGGACTGGATACGGAGCTGTAAGTACTGTAGCTACAGACTGAAACATCCAGGACTGGATACGGAGCTGTAAGATATTGTTACCCTCGAATAAAACACCCAAGTTTGGATTTGGAGGTGTAATGTTCCCTTGCTACAGACTGAGACATCCAGGGCTGGAATTGGAGTGGGAAGGTGCTGTTGATACAGACTAAATCACGCTGGAATGGAATTGGAGCTGTAAGATATTGAAGCTACAGACTGAAACATCCAGGACTGGAATCGGAGCTGTAAGGTACTGTAGCTGCAGACTGAAACATCCAGGACTGGAATCGGAGATGTAAGGTACTGTAGCTACAGACTGAAACATCCCGCACTGGAATCAGAGCTGTAAGGTACTGTAGCTGCAGACTGAAACATCCAGGACTGGATACGGAGCTGTAAGTACTGTAGCTGCAGCCTGAAACATCCAGGACTGGATACGGAGCTGTAAGTACTGTAGCTACAGACTGAAACATCCAGGACTGGATACGGAGCTGTAAGTACTGTAGCTACAGACTGAAACATCCAGGACTGGAATCAGAGCTGTAAGTACTGTAGCTGCAGCCTGAAACATCCAGGACTGGATACGGAGCTGTAAGTACTGTAGCTACAGACTGAAACATCCAGGACTGGATACGGAGCTGTAAGTACTGTAGCTACAGACTGAAACATCCAGGACTGGATACGGAGCTGTAAGTACTGTAGCTACAGAGTGAAACATCCAGGACTGGAATCGGAGCTGTAAGTACTGTAGCTGCAGCCTGAAACATCCAGGACTGGATACGGAGCTGTAAGGTACTGTTGCTACAGACTGAAACATCCAGGACTGGATACGGAGCTGTAAGTACTGTAGCTACAGACTGAAACATCCAGGACTGGAATCAGAGCTGTAAGTACTGTAGCTGCAGCCTGAAACATCCAGGACTGGATACGGAGCTGTAAGTACTGTAGCTACAGACTGAAACATCCAGGACTGGATACGGAGCTGTAAGTACTGTAGCTACAGACTGAAACATCCAGGACTGGATACGGAGCTGTAAGATATTGTTACCCTGGAATAAAACACCCAAGTTTGGATTTGGAGGTGTAATGTTCCCTTGCTACAGACTGAGACATCCAGGGCTGGAATTGGAGTGGGAAGGTGCTGTTGATACAGACTAAATCACGCTGGAATGGAATTGGAGCTGTAAGATATTGAAGCTACAGACTGAAACATCCAGGACTGGAATCGGAGCTGTAAGGTACTGTTGCTGCAGACTGAAACATCCAGGACAGGAATCGGAGCTGTAAGGTACTGTAGCTGCAGACTGAAACATCCAGGACTGGAATCGGAGCTGTAAGGTACTGTAGCTGCAGACTGAAACATCCAGGACAGGAATCGGAGCTGCACGGTACTGTTACTACAGACTGAAACATCCAGGACTGGAATCGGAGCTGTAAGGTACTGTTGCTACAGACTGAAACTTTCAGGACTGGAATCAGAGCTTTAAGGTACTGTTGCTACAGACTGAAATATCCAGGACTGGAATCAGAGCTGTAAGGTACTGTAGCTGCAGACTGAAACATCCAGGACTGGAATCGGAGCTGTAAGATACTGTTACTACAGACTGAAACATCCAGGACTGGAATCGGAGCTGTAAGGTACTGTAGCTGCAGACTGAAACATCCAGGACTGGAATCAGAGCTGTAAGGTACTGTAGCTGCAGACTGAAACATCCAGGACTGGAATCAGAGCTGTAAGGTACTGTTACTACAGACTGAAACATCCAGGACTGGAATCAGAGCTGTAAGGTACTGTTGCTACAGACTGAAACATCCAGGACAGGAATCGGAGCTGTAAGGTACTGTTGCTACAGACTGAAACATCCAGGACTGGAATCGGAGCTGTAAGTACTCTAGCTACAGACTGAAACATCCAGGACTGGAATCAGAGCTGTAAGGTACTGTTACTACAGACTGAAACATCCAGGACTGGAATCGGAGCTGTAAGGTACTGTTGCTACAGACTGAAACATCCAGGACTGGAATCGGAGCTGTAAGGTACTGTTACTACAGACTGAAACATCCAGGACTGGAATCAGAGCTGTAAGGTACTGTTACTACAGACTGAAACATCCAGGACTGGAATCGGAGCTGTAAGGTACTGTTGCTACAGACTGAAACATCCAGGACTGGAATCAGAGCTGTAAGGTACTGTAGCTGCAGACTGAAACATCCAGGACTGGAATCGGAGCTGTAAGGTACTGTTGCTACAGACTGAAACATCCAGGACTGGAATCAGAGCTGTAAGGTACTGTAGCTGCAGACTGAAACATCCAGGACTGGAATCGGAGCTGTAAGGTACTGTAGCTGCAGACTGAAACTTCCAGGACAGAAATCGGAGCTGTAAGGTACTGTTACTACAGACTGAAACATCCAGGACTGGAATCAGAACTGTAAGGTACTGTTGCTGCAGACTGAAACATCCAGGACTGCAATCGGAGCTGTAAGGTGCTGTTGCTGCAGACTGAAACATCCAGGAATGGAATCAGAGCTGTAAGGTACTGTTGCTGCAGACTGAAACATGAAGGACCGGAATCAGAGCTGTAAGGTACAGTTGCTCTTGACTTAAACATCACAGAATGGAATCAGAGATGTAATGTTCCTTTGCTACAGACTGAAACATCGAGGACTGGAATCAGAGCTGTAAGGTACTGTTGCTACAGACTGAAACATGAAGGACCGGAATCAGAGCTGAAATGTACTGTTGCCACAGACTGAAACATCCAGGACTGGAATCGTAGCTGTAAGGTACTGTTGCTACAGACTGAAACATCCCGGACTGGAATCAGAGCTGTAAGATACTGTTGCTGCAGACTGAAACATCCAGGACTGGAATCGGAGCTGTAAGATACTGTTACTACAGACTGAAACATCCAGGACAGGAATCGGAGCTGTAAGATACTGTTACTACAGACTGAAACATCCAGGACTGGAATCGGAGCTGTAAGTACTGTTGCTACAGACTGAAACATCCAGGACTGGATACGGAGCTGTAAGATATTGTTACCCTGGAATAAAACACCCAAGTTTGGATTTGGAGGTGTAATGTTCCCTTGCTACAGACTGAAACATCCAGGACTGGAATCGGAGCTGTAAGGTACTGTAGCTGCAGACTGAAACATCCAGGACAGGATTCTGAGATGTAAGGTACTGTAGCTACAGACTGAAACATCCAGGACTGGAAATGGAGCTGTAAGGTACTGTAGCTGCAGACTGAAACATCCAGGACAGGATTCTGAGATGTAAGGTACTGTAGCTGCAGACTGAAACATCCAGGACTGGAAATGGAGCTGTAAGGTACTGTAGCTACAGACTGAAACATCCCGCACTGGAATCAGAGCTGTAAGGTACTGTAGCTACAGACTGAAACATCCCGCACTGGAATCAGAGCTGTAAGGTACTGTAGCTGCAGACTGAAACATCCAGGACTGGATACGGAGCTGTAAGTACTGTAGCTGCAGCCTGAAACACCCAGGACAGGAATCGGAGCTGTAAGATACTGAAGCTACAGACTGAAATATCCAGGACTGGAATCGGAGCTGTAAGGTACTGTTACTACAGACTGAAACACCCAGGACAGGAATCGGAGCTGTAAGATACTGTAGCTACAGACTGAAACACCCAGGACAGGAATCGGAGCTGTAAGATACTGAAGCTACAGACTGAAATATCCAGGACTGGAATCGGAGCTGTAAGGTACTGTAGCTAAAGACTGAAACACCCAGGACAGGAATCGGAGCTGTAAGAAACTGAAGCTACAGACTGAAATATCCAGGACTGGAATCGGAGCTGTAAGGTACTGTAGCTACAGACTGAAACACCCAGGACAGGAATCGGAGCTGTAAGATACTGAAGCTACAGACTGAAATATCCAGGACTGGAATCGGAGCTGTAAGGTACTGTAGCTACAGACTGAAACACCCAGGACAGGAATCGGAGCTGTAAGATACTGAAGCTACAGACTGAAATATCCAGGACTGGAATCGGAGCTGTAAGGTACTGTTGACACAGACTGAAACATCCAGCAATGTAATTGGACATGTAACATACAGTCATTACACACTGAAACGTCCAGGACTCAAATCGGTGCTGTCATATACTGCGTGACAGACTGAAACACCCAGGACTGGAATCTAAGCACTAAGATATTGTTGCTACAAACTAAAACATCCAAGACTGGAATCGGAGCGGCAATATACTGCAGCAACAGGCTGAAATATCCAGGACTGGAATAGGTGTTTTTAATACACTGTTACTCTAGACTGAAATTTCCTGGAATGGAATTGGAGCTGTAAGGTTCTGAAGCTACAGACTGAGACATCCAGGTCTGGATACGGAGCTATAAGGTACTGTTGATACAGACTGAAACTTCCAGGACTGGAATCGGAGCTGTAAGGTACTGTAGCTACAGACTGAAACATCCAGGACTGGATACGGAGCTGTAAGGTACTGTTGCTACAGACTGAAACACCCAGGACTGGAAATGGAGCTGTAAGGTACTGTAGCTACAGACTGAAACATCCCGCACTGGAATCAGAGCTGTAAGGTACTGTAGCTACAGACTGAAACATCCCGCACTGGAATCAGAGCTGTAAGGTACTGTAGCTACAGACTGAAACATCCCGCACTGGAATCAGAGCTGTAAGGTACTGTAGCTGCAGACTGAAACATCCAGGACTGGATACGGAGCTGTAAGTACTGTAGCTACAGACTGAAACATCCAGGACTGGATACGGAGCTGTAAGTACTGTAGCTACAGACTGAAACATCCAGGACTGGATACGGAGCTGTAAGATATTGTTACCCTGGAATAAAACACCCAAGTTTGGATTTGCAGCTGTAATGTTCCCTTGCTACAGACTGAGACATCCAGGGCTGGAATTGGAGTGGGAAGGTGCTGTTGATACAGACTAAATCACGCTGGAATGGAATTGGAGCTGTAAGATATTGAAGCTACAGACTGAAACATCCAGGACTGGAATCGGAGCTGTAAGGTACTGTAGCTGCAGACTGAAACATCCAGGACAGGATTCTGAGATGTAAGGCACTGTAGCTACAGACTGAAACATCCAGGACAGGAATCAGAGCTGTAAGGTACTGTAGCTGCAGACTGAAACATCCAGGACTGGATACGGAGCTGTAAGTACTGTAGCTACAGACTGAAACATCCAGGACTGGATACGGAGCTGTAAGTACTGTAGCTACAGACTGAAACATCCAGGACTGGATACGGAGCTGTAAGTACTGTAGCTACAGACTGAAACATCCAGGACTGGATACGGAGCTGTAAGTACTGTAGCTACAGACTGAGACATCCAGGTCTGGATACGGAGCTGTAAGGTACTGTTGATACAGACTGAAACTTCCAGGACTGGAATCGGAGCTGTAAGGTACTGTAGCTACAGACTGAAACATCCAGGACTGGATACGGAGCTGTAAGGTACTGTTGCTACAGACTGAAACATCCAGGACTGGAATCAGAGCTGTAAGGTACATTTGCAGCAGACTGAAACATCCAGGACTGGAATCGGAGCTGTAAGATACTGTTGCTACAGACTGAAACACCCAGGACTGGAATCAGAGCTGTAAGGTACTGTAGCTACAGACTGAAACATCCCGCACTGGAATCAGAGCTGTAAGGTACTGTAGCTACAGACTGAAACATCCCGCACTGGAATCAGAGCTGTAAGGTACTGTAGCTGCAGACTGAAACATCCAGGACTGGATACGGAGCTGTAAGTACTGTAGCTGCAGCCTGAAACATCCAGGACTGGATACGGAGCTGTAAGTACTGTAGCTACAGACTGAAACATCCAGGACTGGATACGGAGCTGTAAGTACTGTAGCTACAGACTGAAACATCCAGGACTGGATACGGAGCTGTAAGATATTGTTACCCTCGAATAAAACACCCAAGTTTGGATTTGGAGGTGTATTGTTCCCTTGCTACAGACTGAGACATCCAGGGCTGGAATTGGAGTGGGAAGGTGCTGTTGATACAGACTAAATCACGCTGGAATGGAATTGGAGCTGTAAGATATTGAAGCTACAGACTGAAACATCCAGGACTGGAATCGGAGCTGTAAGGTACTGTAGCTGCAGACTGAAACATCCAGGACTGGAATCGGAGATGTAAGGTACTGTAGCTACAGACTGAAACATCCCGCACTGGAATCAGAGCTGTAAGGTACTGTAGCTGCAGACTGAAACATCCAGGACTGGATACGGAGCTGTAAGTACTGTAGCTGCAGCCTGAAACATCCAGGACTGGATACGGAGCTGTAAGTACTGTAGCTACAGACTGAAACATCCAGGACTGGATACGGAGCTGTAAGTACTGTAGCTACAGACTGAAACATCCAGGACTGGAATCAGAGCTGTAAGTACTGTAGCTGCAGCCTGAAACATCCAGGACTGGATACGGAGCTGTAAGTACTGTAGCTACAGACTGAAACATCCAGGACTGGATACGGAGCTGTAAGTACTGTAGCTACAGACTGAAACATCCAGGACTGGATACGGAGCTGTAAGTACTGTAGCTACAGAGTGAAACATCCAGGACTGGAATCGGAGCTGTAAGGTACTGTTGCTACAGACTGAAACATCCAGGACTGGAATCGGAGCTGTAAGTACTGTAGCTGCAGCCTGAAACATCCAGGACTGGATACGGAGCTGTAAGGTACTGTTGCTACAGACTGAAACATCCAGGACTGGATACGGAGCTGTAAGTACTGTAGCTACAGACTGAAACATCCAGGACTGGAATCGGAGCTGTAAGTACTGTAGCTGCAGCCTGAAACATCCAGGACTGGATACGGAGCTGTAAGTACTGTAGCTACAGACTGAAACATCCAGGACTGGATACGGAGCTGTAAGTACTGTAGCTACAGACTGAAACATCCAGGATTGGATACGGAGCTGTAAGATATTGTTACCCTGGAATAAAACACCCAAGTTTGGATTTGGAGGTGTAATGTTCCCTTGCTACAGACTGAGACATCCAGGGCTGGAATTGGAGTGGGAAGGTGCTGTTGATACAGACTAAATCACGCTGGAATGGAATTGGAGCTGTAAGATATTGAAGCTACAGACTGAAACATCCAGGACTGGAATCGGAGCTGTAAGGTACTGTTGCTGCAGACTGAAACATCCAGGACAGGAATCGGAGCTGTAAGGTACTGTAGCTACAGAGTGAAACATCCAGGACTGGAATCGGAGCTGTAAGGTACTGTAGCTGCAGACTGAAACATCCAGGACTGGAATCGGAGCTGTAAGATATTGAAGCTACAGACTGAAACATCCAGGACTGGAATCGGAGCTGTAAGGTACTGTTACTACAGACTGAAACATCCAGGACTGGAATCGGAGCTGTAAGGTACAGTTGCAGCAGACTGAAACATCCAGGACTGGAATCGGAGCTGTAAGGTACTGTTGCTACAGACTGAAACATCCAGGACTGGAATCAGAGCTGTAAGGTACTGTAGCTGCAGACTGAAACATCCAGGACTGGAATCGGAGCTGTAAGATACTGTTACTACAGACTGAAACATCCAGGACTGGAATCGGAGCTGTAAGGTGCTGTTGCTACAGACTGAACCATCCAGGACTGGAATCGGAGCTGTAAGGTACTGTTACTACAGACTGAAACATCCAGGACTGGAATCGGAGCTGTAAGGTACAGTTGCAGCAGACTGAAACATCCAGGACTGGAATCGGAGCTGTAAGGTACTGTTGCTACAGACTGAAACATCCAGGACTGGAATCAGAGCTGTAAGGTACTGTAGCTGCAGACTGAAACATCCAGGACTGGAATCGGAGCTGTAAGATACTGTTACTACAGACTGAAACATCCAGGACTGGAATCGGAGCTGTAAGGTGCTGTTGCTACAGACTGAACCATCCAGGACTGGAATCGGAGCTGTAAGGTACTGTTGTTACAGACTGAAACATCCAGGACTGGAATCGGAGCTGTAAGGTACTGTTGCTACAGACTGAACCATCCAGGACTGGAATCGGAGCTGTAAGGTACTGTAGCTGCAGACTGAAACATCCAGGACTGGAATCAGAGCTGTAAGGTACTGTAGCTGCAGACTGAAACATCCAGGACTGGAATCAGAGCTGTAAGGTACTGTTACTACAGACTGAAACATCCAGGACTGGAATCAGAGCTGTAAGGTACTGTTGCTACAGACTGAAACATCCAGGACAGGAATCGGAGCTGTAAGGTACTGTTGCTACAGACTGAAACATCCAGGACTGGAATCGGAGCTGTAAGTACTGTAGCTACAGACTGAAACATCCAGGACTGGAATCAGAGCTGTAAGGTACTGTTACTACAGACTGAAACATCCAGGACTGGAATCGGAGCTGTAAGGTACTGTTGCTACAGACTGAAACATCCAGGACTGGAATCGGAGCTGTAAGGTACTGTTACTACAGACTGAAACATCCAGGACTGGAATCAGAGCTGTAAGGTACTGTTACTAGAGACTGAAACATCCAGGACTGGAATCGGAGCTGTAAGGTACTGTTGCTACAGACTGAAACATCCAGGACTGGAATCAGAGCTGTAAGGTACTGTAGCTGCAGACTGAAACATCCAGGACTGGAATCGGAGCTGTAAGGTACTGTTGCTACAGACTGAAACATCCAGGACTGGAATCGGAGCTGTAAGGTACTGTAGCTGCAGACTGAAACTTCCAGGACAGAAATCGGAGCTGTAAGGTACTGTTACTACAGACTGAAACATCCAGGACTGGAATCAGAACTGTAAGGTACTGTTGCTGCAGACTGAAACATCCAGGACTGCAATCGGAGCTGTAAGGTGCTGTTGCTGCAGCCTGAAACATCCAGGAATGGAATCAGAGCTGTAAGGTACTGTTGCTGCAGACTGAAACATGAAGGACCGGAATCAGAGCTGTAAGGTACAGTTGCTCTTGACTTAAACATCACAGAATGGAATCAGAGATGTAATGTTCCTTTGCTACAGACTGAAACATCGAGGACTGGAATCAGAGCTGTAAGGTACTGTTGCTACAGACTGAAACATGAAGGACCGGAATCAGAGCTGAAAGGTACTGTTGCCACAGACTGAAACATCCAGGACTGGAATCGTAGCTGTAAGGTACTGTTGCTACAGACTGAAACATCCCGGACTGGAATCAGAGCTGTAAGATACTGTTGCTGCAGACTGAAACATCCAGGACTGGAATCGGAGCTGTAAGATACTGTTACTACAGACTGAAACATCCAGGACAGGAATCGGAGCTGTAAGATACTGTTACTACAGACTGAAACATCCAGGACTGGAATCGGAGCTGTAAGTACTGTAGCTGCAGACTGAAACATCCAGGACTGGATACGGAGCTGTAAGGTACTGTTGCTACAGACTGAAACATCCAGGACTGGATACGGAGCTGTAAGGTACTGTTGCTACAGACTGAAACATCCAGGACTGGATACGGAGCTGTAAGATATTGTTACCCTGGAATAAAACACCCAAGTTTGGATTTGGAGGTGTAATGTTCCCTTGCTACAGACTGAAACATCCAGGACTGGAATCGGAGCTGTAAGGTACTGTAGCTGCAGACTGAAACATCCAGGACAGGATTCTGAGATGTAAGGTACTGTAGCTACAGACTGAAACATCCAGGACTGGAAATGGAGCTGTAAGGTACTGTAGCTGCAGACTGAAACATCCAGGACAGGATTCTGAGATGTAAGGTACTGTAGCTGCAGACTGAAACATCCAGGACTGGAAATGGAGCTGTAAGGTACTGTAGCTACAGACTGAAACATCCCGCACTGGAATCAGAGCTGTAAGGTACTGTAGCTACAGACTGAAACATCCCGCACTGGAATCAGAGCTGTAAGGTACTGTAGCTGCAGACTGAAACATCCAGGACTGGATACGGAGCTGTAAGTACTGTAGCTGCAGCCTGAAACACCCAGGACAGGAATCGGAGCTGTAAGATACTGAAGCTACAGACTGAAATATCCAGGACTGGAATCGGAGCTGTAAGGTACTGTTACTACAGACTGAAACACCCAGGACAGGAATCGGACCTGTAAGATACTGTAGCTACAGACTGAAACACCCAGGACAGGAATCGGAGCGTAAGATACTGAAGCTACAGACTGAAATATCCAGGACTGGAATCGGAGCTGTAAGGTACTGTAGCTACAGACTGAAACACCCAGGACAGGAATCGGAGCTGTAAGATACTGAAGCTACAGACTGAAATATCCAGGACTGGAATCGGAGCTGTAAGGTACTGTAGCTACAGACTGAAACACCCAGGACAGGAATCGGAGCTGTAAGATACTGAAGCTACAGACTGAAATATCCAGGACTGGAATCGGAGCTGTAAGGTACTGTTGACACAGACTGAAACATCCAGCAATGTAATTGGACATGTAACATACAGTCATTACACACTGAAACGTCCAGGACTCAAATCGGTGCTGTCATATACTGCGTGACAGACTGAAACACCCAGGACAGGAATCGGAGCTGTAAGATACTGAAGCTACAGACTGAAATATCCAGGACTGGAATCGGAGCTGTAAGGTACTGTTGACACAGACTGAAACATCCAGCAATGTAATTGGACATGTAACATACAGTCATTACACACTGAAACGTCCAGGACTCAAATCGGTGCTGTCATATACTGCGTGACAGACTGAAACACCCAGGACTGGAATCTAAGCACTAAGATATTGTTGCTACAAACTAAAACATCCAAGACTGGAATCGGAGCGGCAATATACTGCAGCAACAGGCTGAAATATCCAGGACTGGAATAGGTGTTTTTAATACACTGTTACTCTAGACTGAAATTTCCTGGAATGGAATTGGAGCTGTAAGGTTCTGAAGCTACAGACTGAGACATCCAGGTCTGGATACGGAGCTGTAAGGTACTGTTGATACAGACTGAAACTTCCAGGACTGGAATCGGAGCTGTAAGGTACTGTTGCTACAGACTGAAACTTCCAGGACTGGAATCGGAGCTGTAAGGTACTGTTGCTACAGACTGAAACATCCAGGACTGGATACGGAGCTGTAAGGTACTGTTGCTACAGACTGAAACACCCAGGACTGGAAATGGAGCTGTAAGGTACTGTAGCTACAGACTGAAACATCCCGCACTGGAATCAGAGCTGTAAGGTACTGTAGCTACAGACTGAAACATCCCGCACTGGAATCAGAGCTGTAAGGTACTGTAGCTGCAGACTGAAACATCCAGGACTGGATACGGAGCTGTAAGTACTGTAGCTACAGACTGAAACATCCAGGACTGGATACGGAGCTGTAAGTACTGTAGCTACAGACTGAAACATCCAGGACTGGAATCAGAGCTGTAAGTACTGTAGCTACAGACTGAAACATCCAGGACTGGATACGGAGCTGTAAGATATTGTTACCCTGGAATAAAACACCCAAGTTTGGATTTGGAGGTGTAATGTTCCCTTGCTACAGCCTGAGACATCCAGGGCTGGAATTGGAGTGGGAAGGTGCTGTTGATACAGACTAAATCACGCTGGAATGGAATTGGAGCTGTAAGATATTGAAGCTACAGACTGAAACATCCAGGACTGGAATCGGAGCTGTAAGATATTGAAGCTACAGACTGAAACATCCAGGACTGGAATCGGAGCTGTAAGGTACTGTTGCTGCAGACTGAAACATCCAGGACAGGAATCGGAGCTGTAAGGTACTGTTACTACAGACTGAAACATCCAGGACTGGAATCGGAGCTGTAAGGTACTGTAGCTGCAGACTGAAACATCCAGGACTGGATACGGAGCTGTAAGGTACTGTTGCTGCAGACTGAAACATCCAGGACAGTATTCGGAGATGTAAGGTACTGTAGCTACAGACTGAAACATCCAGGACAGGAATCAGAGCTGTAAGGTACTGTAGCTGCAGACTGAAACATCCAGGACAGGAATCGGAGCTGTAAGGTACAGTAGCTGCAGACTGAAACATCCAGCACTGGAATCGGAGCTGTAAGGTACTGTTGCTACAGACTGAAACATCCCGGACTGGAATCGGAGCTGTAAGGTACAGTTGCAGCAGACTGAACCATCCAGGACAGGAATCGGAGCTGCAAGGTACTGTTGCTACAGACTGAAACATCCCGGACTGGAATCGGAGCTGTAAGGTACAGTTGCAGCAGACTGAACCATCCAGGACAGGAATCGGAGCTGTAAGTACTGTAGCTGCAGCCTGAAACATCCAGGACTGGATACGAAGCTGTAAGTACTGTAGCTACAGACTGAAACATCCAGGACTGGATACGGAGCTGTAAGTACTGTAGCTACAGACTGAAACATCCAGGACTGGATACGGAGCTGTAAGTACTGTAGCTACAGAGTGAAACATCCAGGACTGGAATCGGAGCTGTAAGTACTGTAGCTGCAGCCTGAAACATCCAGGACTGGATACGGAGCTGTAAGTACTGTAGCTACAGACTGAAACATCCAGGACTGGAATCAGAGCTGTAAGTACTGTAGCTGCAGCCTGAAACATCCAGGACTGGATACGGAGCTGTAAGTACTGTAGCTACAGACTGAAACATCCAGGACTGGATACGGAGCTGTAAGTACTGTAGCTACAGACTGAAACATCCAGGACTGGATACGGAGCTGTAAGATATTGTTACCCTGGAATAAAACACCCAAGTTTGGATTTGGAGGTGTAATGTTCCCTTGCTACAGACTGAGACATCCAGGGCTGGAATTGGAGTGGGAAGGTGCTGTTGATACAGACTAAATCACGCTGGAATGGAATTGGAGCTGCAAGATATTGAAGCTACAGACTGAAACATCCAGGACTGGAATCGGAGCTGTAAGGTACTGTTGCTGCAGACTGAAACATCCAGGACAGGAATCGGAGCTGTAAGGTACTGTTACTACAGACTGAAACATCCAGGACTGGAATCGGAGCTGTAAGGTACAGTTGCAGCAGACTGAAACATCCAGGACTGGAATCGGAGCTGTAAGGTACTGTTGCTACAGACTGAAACTTTCAGGACTGGAATCAGAGCTTTAAGGTACTGTTGCTACAGACTGAAATGTCCAGGACTGGAATCAGAGCTGTAAGGTACTGTAGCTGCAGACTGAAACATCCAGGACTGGAATCGGAGCTGTAAGATACTGTTACTACAGACTGAAACATCCAGGACTGGAATCGGAGCTGTAAGGTACTGTAGCTGCAGACTGAAACATCCAGGACTGGAATCAGAGCTGTAAGGTACTGTAGCTGCAGACTGAAACATCCAGGACTGGAATCAGAGCTGTAAGGTACTGTTACTACAGACTGAAACATCCAGGACTGGAATCAGAGCTGTAAGGTACTGTTGCTACAGACTGAAACATCCAGGACAGGAATCGGAGCTGTAAGGTACTGTTGCTACAGACTGAAACATCCAGGACTGGAATCGGAGCTGTAAGTACTCTAGCTACAGACTGAAACATCCAGGACTGGAATCAGAGCTGTAAGGTACTGTTACTACAGACTGAAACATCCAGGACTGGAATCGGAGCTGTAAGGTACTGTTGCTACAGACTGAAACATCCAGGACTGGAATCGGAGCTGTAAGGTACTGTTACTACAGACTGAAACATCCAGGACTGGAATCAGAGCTGTAAGGTACTGTTACTACAGACTGAAACATCCAGGACTGGAATCGGAGCTGTAAGGTACTGTTGCTACAGACTGAAACATCCAGGACTGGAATCAGAGCTGTAAGGTACTGTAGCTGCAGACTGAAACATCCAGGACTGGAATCGGAGCTGTAAGGTACTGTTGCTACAGACTGAAACATCCAGGACTGGAATCGGAGCTGTAAGGTACTGTAGCTGCAGACTGAAACTTCCAGGACAGAAATCGGAGCTGTAAGGTACTGTTACTACAGACTGAAACATCCAGGACTGGAATCAGAACTGTAAGGTACTGTTGCTGCAGACTGAAACATCCAGGACTGCAATCGGAGCTGTAAGGTGCTGTTGCTGCAGACTGAAACATCCAGGAATGGAATCAGAGCTGTAAGGTACTGTTGCTGCAGACTGAAACATGAAGGACCGGAATCAGAGCTGTAAGGTACAGTTGCTCTTGACTTAAACATCACAGAATGGAATCAGAGATGTAATGTTCCTTTGCTACAGACTGAAACATCGAGGACTGGAATCAGAGCTGTAAGGTACTGTTGCTACAGACTGAAACATGAAGGACCGGAATCAGAGCTGAAATGTACTGTTGCCACAGACTGAAACATCCAGGACTGGAATCGTAGCTGTAAGGTACTGTTGCTACAGACTGAAACATCCCGGACTGGAATCAGAGCTGTAAGATACTGTTGCTGCAGACTGAAACATCCAGGACTGGAATCGGAGCTGTAAGATACTGTTACTACAGACTGAAACATCCAGGACAGGAATCGGAGCTGTAAGATACTGTTACTACAGACTGAAACATCCAGGACTGGAATCGGAGCTGTAAGTACTGTTGCTACAGACTGAAACATCCAGGACTGGATACGGAGCTGTAAGATATTGTTACCCTGGAATAAAACACCCAAGTTTGGATTTGGAGGTGTAATGTTCCCTTGCTACAGACTGAAACATCCAGGACTGGAATCGGAGCTGTAAGGTACTGTAGCTGCAGACTGAAACATCCAGGACAGGATTCTGAGATGTAAGGTACTGTAGCTACAGACTGAAACATCCAGGACTGGAAATGGAGCTGTAAGGTACTGTAGCTGCAGACTGAAACATCCAGGACAGGATTCTGAGATGTAAGGTACTGTAGCTGCAGACTGAAACATCCAGGACTGGAAATGGAGCTGTAAGGTACTGTAGCTACAGACTGAAACATCCCGCACTGGAATCAGAGCTGTAAGGTACTGTAGCTACAGACTGAAACATCCCGCACTGGAATCAGAGCTGTAAGGTACTGTAGCTGCAGACTGAAACATCCAGGACTGGATACGGAGCTGTAAGTACTGTAGCTGCAGCCTGAAACACCCAGGACAGGAATCGGAGCTGTAAGATACTGAAGCTACAGACTGAAATATCCAGGACTGGAATCGGAGCTGTAAGGTACTGTTACTACAGACTGAAACACCCAGGACAGGAATCGGAGCTGTAAGATACTGTAGCTACAGACTGAAACACCCAGGACAGGAATCGGAGCTGTAAGATACTGAAGCTACAGACTGAAATATCCAGGACTGGAATCGGAGCTGTAAGGTACTGTAGCTAAAGACTGAAACACCCAGGACAGGAATCGGAGCTGTAAGAAACTGAAGCTACAGACTGAAATATCCAGGACTGGAATCGGAGCTGTAAGGTACTGTAGCTACAGACTGAAACACCCAGGACAGGAATCGGAGCTGTAAGATACTGAAGCTACAGACTGAAATATCCAGGACTGGAATCGGAGCTGTAAGGTACTGTAGCTACAGACTGAAACACCCAGGACAGGAATCGGAGCTGTAAGATACTGAAGCTACAGACTGAAATATCCAGGACTGGAATCGGAGCTGTAAGGTACTGTTGACACAGACTGAAACATCCAGCAATGTAATTGGACATGTAACATACAGTCATTACACACTGAAACGTCCAGGACTCAAATCGGTGCTGTCATATACTGCGTGACAGACTGAAACACCCAGGACTGGAATCTAAGCACTAAGATATTGTTGCTACAAACTAAAACATCCAAGACTGGAATCGGAGCGGCAATATACTGCAGCAACAGGCTGAAATATCCAGGACTGGAATAGGTGTTTTTAATACACTGTTACTCTAGACTGAAATTTCCTGGAATGGAATTGGAGCTGTAAGGTTCTGAAGCTACAGACTGAGACATCCAGGTCTGGATACGGAGCTATAAGGTACTGTTGATACAGACTGAAACTTCCAGGACTGGAATCGGAGCTGTAAGGTACTGTAGCTACAGACTGAAACATCCAGGACTGGATACGGAGCTGTAAGGTACTGTTGCTACAGACTGAAACACCCAGGACTGGAAATGGAGCTGTAAGGTACTGTAGCTACAGACTGAAACATCCCGCACTGGAATCAGAGCTGTAAGGTACTGTAGCTACAGACTGAAACATCCCGCACTGGAATCAGAGCTGTAAGGTACTGTAGCTACAGACTGAAACATCCCGCACTGGAATCAGAGCTGTAAGGTACTGTAGCTGCAGACTGAAACATCCAGGACTGGATACGGAGCTGTAAGTACTGTAGCTACAGACTGAAACATCCAGGACTGGATACGGAGATGTAAGTACTGTAGCTACAGACTGAAACATCCAGGACTGGATACGGAGCTGTAAGTACTGTAGCTACAGACTGAAACATCCAGGACTGGATACGGAGCTGTAAGATATTGTTACCCTGGAATAAAACACCCAAGTTTGGATTTGCAGCTGTAATGTTCCCTTGCTACAGACTGAGACATCCAGGGCTGGAATTGGAGTGGGAAGGTGCTGTTGATACAGACTAAATCACGCTGGAATGGAATTGGAGCTGTAAGATATTGAAGCTACAGACTGAAACATCCAGGACTGGAATCGGAGCTGTAAGGTACTGTAGCTGCAGACTGAAACATCCAGGACAGGATTCTGAGATGTAAGGCACTGTAGCTACAGACTGAAACATCCAGGACAGGAATCAGAGCTGTAAGGTACTGTAGCTGCAGACTGAAACATCCAGGACTGGATACGGAGCTGTAAGTACTGTAACTACAGACTGAAACATCCAGGACTGGATACGGAGCTGTAAGTACTGTAGCTACAGACTGAAACATCCAGGACTGGATACGGAGCTGTAAGTACTGTAGCTACAGACTGAAACATCCAGGACTGGATACGGAGCTGTAAGTACTGTAGCTACAGACTGAGACATCCAGGTCTGGATACGGAGCTGTAAGGTACTGTTGATACAGACTGAAACTTCCAGGACTGGAATCGGAGCTGTAAGGTACTGTAGCTACAGACTGAAACATCCAGGACTGGATACGGAGCTGTAAGGTACTGTTGCTACAGACTGAAACATCCAGGACTGGAATCAGAGCTGTAAGGTACATTTGCAGCAGACTGAAACATCCAGGACTGGAATCGGAGCTGTAAGATACTGTTGCTACAGACTGAAACACCCAGGACTGGAATCAGAGCTGTAAGGTACTGTAGCTACAGACTGAAACATCCCGCACTGGAATCAGAGCTGTAAGGTACTGTAGCTACAGACTGAAACATCCCGCACTGGAATCAGAGCTGTAAGGTACTGTAGCTGCAGACTGAAACATCCAGGACTGGATACGGAGCTGTAAGTACTGTAGCTGCAGCCTGAAACATCCAGGACTGGATACGGAGCTGTAAGTACTGTAGCTACAGACTGAAACATCCAGGACTGGATACGGAGCTGTAAGTACTGTAGCTACAGACTGAAACATCCAGGACTGGATACGGAGCTGTAAGATATTGTTACCCTCGAATAAAACACCCAAGTTTGGATTTGGAGGTGTATTGTTCCCTTGCTACAGACTGAGACATCCAGGGCTGGAATTGGAGTGGGAAGGTGCTGTTGATACAGACTAAATCACGCTGGAATGGAATTGGAGCTGTAAGATATTGAAGCTACAGACTGAAACATCCAGGACTGGAATCGGAGCTGTAAGGTACTGTAGCTGCAGACTGAAACATCCAGGACTGGAATCGGAGATGTAAGGTACTGTAGCTACAGACTGAAACATCCCGCACTGGAATCAGAGCTGTAAGGTACTGTAGCTGCAGACTGAAACATCCAGGACTGGATACGGAGCTGTAAGTACTGTAGCTGCAGCCTGAAACATCCAGGACTGGATACGGAGCTGTAAGTACTGTAGCTACAGACTGAAACATCCAGGACTGGATACGGAGCTGTAAGTACTGTAGCTACAGACTGAAACATCCAGGACTGGAATCAGAGCTGTAAGTACTGTAGCTGCAGCCTGAAACATCCAGGACTGGATACGGAGCTGTAAGTACTGTAGCTACAGACTGAAACATCCAGGACTGGATACGGAGCTGTAAGTACTGTAGCTACAGACTGAAACATCCAGGACTGGATACGGAGCTGTAAGTACTGTAGCTACAGAGTGAAACATCCAGGACTGGAATCGGAGCTGTAAGGTACTGTTGCTACAGACTGAAACATCCAGGACTGGAATCGGAGCTGTAAGTACTGTAGCTGCAGCCTGAAACATCCAGGACTGGATACGGAGCTGTAAGGTACTGTTGCTACAGACTGAAACATCCAGGACTGGATACGGAGCTGTAAGTACTGTAGCTACAGACTGAAACATCCAGGACTGGAATCGGAGCTGTAAGTACTGTAGCTGCAGCCTGAAACATCCAGGACTGGATACGGAGCTGTAAGTACTGTAGCTACAGACTGAAACATCCAGGACTGGATACGGAGCTGTAAGTACTGTAGCTACAGACTGAAACATCCAGGATTGGATACGGAGCTGTAAGATATTGTTACCCTGGAATAAAACACCCAAGTTTGGATTTGGAGGTGTAATGTTCCCTTGCTACAGACTGAGACATCCAGGGCTGGAATTGGAGTGGGAAGGTGCTGTTGATACAGACTAAATCACGCTGGAATGGAATTGGAGCTGTAAGATATTGAAGCTACAGACTGAAACATCCAGGACTGGAATCGGAGCTGTAAGGTACTGTTGCTGCAGACTGAAACATCCAGGACAGGAATCGGAGCTGTAAGGTACTGTAGCTACAGAGTGAAACATCCAGGACTGGAATCGGAGCTGTAAGGTACAGTTGCAGCAGACTGAAACATCCAGGACTGGAATCGGAGCTGTAAGGTACTGTTGCTACAGACTGAAACATCCAGGACTGGAATCAGAGCTGTAAGGTACTGTAGCTGCAGACTGAAACATCCAGGACTGGAATCGGAGCTGTAAGATACTGTTACTACAGACTGAAACATCCAGGACTGGAATCGGAGCTGTAAGGTACTGTTGCTACAGACTGAAACATCCAGGACTGGAATCGGAGCTGTAAGGTACTGTTGTTACAGACTGAAACATCCAGGACTGGAATCGGAGCTGTAAGGTACTGTTGCTACAGACTGAACCATCCAGGACTGGAATCGGAGCTGTAAGGTACTGTAGCTGCAGACTGAAACATCCAGGACTGGAATCAGAGCTGTAAGGTACTGTAGCTGCAGACTGAAACATCCAGGACTGGAATCAGAGCTGTAAGGTACTGTTACTACAGACTGAAACATCCAGGACTGGAATCAGAGCTGTAAGGTACTGTTGCTACAGACTGAAACATCCAGGACAGGAATCGGAGCTGTAAGGTACTGTTGCTACAGACTGAAACATCCAGGACTGGAATCGGAGCTGTAAGTACTGTAGCTACAGACTGAAACATCCAGGACTGGAATCAGAGCTGTAAGGTACTGTTACTACAGACTGAAACATCCAGGACTGGAATCGGAGCTGTAAGGTACTGTTGCTACAGACTGAAACATCCAGGACTGGAATCGGAGCTGTAAGGTACTGTTACTACAGACTGAAACATCCAGGACTGGAATCAGAGCTGTAAGGTACTGTTACTAGAGACTGAAACATCCAGGACTGGAATCGGAGCTGTAAGGTACTGTTGCTACAGACTGAAACATCCAGGACTGGAATCAGAGCTGTAAGGTACTGTTGCTACAGACTGAAACATCCAGGACTGGAATCAGAGCTGTAAGGTACTGTAGCTAGAGACTGAAACATCCAGGACTGGAATCGGAGCTGTAAGGTACTGTTGCTACAGACTGAAACATCCAGGACTGGAATCGGAGCTGTAAGGTACTGTAGCTGCAGACTGAAACTTCCAGGACAGAAATCGGAGCTGTAAGGTACTGTTACTACAGACTGAAACATCCAGGACTGGAATCAGAACTGTAAGGTACTGTTGCTGCAGACTGAAACATCCAGGACTGCAATCGGAGCTGTAAGGTGCTGTTGCTGCAGCCTGAAACATCCAGGAATGGAATCAGAGCTGTAAGGTACTGTTGCTGCAGACTGAAACATGAAGGACCGGAATCAGAGCTGTAAGGTACAGTTGCTCTTGACTTAAACATCACAGAATGGAATCAGAGATGTAATGTTCCTTTGCTACAGACTGAAACATCGAGGACTGGAATCAGAGCTGTAAGGTACTGTTGCTACAGACTGAAACATGAAGGACCGGAATCAGAGCTGAAAGGTACTGTTGCCACAGACTGAAACATCCAGGACTGGAATCGTAGCTGTAAGGTACTGTTGCTACAGACTGAAACATCCCGGACTGGAATCAGAGCTGTAAGATACTGTTGCTGCAGACTGAAACATCCAGGACTGGAATCGGAGCTGTAAGATACTGTTACTACAGACTGAAACATCCAGGACAGGAATCGGAGCTGTAAGATACTGTTACTACAGACTGAAACATCCAGGACTGGAATCGGAGCTGTAAGTACTGTAGCTGCAGACTGAAACATCCAGGACTGGATACGGAGCTGTAAGGTACTGTTGCTACAGACTGAAACATCCAGGACTGGATACGGAGCTGTAAGGTACTGTTGCTACAGACTGAAACATCCAGGACTGGATACGGAGCTGTAAGATATTGTTACCCTGGAATAAAACACCCAAGTTTGGATTTGGAGGTGTAATGTTCCCTTGCTACAGACTGAAACATCCAGGACTGGAATCGGAGCTGTAAGGTACTGTAGCTGCAGACTGAAACATCCAGGACAGGATTCTGAGATGTAAGGTACTGTAGCTACAGACTGAAACATCCAGGACTGGAAATGGAGCTGTAAGGTACTGTAGCTGCAGACTGAAACATCCAGGACAGGATTCTGAGATGTAAGGTACTGTAGCTGCAGACTGAAACATCCAGGACTGGAAATGGAGCTGTAAGGTACTGTAGCTACAGACTGAAACATCCCGCACTGGAATCAGAGCTGTAAGGTACTGTAGCTACAGACTGAAACATCCCGCACTGGAATCAGAGCTGTAAGGTACTGTAGCTGCAGACTGAAACATCCAGGACTGGATACGGAGCTGTAAGTACTGTAGCTGCAGCCTGAAACACCCAGGACAGGAATCGGAGCTGTAAGATACTGAAGCTACAGACTGAAATATCCAGGACTGGAATCGGAGCTGTAAGGTACTGTTACTACAGACTGAAACACCCAGGACAGGAATCGGACCTGTAAGATACTGTAGCTACAGACTGAAACACCCAGGACAGGAATCGGAGCGTAAGATACTGAAGCTACAGACTGAAATATCCAGGACTGGAATCGGAGCTGTAAGGTACTGTAGCTACAGACTGAAACACCCAGGACAGGAATCGGAGCTGTAAGATACTGAAGCTACAGACTGAAATATCCAGGACTGGAATCGGAGCTGTAAGGTACTGTAGCTACAGACTGAAACACCCAGGACAGGAATCGGAGCTGTAAGATACTGAAGCTACAGACTGAAATATCCAGGACTGGAATCGGAGCTGTAAGGTACTGTTGACACAGACTGAAACATCCAGCAATGTAATTGGACATGTAACATACAGTCATTACACACTGAAACGTCCAGGACTCAAATCGGTGCTGTCATATACTGCGTGACAGACTGAAACACCCAGGACTGGAATCTAAGCACTAAGATATTGTTGCTACAAACTAAAACATCCAAGACTGGAATCGGAGCGGCAATATACTGCAGCAACAGGCTGAAATATCCAGGACTGGAATAGGTGTTTTTAATACACTGTTACTCTAGACTGAAATTTCCTGGAATGGAATTGGAGCTGTAAGGTTCTGAAGCTACAGACTGAGACATCCAGGTCTGGATACGGAGCTGTAAGGTACTGTTGATACAGACTGAAACTTCCAGGACTGGAATCGGAGCTGTAAGGTACTGTAGCTACAGACTGAAACATCCAGGACTGGAATCGGAGCTGTAAGGTACTGTTGCTACAGACTGAAACATCCAGGACTGGAATCGGAGCTGTAAGGTACTGTTGCTACAGACTGAAACACCCAGGACTGGAAATGGAGCTGTAAGGTACTGTAGCTACAGACTGAAACATCCCGCACTGGAATCAGAGCTGTAAGGTACTGTAGCTACAGACTGAAACATCCCGCACTGGAATCAGAGCTGTAAGGTACTGTAGCTACAGACTGAAACATCCCGCACTGGAATCAGAGCTGTAAGGTACTGTAGCTGCAGACTGAAACATCCAGGACTGGATACGGAGCTGTAAGTACTGTAGCTACAGACTGAAACATCCAGGACTGGATACGGAGCTGTAAGTACTGTAGCTACAGACTGAAACATCCAGGACTGGAATCAGAGCTGTAAGTACTGTAGCTACAGACTGAAACATCCAGGACTGGATACGGAGCTGTAAGATATTGTTACCCTGGAATAAAACACCCAAGTTTGGATTTGCAGCTGTAATGTTCCCTTGCTACAGACTGAGACATCCAGGGCTGGAATTGGAGTGGGAAGGTGCTGTTGATACAGACTAAATCACGCTGGAATGGAACTGGAGCTGTAAGATATTGAAGCTACAGACTGAAACATCCAGGACTGGAATCGGAGCTGTAAGGTACTGTAGCTGCAGACTGAAACATCCAGGACAGGATTCTGAGATGTAAGGCACTGTAGCTACAGACTGAAACATCCAGAACAGGAATCGGAGCTGTAAGGTACTGTTGCTGCAGACTGAAACATCCAGGACTGGAATCAGAGCTGTAAGGTACTGTAGCTACAGACTGAAACATCCAGGACAGGAATCAGAGCTGTAAGGTACTGTAGCTGCAGACTGAAACATCCAGGACAGGAATCGGAGCTGTAAGGTACTGTTGCTGCAGACTGAAACATCCAGGACTGGAATCGGAGATGTAAGGTACTGTAGCTGCAGACTGAAACATCCAGGACTGGAATCGGAGCTGTAAGGTACTGTAGCTGCAGACTGAAACATCCAGGACAGGATTCGGAGATGTAAGGTACTGTAGCTACAGACTGAAACATCCAGGACAGGAATCAGAGCTGTAAGGTACTGTAGCTGCAGACTGAAACATCCAGGACAGGAATCGGAGCTGTAAGGTACTGTTGCTGCAGACTGAAACATCCTGGACTGGAATCAGAGCTGTAAGGTACTGTAGCTACAGACTGAAACATCCAGGACTGGAATCGGAGCTGTAAGGTACTGTAGCTGCAGACTGAAACATCCAGGACTGGAATCAGAGCTGTAAGGTACTGCTGTTACAGACTGAATCATCCAGGACTGGAATCGGAGCTGTAAGGTACAGTAGCTGCAGACTGAAACATCCAGCACTGGAATCGGAGCTGTAAGGTACTGTTGCTACAGACTGAAACATCCCGGACTGGAATCGGAGCTGTAAGGTACAGTTGCAGCAGACTGAACCATCCAGGACAGGAATCGGAGCTGCAAGGTACTGTTGCTACAGACTGAAACATCCCGGACTGGAATCGGAGCTGTAAGGTACAGTTGCAGCAGACTGAAACTTCCAGGACAGGAATCGGAGCTGTAAGGTACTGTTGCTACAGACTGAACCATCCAGGACAGGAATCGGAGCTGTAAGGTACTGTAGCTGCAGACTGAAACATCCAGGACAGGAATCGGAGCTGTAAGGTACTGTTGCTACAGACTGAAACATCCAGGACTGGAATTGGAGCTGTAAGGTACTGTTGCTACAGACTGAAACATCCAGGACTGGAATCGGAGCTGCACGGTACTGTTGTTACAGACTGAAACATCCCGGACTGGAATCGGAGCTGTAAGGTACTGTTGTTACAGACTGAAACATTCAGGACTGGAATCGTAGCTGTAAGGTACTGTTGCTGCAGACTGAAACATCCAGGACTGGAATCAGAGCTGTAAGGTACTGTAGCTACAGACTGAAACATCCAGGACTGGAATCAGAGCTGTAAGGTACTGTAGCTACAGACTGAAACATCCAGGACTGGAATCGGAGCTGTAAGATACTGTAGCTGCAGACTGAAACATTCAGGACTGGAATCAGAGCTGTAAGGTACTGTTACTACAGACTGAAACATCCAGGACTGGAAATGGAGTGGGAAGGTGCTGTTGATACAGACTAAATCACGCTGGAATGGAATTGGAGCTGTAAGATATTGAAGCTACTGACTGAAACATCCAGGACTGGAATCGGAGCTGTAAAGTACTGTAGCTGCAGACTGAAACATCCAGGACTGGAATCGGAGCTGTAAGGTACTGTAGCTGCAGACTGAAACATCCAGGACTGGAATCGGAGCTGTAAAGTACTGTAGCTGCAGACTGAAACATCCAGGACAGGAATCGGAGCTGTAAAGTACTGTAGCTGCAGACTGAAACATCCAGGACTGGAATCGGAGCTGTAAGGTACTGTAGCTGCAGACTGAAACATCCAGGACTGGAATCAGAGCTGTAAGGTACTGTTGCTACAGACTGAAACATCCAGGACTGGAATCAGAGCTGTAAGGTACTGTAGCTACAGACTGAAACATCCAGGACTGGAATCGGAGCTGTAAGGTACTGTAGCTGCAGACTGAAACATCCAGGACTGGAATCAGAGCTGTAAGGTACTGCTGTTACAGACTGAATCATCCAGGACTGGAATCGGAGCTGTAAGGTACAGTAGCTGCAGACTGAAACATCCAGGACTGGAATCGGAGCTGTAAGGTACTGTTGCTACAGACTGAAACATCCCGGACTGGAATCGGAGCTGTAAGGTACAGTTGCAGCAGACTGAACCATCCAGGACAGGAATCGGAGCTGTAAGGTACTGTTGCTACAGACTGAAACATCCAGGACAGGAATCGGAGCTGCAAGGTACTGTTGCTACAGACTGAAACATCCTGGACTGGAATCGCAGCTGTAATGTACAGTTGCAGCAGACTGAAACATCCAGGACTGGAATCGGAGCTATAAGGTACTGTAGCTACAGACTGAAACATCCAGGACTGGAATCGGAGCTGTAAGGTACTGTTGCTACAGACTGAAACATCCCGGACTGGAATCGGAGCTGTAAGGTACAGTAGCTGCAGACTGAAACATCCAGGACTGGAATCGGAGCTGTAAGGTACTGTTGCTACAGACTGAAACATCCCGGACTGGAATCGGAGCTGTAAGGTACAGTTGCAGCAGACTGAACCATCCAGGACAGGAATCGGAGCTGTAAGGTACTGTAGCTACAGACTGAAACATCCAGGACTGGAATCGGAGCTGTAAGGTACTGTTGCTACAGACTGAAACATCCCGGACTGGAATCGGAGCTGTAAGGTACAGTTGCAGCAGACTGAAACATCCAGGACTGGAATCGGAGCTGTAAGGTACTGTTGCTACCGACTGAAACATTCAGGACTGGAATCGGAGCTGTAAGGTACTGTTGCTACAGACTGAAACATCCCGGACTGGAATCGGAGCTGTAAGATATTGTTACCACGGAATGAAACACCCAGGTTTGGAATTGGAGCTGTATGGTATCGGTGCTACAGACTGAATCCTCCAGGACTGGAATCGGAGCTGTAAGGTACTGTTGCTACAGACTGAAACATCCAGGACTGGAATCGGAGCTGTAAGGCACTGTTGCTACAGACTGAAATATCCAGGACTGGAATCGGAGCTGTAAGGTACTGTTGCTACAGACTGAAACATCCAGGACTGGAATCAGAGCTGTAAGGTACTGTTGCTACAGACTGAAATATCCAGGACTGGAATCAGAGCTGTAAGGTACTGTAGCTGCAGACTGAAACATCCAGGACTGGAATCGGAGCTGTAAGGTACTGTTGCTACAGACTGAAATATCCAGGACTGGAATCGGAGCTGTAAGGTACTGTTGCTACAGACTGAAATATCCAGGACTGGAATCAGAGCTGTAAGGTACTGTAGCTGCAGACTGAAACATCCAGGACTGGAATCGGAGCTGTAAGGTACTGTTGCTACAGACTGAAATATCCAGGACTGGAATCGGAGCTGTAAGGCACTGTTGCTACAGACTGAAATATCCAGGACTGGAATCGGAGCTGTAAGGCACTGTTGCTACAGACTGAAACATCCACGATGGAAATCAGAGCTGTAAGGCACTGCTGGTACAGACTGAAACATCCAGGATGGTAGTCGGAGCTTTAAGTTACTGTCACTACAGACTGAAACATCCTGGAGTGGAATCGGAGCTTTAAGTTACTGTCACTACAGACTGAAACATCCAGGACTGGAATCGGAGCTGTAAGGTACTGTTGCTACAGACTGAAACATTCAGGACTGGAATCTGAGCTTTAACGTACTGTTGCTGCAGACTGAAACATCCAGGACTTGATTCGGAGGTGTAAGGTACAATTGCTACAGACTGAAACATCTTGTATTGGAATCAAAGCCAGGAGGTACTTTTGCTACAGCCTCAAACATCCAGCATTGGAATATGACCTGTATGGTACTGTGATTAAACACTGAAACATCCAGGACTCAAATCAGTGCTGTCGTATACTGTGGTAACAGACTGAAACATCCGGGTCTACAATCAAAGCTCTAAGATATTGTTGCAACAAACTGAAACATCCAAGACTGGAATCAGAGCGGCAATATACTGTAGCAACAGGCTGAAATATCCAGCATTGGAATCGGTGTTGTAATACACCGTTGTTCTAAACTGAAACTTCCTGGAATGTAATTGGAGCTGTATAGTTCCTTTGCTACAGACTGAGACATCCTGGGCTGGAATCGGAGCTAGAAGGTGCTATTGATACAGACTGAAACACTCAGGAATAGGTAAGGGGCTGTCAAGCACTGTTGCTGCAAACTGAATCATCCAGGACTGGAATCGGAGCTGTAAGGCGCTGTTGCTACAGACTGAAACATCCAGGACTGGAATCGGAGCTGTCAAGCACTGTTGCTGCAAACTGAAACATCCAGGACTGGAATCGGAGCTGTAAGATACTGTTGAAACAGAGTGAAATACCCAGGACTGGAATCGGAGCTGTCAAGCACTGTTGCTACAGACTGAAACATCCAGGACTGGAATCGGAGCTGTAAGATACTGTTGAAACAGAGTGAAACACCCAGGACTGGAATCGGAGCTGTAAGGCACTGTTGAAACAGAGTGAAACACCCAGGACTGGAATCGGAGCTGTAAGGCACTGTTGAAACAGAGTGAAATACCCAGGACTGGAATCGGAGCTGTAAGGCACTGTTGCAATAGACTGAAAAATTCAGCAATTGAATCGGAGCTGTAAGATATTTTTACCACGGAATGAAACACCCATGTTTGGAATCGGAGCTGTAAGGTACCGGTGCTACAGACTGAAACATCCAGGACTGGAATGGGTGGTGTAAGGTACTGTTGTTAAGATTTAAAAATCGAGGACTGGAATTGCAGCTGTAAGGTACTGAAGCTACAGACTGAGACATCCAAGAGTGGAATAGGATTTATAAGGTACTGTCGCTACAGACTGAAACATCCTGGACTGGAATCAGAGCTATAAGCTACTGTTGCAACAGACTGAAACATTCAGGACTGGAATCAGAGCTGTAAGGTACTGTTACTGCAGACTGAAACATCCAGGACTGGAATTGGAGATCTAAGGTACTGTAGCTGCAGGCTGAAACATCCAGCATTGGAATTGGACCTGTAAGGTACCTTGATTACACACTGAATCATCCAGGACTCAAATCTGTGTTGTCATGTACTGTAGTGACAGACTGAAAAATCCAGGACTAGAATCAAAGCTCTAAGATATTGTTGCTACAAACTGCAACATCCAAGACTGAAATCGGAGTGACAATATACAGTAGCAACAGGCTGAAATATCCAGGACTGGAATCGGTGTTGTAATACACTGTTACTCTAGACTGAAACATCATGGAATGGAATCGGAGCTGTAATGTTCCTTTGCTACAGACTGAGACATCCAAGGCTGAAATCAGAGCAGGAAGGTGCTGTTGATACAGACTGAAACACCCAGGAATAGTTAAAGGGCTGTCAGGCACTGTTCCTACAGACCAAAACATCTAGGACTGGAATCAGAGCTTTAAGGCACTGTTACTACAGACTGAAACACCCAGGACTGGAATCAGAGCTGTAAGGTACAGTTGCTGCAGACTGAAACATCCAGGACTGGAATCAGAGCTGTAAGGTACAGTTGCTGCAGACTGAAACATCCAGTGACCGCTATGCTTCATGGCCATATTTTCTCCCCCATCGGCCTGTCTTGGCCTGAGTGGGTGGAGGCGCTCAGGAATTAACCTCCGCCTATGATCTGCTCCCATCTGCATTTTCATGTGGGCAAGACAATTAAACCCCCCCCCCACCACCCCGCTCTGCCTGCATCACTGGCGGTAGTGCTGGCAGTTACCTGAGTGGTAGGAGGGTGGAGGAGGGAGAGCGGCCCTGGTACACATTTGGTGCATGTGGGTGACAGAGCCTTTCAATCTCTCTGAACCATGGAGCCACGTCAGGGAGTCTGAAGAGCTTTTTAAAAACATTAATGAGGACAGTAAAAGTTTAAAAATCATGTCCCTTTACGTGACTCTGTCACATAAGCTGGGCCATGGTTTTCATTCAAAAATGCAGTTTTCAGTTCATGTTTATTTATTTTTGGAAACCTCATGCTGCTCAGGGCTGAGTCTTCCTAAAAAATGTAAAGGCCGCTTGTCCTTTTCGCCTGCCCATTGATTTGAGCTTTGGACTGGGAGCGTGTGTTGATTTTATTGATCTAGTTAAGGGCCTTAATGGGCCTTTCAATTATCAACGAACGAAACAGTGTGCAAGTGCACGCCTGACTTCATCGTGCAACATATTATGCTCTGGGCAGTCGGACACGCTCCCACATGCCGAATTTAAATTTTGACCCATGTCTCTAATTTTATGAGAATTCACCACTTTATTCCATTGCAGTTCATCACAATTAATTCACAATGTTACCAAAATAATTTGGAGTCTGGATCATATTGATTATGAAAGGGGAAATTGACTCACACTGTACGTTACAAAACAAATTTCAACACTCAATGATACTTTTGGACACAAAGTTTACAACTGATGAGAGTTTGAAGGAAATGAAGGGAGTGAAATCTGTGCAGTGATTGTGGTCAGGTTACCTCATTGTTCTGTAATGTGCGCTAATGCTTTGTGTGCTCTGACGTATATAAACATTGAATACAAGCAGAGACGAGGCAGAGAGAAGAACAGCATCCAAGTGTCCTTCACCCTGTCTATCCAGGCAAAATGAAATTCATTCTCTTCACCTTTGCTGCAGCCCAGATCCTCTCCTGTTCTGGTAAATATTGGAATGTGCTAAGGAACGATTTTGTTGAGCAGTTTGTTGTTCTGATCATTGGGTGTTAACCCAAAATGCCAATTGTCAATAATGTCTTCACCCTTGAAACTCTTTGCTTTTAAATTCAGGAATTCCATGTAGAAGTTCGACATTTTCACAGATTGGGATTGTGATTGATGCTACAATTGCAAAAGTGAATGAAGAATTCACGATGAACAACCTCTTGGCTCTTGTGAATTGTGAAGTGACAAGTGTAAGTGGCACCAAGTCCAATTCATTCCCTTTTTTCCCTTTCCTTGTAATGAATGCCATGAATTCTTTCTTTTGTGTAGGCAAGGATTTTACTTTGGAAATCATATTTACTGCCAAGTGATATAAAATAATAATTCGTAACACTTTCGATCAGTATTTTTATGATGGAACAATTTATTATATTTTATTGAAAGCAAATTATTTCTGTCCACCTGAATTACTTCCTCTTGCCACCATTTTTTTGTTAATTGCTTCAACATGAATGATTAACCTTGAAATTCCCCTTGTGAACATTATATTGGGATCTCCCTTTGCAAACACCTGCTGACCTGCTGTGAGGCTGCAGTTTGACTCCAGGAGGCAGTAGGAACAGGCTCTGGTCACTAGACACTGCTGAAGAGCAATTCTCAGTTTGTACAAATCCAGCTCTCACTGTCATCACAACCAAAATAAAATACAGCAGCTGCTGCAAATCTGAAATAAAAGCCAAAATGACTGGAATTACTCAGCAGGTCAGATAGTTCCTGTGGAGAGAGGAACAGAATCAATGTGTGTGTCAGGTCAAGGACCGTTTACTCCATTGTGTCGATTTGCTGGTTTGCTAACTTTTCAAACTTTCAGTTTTTTTTTGTTTATCATTTTTAAATTTAGATATTCTAACTGGCCAATTTCCAGTCAGTCTGACTCCAGTCTTAGTCGGCGTCCCCAGCTTGCTCCCAGAGGCTGCACAATTCAGTTAGTAACAGCTGCAGCTTTAAGTTTGTTCACACAGCTTGGGGAACAATGGATTTGCTCCTTTTATTTCACCGGCATATTTTAGTGAAATCCGGTTTGGTTAAAAACTTGAGCCTTTTGTTTAATTTGTACCTTTTAGCAGAGTTGTATTTAATTTCTTCATTTTATTTAATAAATGTAATGGGATTTCCATTTGACTGATGCTAGGGTTAGTTAATCTGTTGATACATTGGTACATATGACCAATCCCATTGCCTTTCAATGAACATTGTTTTTATTTCATTAATGTATTTGTTGGGGAATAACTCTGTTCCCTTCACTCTCTGACATCTTCTTTACAGGATATCCACAAATATATTATCCCAATTCTTGTGTTAGCCAATCGACTTTTGTTGATTGACCTTAGGCCTTCCAGTGTCATAATTTTTAAGTCATGCTTTTTATGTTAAGATTGAAAGGTGAGACTGCTCAAGTTCGCATTTAGCATCAGTCTGTAAGCTTTCCAATCGAACGTCTCGCTGTCAGCAGCGATTTAGGTGCAGACTGAGGCATGAGCTTTGCTTGTGTTGCCTCAGCTCTTTGCTTTCCATCGAGGGAAGAGAAGGGGCCGATAGCTCTTCAGATGCGTTGTGATTGAATCCCAGTTTCTGAAAGGTAATCAATAACTTACCAAGAGATGGTCACTGGGGAATTACATTGTGGCCCCAACTTCCAGCAGCTGTACAACAGGGATATCTGCTACAGGTAGGCACAGTTTACTTTGGTTGTACAGTCGCCCTTTGTGATCCACAGTGGGGTCAAACAGGCTTATGGTCAGGTGCTACTGAGTTCTCAGCAGAGTGTTGCTCTACACCAAAGATGCTGCATTAATATTCCAGGCTGAGGAACACCTGCAACGGCAATTGAACAGACTCTCTCACACCTGTACAGAGTTTGGTTTGATCATCAGCATCAGGAAGATAAATGTCATGGGCCAGGATGTTGTCATAGCGCCAGCTATCAGTATTGACACAGTGAGGCTGGAGGTTGTTGATAACTTCACATAGCTCAGCTCCACAATCACCAGCAATCTGTCACTCGATGCTGAAAGCAACACCCACACACACATCACAAAAGCTGCAGCTGTTCTGCCCAAGCTGAGTAAGAGAGTGTGGAAAAAGAGCAGCCTGACTGACAACACCAAACGATGAGTCTACCAGGCTTGCTTCCTCAGTGCACTTTTCTACAATGGTGAAACCTGGGAAACACATACTAGGCAGGAGAGAAAGCTGGGCAGTTTCCACCTTTGCTGTCTCCAATGTCTCCTTGGCATCTCTTGGCAGGACAAGGTCACCAGCTCTGTGGTCATGGAGTGTGCAAATTCCATCAGCCTACTCATTGCTAAGCCAAGGATTTCTGTGCTGGATCAGCCATATTTATTACTTGGCTGATGACCATATGGACCTTGTGTTAAGTGAGCTGGCCAGTGGCTCATAACCGTCTGGGCATCCATACCTCCTCTAAAAGACAACCTATGAGTGAGACAGTCACTGACGGCCGTGACGTCTGGAGACTGACTATTTGGAGGGCGTTGGAAAAAGCCAATAGAAATGAAGAACTCATCTGGCTGAGAAGAGGGCCCAGAGAAAACAGAGGCCAGTGAATCATGCACCTTCTCAGCCCACTGTCTTCCTTCACAGGGACTGCCAGGACAGAGTGGGGATCCTGAAATGGGAGGCTGCCAAAGATACGCTCCAAAGAACTGTTAGGATTTCTATTTTTTTTATTCATTCACAGGATATGGGCTTCGCTGGCTGGGCCAGCATTTATTGCTCATCCCTAATTGCCCTTGAGAAGGTGGTGGTGAGCTGCCTTCTTGAGCCGCTGCAGTCCATGTGGTGTAGGTACACCCACAGTGCTGTTAGGGAGGGAGTTCCAGGATTTTGACCCAGCGACAGTGAAGGAACGGCCGATGTATTTCCAAGTCAGGATGGTGAGTGACTTGGAGGGGAACTTCCAGGTGATGGCGTTCCCATGTATCTGCTGTCCTTGTCCTTCTAGGTGGTAGTGGTTGTGGGTTTGGATCTATTTGGATAGTGATCCCAGTTGTTCCATCTCTTACTGTGTCACTTTAAAGGGGGTTGGTAGAACCCACAGTGCAGTGATTCCCACTGCTTGATCAATGTTAGTTCACTTATATTGTCTTTGCAGTGCTGCAACGTTGCTCAGCACCCTCTAGTTTGTGTCTGTGAAACATCATTCTTTTGGCTTGTGCTGGTTTCTCATGTTGCAATATTATTGTTTGGAAAAAGTCAGACATTTTGTTCTGTTTGAAGCTTTATGTTTTATTGTAGTTTTGTGTAATCTGTGTGTAACGTTATGGTGCTCTAGTATATTTTGCCGTCCACTATTTTACGTTGGATTTACATCATGGTCTTTGGGAATAACAGGATAAAAGATTTCAACACCATTCACATCTTGAATCCCTGTGTTTTTTTTTAATTCATTCATGGGGTGTTGGCATCACTGGGAAGTCCAGTATTTATTGTTCATTCCTAATTACACTTGAGAAGGTTACCATGAATCACTTTCTTGAATGTCTGCACTCTGTGTGGCCAGCCTACTGCTATAGTGCTGCCAGAAAGGGAATTCAGGATTTCAAATGAGCTGCGTCATTCCAAATAAAACAATCATCCATATTTTCAGGGTCTGGAGTCCCATGTAGAGTAGGCTAGGTAAGGGCAGCAGATTGCCTTGCTAAAGAATACTAGTGACTCATATGACAGTGGTTTCATGGTCACTATTACTGATCCTAGATGTCCCTTCCAGGTTTTTAAATTATCTGCATTTTAAATTCCCTGCGGTGAGGTTTGATTTTATGTCTGCATCTGCATTATAGATTAGTTAGAGCTGAGATGGATTTGGCCCATCATATCTGTGCACATTCTCTGTAAGAGCAATTCATCTAGTTCCACTGCCCCACCCTCTTACCATAACCCTGCAATTGTATTCCCTTCAGATAATTATCCAATTTCTTTTCTAAATCCACAATTGGCCTCCTCCACACTTTCAGGCAATGCATTCCTAACACCTCACTGCAAAAGGCTTCTCCTCCTGTCGACTTCCATTCTTTAGCCAATCATCTTAAAGCTGTGGCCTCTGGTTCTCGATCCTCCCACCAGTGGGAACAGTTCCTCCCTACCTACTCTGCCCAGAAACCTCATGATTATGTACGCCTCTATAAAATCTCCTCACAATCTTTTCTTTATGGACACGTGAGTTAGGAGCAGGAGTAGGCCATTCAGCCCCTCGAGCCTGCTCCACCATTCAATAAGATCATGGCTGGTCTGATTGTAACTTCAACCCCACATTCTTGCTTACCCCCGATAACCTCTCCCCGCCTTGTTAATCAAGAACCTATCCACCTCTGCCTTAAAAATATTCGAAAACTCTGCTTCCACCATCTTTTATGGAAAAGAGTTCCACAGACTCTCAACCCTCTGAGAGAAAAAAATTCTCCTCATCTCTGTTTTAAATGAATGACCCCTTATTATTAAACAGTGACCCCTCATTCTAGATTCTCCCCCAAGAGGAAACATCCTCCCCACATCCACCCTGTCAAGACCCCTCAGGATCTTACAGGTTTCAATCAAGTCAGCTCTTACTCTTCTAAACTCCAGCAGATACAAGCCTAACCTGTCCAACCTTTCCACATAAGACACCCCACCCATTCCTGGTATTAGCCTGATAACCCTTCTCTCAATTGCTTCTAACACATTTACACCTTCCCTTAAATAAGGAGACCAGTACTGTACACAATACTCCAGATGTGGTGTCACCAGTGCCCTGTATAACTGAGACATAACCCCCCTACTTTTGTATTCAATTCCTCTCACAATAAACAATAACATTCTATTAGCTTTCCTAATTACCTGTTGTACCTGCATGCTAGCCTTTTGTGATTCATGCACTGGGACACCTAGATCCCTCTGAATCTCACAGCTCTGCAATCTCTCACCATTTAGATAATAAGCTTCTGTTTTAATCTTCCTCCCAAAATGAATTATTTCACATTCGCCCACAATATTCTCCACTTGCCGGATCTTTGCCCACTCACTTAACCTATCTATGTCACTTTGTAGCCTCCTTAGGTCCTCTTCACTACTTACTTTCCTACCTATCTTTGTGTCATCAGCAAATTTAGTAACCAGTCCTTTGGCCCCTTCATCCAAGTCATCAAAATAAATCATAAAAGGTTGAAGCCCCGTAGCACATAAAAGGTAGAAGCCACTTATCACATCCTGCCAACCAGAGAAAGACCCATTTATGCCAACTCTCTGCTTCCTGTGAGCTGGCCAATCTTCTATCCTTGCCAATACGTTACCCCACACACCATGAGTTTTTATTTTCCGCAATAACTTTTGATGTGGCAACTTATCAAATGCCTTTTGGAAATGTAAGTACAGTACATCCACCAGTTCATTTTTCTCCACAGCACATGTGACTCCTCCAGGGAACTCCAATTAATTAGTTAAAGATGATTTCCCTTTCACAAAACTATGCTGGCTCTGCCTGACTGCACTGAATTTTTCCAAGTGCCCTGTTGTAGCATCTTTAATAACAGCTTCTAACATTTTCTTTGAGGACAACAGCTGTAGCTTCTCCAATCTATCCACATATCTGAAGTTTGTCATCCCTGGAATCATTCTCTTGAATCTTTGTTGGACTTTCTCTAATGGCTTCACATCTTTTTTAAGGGGTGGTGTGCAGAATTGGGCACAATACAGGACAGCCCAGGGTTTTATACAGGTTCAACGTAACTTCCTTGTTTCTGTATGTCAATTAAGGATCCCGTATGCTTTAGTAACTGCTCTCTCAACTTGTCCTGCCACTTTCAATGATGTCTGCACATATACCCCCAGCTCTTTCTGCTCTTGCACCCCTTTTGGAATAATACCCTTTATTTTAAGTTGCCTCTCCTTTTTCTGCCAAGCAAAATGTAGTACTGAACTCTCTACATTAAATTTCATCGGCCTGTCTGCCCAATCCACCAACTTGTGTGTATGTATATATACATACATATGTGTGTGTCTATATATTATATATATATATATATATAAACTCGTGGGGTCTATCAATATCCTCCTCATATTTCACAATATTTATAAACTTGGTATCATTTGATTATGAGACCATAAGACATAGGAGCAGAACAAGGCCATTCAGCCCATCGAGTCTGCTCCGCCATTCAGTGAGATCATGGCTGATCTGATAATTCTCAATTCCACTTTCCTGCCTTTTCCCCATAGCCCTTGATTCCCTTACTGATTAAAAATCTGCCTCTCTCAGCCTTGAATATACTTAGCGACCCAGCCTCTACAGCCCTCTGCGGTAAAGAATTTCACAGATTGATTACCCTCTGAGAGAAGACATTCCTCCTCATCTCTGTTTTATGTAGGAGAGCCCTTACTCTGAGATTATGCCCTCTGGTCCTCAAATCTCCCGCAAGAACAAAGAACAAAGAACAAAGAAAAGTACAGCACAGGAACAGACCCTTCGGCCGTCCAAGCCTGCGCTGATCATATTGCCCGTCAACTAAAACTTACATTTCCGGGGTCCGTATCCCCCTATTCCCATCCTATTCATGTATTTGTCAAGCTGCCTCTTAAACACCACTATCGTACCTGCTTCCACCACCTCCTCTGGCAGCGAATTCCAGACACTCACTACCCTCTGCGTAAAAAACTTGCCCTGTACATCTCCTCTATAGTTTTCTCCTCTCACCTTAAATCTATGTCCCCTAGTAATTGACTCTTCCACCCTGGGAAAAAGCTTCTGACTATCTACTCTGTCCATGCCACTCATAACTTTGTAAACTTCTATCAAGTCACCCCTCAATCTCCGTCACTCTATTGAGAACAATCCGAGTTTCTCCAACCTCTCCTCATAGCTAATAACCTCCAGACCAGGCAGCATCCTGATAAACCTCCTCTGCACCCTCTCCAATGCCTCCATATCCTTCTGGTAATGTGATGACCAGAATTGCACACAATATTCCAAGTGTGGCCTAACCAAGGTTCTATACAGCTGCAGCATGACTTCCCAGCTTTTATACTCAATACCCCTGCCAATGAAGGCAAGCATGTCATATGCCTTCCTGACTACCTTATCCACCTGTGTTGCCACTTTCAGTGACCTGTGGACCTCTACACCCAGATCCCTCTGCCCGTCGATGCACTTAAGGGTTCTGCCATTTACTGTATAATTCCTGCCTGTATTAGACCTTCCAAAATGCATTACCTCACAGTTGTCCGGATTAAACTCCATCTGCCATTTCTACGCCCAAATCTCCAACCGATCTATATCCCGTTGTATCCTTTGACAATCCTCTTCACTATCTGCAACTCCACCAACCTTAGTGTTGTCTGCAAACTTACTAATTAGCCCAGTTACATTTTCCTCCAAATCATTTATATATATCACAAACAGCAAAGGTCCCAGCACTGATCCCTGCAAAACTCCACTAGTCACAGCTCTCCATTCAGAAAAGCACCTTTCCACTGCTACCCTCTGTCTTCTATGACCAAGCCAATTCTGTATCCATCTTGCCAGCTCACCTCTGATCCTGTGCGACTTTACCTTCTGTACCAGTCTGCCATGAGGGACCTTGTCAAAGGCCTCACTGAAATCCATGTAGATAACATCCACTGCCCTTCCATCATCAATCATCTTTGTCACTTCCTCAAAAAACTCGATCAAGTTAGTGAGACACGACCTCCCTTTGACAAAGCCATGCTGCCTCTCACTAATACGCCCATTTGCTTCCAAATGGTATTAAATCCTGTCACGAAGAATCTTCTCCTATAATTTCCCTACCACTGACGTAAGGCTCACCGGCCTGTAATTTCCTGGATTATCCCTGCTACCCTTCTTAAACAATGGAACAACATTGGCCATTCTCCAGTCCTCTGGTACCTCACCCGTAGCCAGTGAGGATACAAAGATTTCTGTCAAGGCCCAAGCAATCTCCTCCCTTGCCTCCCTCAGTACTCTGGGGTAGATCCCATCTGGCCATGGGGACTTATCCACCTTAATATTCTTCAAGACACCTAACACCTCCTCTTTTTGATCTCAACATGATACGAGCTATCTACACACTCTTCCCTAGACAAATCGACCGCTAAGTCCTTCTCTTTGGTGAATACTGATGAGAAGTATTCATTTAGTATCTCTCCCATTTCTTCTGGCTCCACACACAGATTCCCACCTCTGTCCCTGGGTGGGCCTACCCTTTCCCTGGCTACCCTCTTGCTTTTTACATATGTATAAAAGGCCTTGGGATTTTCCTTAATCCTGGTTGCCAGTGACTTTTCATGACCCCTTTTAGCCCTCCTGACTCCTTGTTTAAGTTTCTTCCTCCTTTGTTTATATTCTCCACGGGCTTCATCTGTTCCCAGCTTTCCAGCCCTTACAAATGCTTCGCTTTTCTTTTTGACTAATCTCACAATATCCTTCGTGATCCAAGGTTCCTGAAACTTGCCATGCTAATCCTTCATCCTAGCAGGAACATGCCAGTCCTGAATTCTTATCAACTGACGTTTGAAAGCCCCCCACATGTCAGTTGTTGATTTGCCCTCAAACATCTGCCTCCAGTCTAGATTCCTCAGTTCCTGTCTAATATTGTTATAATTAGCCTTCCCCCAATTAAGCACCTTAACCCGAGGACTCTTGTTATCCTTATCCACCAGTACCTTGAAACTTGATGAGTTATGTTTACTTTTCCCAAAATGCTCTC